>NC_056743.1:521671113-521786113 GCF_019279795.1 Protopterus annectens | reverse complement strand
TATGGACAAAAGAAGATGGAAACCACAGGAAATTAAAATCCGCAATTTAATTGTAGCTGAGCACTTTCGCATTGTCATGTACAGAACTTCTTCAGAACTAAGTAATACAAATGACCTGCTTATCTAAATCCTAAGTTAACTGATCATTGTTTGTGTACACATTTAAAGCACCATCACCATTTTACTGTATGCTAAAAATAAAATATTTGAACGTAGAATACCAAAGAGAAATATACAGGAAACTACATAACATAAGACAAATGTGCAACTTCCATAATAAAATTGGATAATATTATAAAAGAAAATTTATACATATAAAAACTTGCATTAAATATCACTAAGTGTAATCTCCTATTATAATTTTGAAATTCTTTTGCAAAATTCTTTATTTTGGTTTAACAAACAAAAGTTCTCAAATACAATTAAAGTGTAGATTTTATTTTCCAGTGGTTTCTATCTGCTTTTTTTTTCTGTATCAACATATATTTTTGGTTCTTAGTTTGTCAATGTTTGTATGCATGGCTTTTTAAAGTTATTTGTTTACTTTCTTCTGTACCCAGAATATACACACTGAAGTTACTCTATGTTCAGAACACAGATATTAAATATCCAGGACCTTTATAAACCTAGCCTTAAAATCCAGCCCAATTGTGTCCCTATGTATGACGGGTGCTTATTAAGAGGGGGTATGTTAATTAGAAAGTTTTTAGAGGTTAGGTTTGGGGATTATATTTGGGTATTATGTCGGCCTCTATCAGAAACATGGGGGCCAGACCTTCGGTGAATTTCCTATTTTTCATCCATTGTTCAAGGTTACACTTAAATAGGGTTAGGGATGGACTCTGCTTCACATGGACAGGGAGCCTGTTCCAGAGCATGGGGATCCTCAGAGAAACATATCTGTCTCATCAACATGTCTTATGGCACAAGTAAAATTTAAATCCTTGGATCTAGTGGTTCTAATGTTGTTTGTTTTGGAGTTGTGCAAAAGGTCCATCAGAGCTGGATCTGAAAGTGCTTTGTATGTCAGGCATAGATCGCCTTTCAGTAATTTGTAGGAGACAGAGTATAGAGATAGGGCTTTAAGGTAATCCATGTACGACAATGGGTTTATACTCTGGATTCTACTGGTAAGAAACCCTTGTGGGCATTCCAACTGTTGCATATGTCTGGTCGGGTATATGCTGAAGGGGGCATTATGTGGAACAGACAAAAATATAAGACTAAAATCTGGACATTCTTTGAAAATATGGACAGTTGAGAAGTATGCATATATGTAGTGCAAGGCAATGAACACCATATCATCAATGTAGAATGTAGGAAATGCAGTCCTTATAGCAATGACATTTTGTTGCATATCAATTCCCAAGCCACAATTCTGAACTTAGATTTGAGATACCATACAGCATAAAAGACAAAAACTGCACGTGAATAGCTTAAGGTGTGAATGATACAGCTGAGGTAGCATTGTGATAAAAGGATATAATGGCAGGTTTGGTGATCACAACTCATCCAGAACACAATGACTGATGTAACTGTTTCCCAATAGATGTTGGTTCTAGACACTGTCCTGACATACCAAGCAGCAATCTAAGGGGGAGAACCTAACAAGACGCATGGATGATGGTATTAGTATGTGTATGTTGAAAATGTCAACAGTATGCAAAACATACATAAAAGATAATCCACATGTGAGGCAAACTCCTTTTATTCCCCAAAATGGTTCAGAGATAAAAGAATTAGTGTCTGGATCATATTAGGACTTAGCAGCTATAGACATCTTTCTTACACATCACCTACAGACTGTTATCACAGGTAACTATTCTCAGATTAAAATTAACTTTGTCATAGACTCTTCATGTAAACCAAACGTTAATAAGTATATTAATGTGCACAGCAACTTTATTAAAAGTCAGAGACACTATATACAACAATAATCCATGTCTATTTATCTATAAACATGGATACATAAATATATTCAGAGAGCTATAGATGTCTTGTAAATTTATTACATTGGAGACAGCTTGATAAAACTGTACATTTGTTTTGTGAATTAGCCTCTATTCTTTCTGAGGTAAAGCCTGTTCTGAGATATAAGCAGATCTGTCATCTAACAATGTCTTAATACCAAAAAAGTAAATAAAGGAAATGAAAAGAAAATGTAATTCTTGCATGTCGACGATTCTTTTTATATCGTATTAATATTGCAGGTACTCTGTTTCATCACATATACACGGTCAGATATTTTTTCTTTAATTTGCTTGTTTGTAAATGCTGTACTACTACATATATATATACCAGCACTGTCTGTAGAGGTAAAATTAGCTAAACGTATCTTGCACATTTCAGCTTCCACTGCTTCCAGTATGACATTCAATATCCCAAGAATCAGTTTACAGTTGCCACTCAAATGATTGGCACTACACTTGCCCACTACTTTCACCCTGTGGATGTTGGACTCATTTGCAGGTTCCAAGTAATATTTCTGGAGCTGAGGCTAACTAGGTTAGTTGAGTGTCCTAGCCACCATGCCATTCAAAGAAAATACTATCCCTAGGCCTGATCTCAGTGTCTCTGCATCCCTGTTCCAGGCAAGGTTCTCTTATTTTTGAAAGAACAGTTGGAAGTTCTGTGAGTTGCCAATTGGCAATTGCTCACATATGGAGCAGTTGATCGCACATGACTGTAAGCACAATGCTCTGAAGAAAGAATCACTGAAAACACATAGCTGCACATTTTCTAAATCATCACATCACCTGAATACCCTGAAAATGAGCCATCACCTTTCCTACTTTGTTTTAATAAGTGTGAAAACAGTCAAAGAATCCAGAGTTGGCAGTGTAAAAGTCAGGCAGTAATGCAGGCAAAGGTAGGAAAGTGGAATAATTACTGGGGTGGGGGTGGAGTTTACTTTATTAACACTCAAGGATAGGCAACAGATTGTATTCAGTGCTTTAGTTGCCGTCGGAAACATGAAAGCGGTGGGCAGTTCCATGAAGAAACTCAATTTCCATTATAAAGTCACCCTTGGCTTCCAGTACCACACTTCTACGATGCTCCCTAACAATACTTTATCTTTGTGTAGGTATAAGGGTCTTCCACTAGGATGGACTCTCAATGATCATGCACTGTGTTTTGCCTCTGTATTATACATCTTCTGGAGACTGCGGTGGTGGTGCTGCGGAAGCGTCGTCACCTCACAGTAAGACGTTGTCCTGTTCAATTCTCAGCTAGAGTGTCTTCTATGTGGAGACATGCATGAATGGGTGTACCTTCGTTGAAGGTTGTGTGTCAGGGCCCGCAACTCAGCACGTAAAAATCTACTGCCAATCATTAGCGGACCGGAGTTCTGCTGTGGCGATCCCTAACCAGGAAAAGACAAAAGACACAACATTATACATCTTCTGCAACTGAACTACTTAAGCTTTGATTCTTCATACTTTTTGTAATGCTTTATCTCTGATTTGAATGGAAAACTGATGCTTCTGTAATACATATATGTGCTCTGACTTTGAGTTTGTGTTGCCATTTTACTGTTTTATGGGAGTTCAGCTTGGAAAATGTGGATTTCACACCATAAAATCAATGTATTATTATAGTTATGGATGCTCTTTCTTGCTTCAGGAGTTTCAGCTTTGAACTGATTAATGAACCAATGACAGAGGAAGCAGCTGGAGCTGGAGCTGTGCTCTTAGTGACTGTGTAACACTTAGGTAGTTGGAGACCAGTTCATACAAGCTCCACGCAGTCTGGCTAACAGGTTCTCAAATCACAGACATGTCTTTGAGCTTTTGTCTGCCCTTACAAAAGAACCATTTGCTACACTGTACAAGAACCAATTACCTCACCATTGAAATAGCTAATATCTGACTTTGATGATTATTCTTTGACTACTGATTTTCAGTAAGATACTCATTAATTGATTGTTATTCTTCTACATTTAGCCAGACCCCATATCAAAATAATACAATATACTTAAAATTTTAAGTATTCAGTTTAAGACATGCTCACTCATCCCCTGAAATAGGCCTAGTTCCCCAGAAAGACTGTGGCCTCAACTTGAGAAACAAAATGTTGACATATTCCAGTAAAATAGACAGGGAATACAATTCCTTTTAAAACCATATGTATATTTGCCTTTGGTGACGTGGAGTCAGGTATTACATGGCTTGATGTCCGTCATATTTGTACAGCTGAATATATATTTCATGGTTATACTATTCTGGAATCGGTGGCTGTTGTGGCAGGGTGGGTTATGTAAGAATTTATTTTAAATGATAATTCATAACATAATGTTTTTAAAAAGAACACAGTGAGACACTGGCACATCATGGAAAAGTACTGATTTATAGAAAATGTGTTAAAATTTAACAGTGACCCAAATGATTGTAAAAAGAATAATCAATGTGTCTATTACAAGGTTTGATTTAGCAGAAATGAGCAAAGAAAGATAGTTGCTGTTTAGGCTTATAGTAAAGACTAGTTTTGGAGAGCTAAACATTCTATCAGATCAGACAAGAGACTTGATCTCTGTTTTTTGAACGATATAGAGATATTTATGCTCCCGAATGAAAGTCTCCATGCAAATAAAAAGACAAGTGAGATAAGACTTTCAAATGCTAATATTTTAGTTTCTACGCTTAATGAAGATATGATGGAAACCAGTTAAACCATGAGTTAGGCATACCGCATTGCTTCAGCCCTTTAGACTGTGATGGCTTTGGTGAGAAGGAAAGGAAAAAAGGAGACAAGTTTACAATTTCGGAAAGTATTTAGTCAGCCTCTGAAGGAAAAGAGATCAATTAAACCGAAGTAACCAATAATTCAAATATAGCGTTATTTCAGAAAAAATGCTATTGAATAAAGGTCTACATTCTGTGCTATATAAGTATACAGGACTAGCTGAGACCATTTCAGATATTAAGAAGTGTGTGAGGAAATAAAATTTGGACTTTTTCATACTCAGAGTGGCACTGTGTCCATGTTGAATGAAGATGCAATGTTTAATTTTAGGGGCCAAGCATCTCATTTTATCTTGCGTACCTGATTTGAGTATTAGCCTTTGAGAAGATGGTATTTAATGATATCTAGTAAGAAGGAACAATTTGTTTCAACTTAAACAATATAGGGCGAACGTGGAAAGACAGAGTTTGCATTATAGTTATTGATAACTTAGGGTTTGCAATGATGTATAAGTAAGTAGTACTTTTGAATTATGGGATACATAAATGTATATATAAAAATGGATGCCTTGCTGTATAAATATCTAGAAATTGTTTTATGTTTAATAATATTTTAGATCAGCTGCAAAAATCCCAAAGCATATTTTTATATGCTGCCCAAACTTCAGAAATTATTATACCATCTCCTTGCTAGACTAATGTGGAATCCGTGGATTCTTTACCAGCTCCTTTGTTATTGTATTTGAATTTTTGTATTAACCCTGTTTCATCTTTGAAATTATGTAAAGTTAAAGACTCTACTGTTTTTTTTTATTGAAGTGGGAACCTGACAGCCAGAAAATGACTGTCTCAGTCATTACCACCAATAATGGGTGGAGACTCTGCACATCAATAGTCCATTACAAACAGACCCTGATGACTTTCAGTGTTAGATATATCAGTCCAAGGGATTCCAGCTAAATATGGTGTGACTTTTCCTCCACATGTCTAGTTGTTCATAGGTAGGTACTAGGCTATCTGCCCGAAGGCATTTATAAGCCTAGCCGGAATGTGTTGGCTTTCGCCGCCCCCTTAGATTAGTTCCCTGTGCCATTAAAGTGATCCCTGGGGTAAACTTTTTGTTTCCCATCCACTCATCAAGGTTCTTCTTGAAGAGGGTTAGTGAGGAGCTCTGCCTAATGTAGACTGGAATCTTGTTCCAGAGCATGGGAAGTCTCTGGGACAGGAATCTATCCCTCCAGCACATCCTATTTATTGTTGTGGTGAGGTTTAGATCCCTGCAGCATGTGGCTCGAGGGGATATGGTTTTCTTTAGGTGGAGCATGTCTAACAATTCTGTGTTGGACATGGCCTTGTATGTCAGGCAGAGATCACCTCGGAGTAGGTGGTATGCAACTGAGTACAGCTGGAGTTTCTTCATTCGAGCTGAATAGGGCATCTGCTTGAGGCCAGTGATCCTCCTGGTGAGGTACTTTTGTGGTCTTTCCAGTTGTTGCAGGTGTCTTGTAAGGTACATCTCAAATGGAGCATTATACTCTATGATGGGTCTGATGAGTGATGCATAGAGGAGCCCAATGACCTCTTTTGATCTGGATGCAAACCCTTTTGTGATTAGGTGGGCCACACTGAAGGATTTTCTAACTACTTTGGCAATGTGATTATCAAAGGAGAGGTTGCTATCTACTTGGATCTCCAGATCCCTTATTACGACTTCCATATTTAGGGGGCTACTATGTGATAGTTTGTGGATACTTTTGTTTTTTCCAAAGGGGATGACTATGCACTTTTTGGCATTTAGCTTGAGGCCATGGTTTTGACACCAGGTATCTGTCTCAGTGAGATCCTTTTGGAGGATGTCTGTATCAGCCGGAGAGTCAGTTATAGCCTCTAGTTTGCAGTCGTCCGCAAACTTGGTCAGCCATAGTCCTCCTGTGCTTGCTTGTACCTCTGAGAAGTATATGCTGAACAGGAGGGGTCCTAGGACTGAGCCCTGGGGAATGCCACTTGCAACCAGTTTAGAGTCAGACCTAGCTCCCACAACTCTAACCATGTGGGTACTGTCTGTGAGCCAGTTGGCAACCCATCTCGTGATGTAGGGGTTTATGTTCAGGCTGGTGAGCTTGTCTACAATACCTGAGTGGGGAATGGTGTTGAAGGCCTTGGCAAGGTCTAGGTAGGCTGTGTGGACCACCTTTCCCTCATCTATAGCCTTGGTAACTGTCTCAAAGAAGTCCACCAGGTTTAGGAGGCATGATCTGCCCTTAAAGCCGAACTGGGTAGGGTCCAGTGTTTTAATGTCTCTGTTAATGAGATCCATGATGATGTGCTCCATAGCTTTGCAGACCAAGCTAGTCAGGCGTATAGGGCGATAGCTCCCGGGGTCCATTGTGGCTCCACTTTTGTGGAGTGGAATAACTGTTGCTGTGCGCCACTCTATGGGTACGTAGCCTGTGGAGAGGCTGAGTTTGAACAGTGTGTTTAGGTGAGGGGATAGTTCATCTTTGAGCTCGTGTAGGACGCAGCCTGGGACATCGTCCGGTCCCACTAATACTGTGTTCTTGGCTTTGGAGAGGGCTGTTTTAACCTGAGTGTCTGTGATTTCAGGGGCACTACATTCTAGTATAGTTATGGGCCCTTTTGGGGGTGAGAAGGGGGTGAAGTTTGCACTGAACCTGTCTGCCAGGATGTTTGGCTATATCGGTCAGTTCAGTGTATTTTGTGCCTTTCTGCACTAACTCCGAGCAGATCTGAGAATTGCCACTTAGATTCTTGACATAGCTAAAGAATGCCTTGTGGTTATCTTTGGTGTCCATGGCAATTTTTCTTTTGAAGCTAGCCTTGGATGATTTTATGAGGGAATGTAGTTTCTTGCTGAAACTGATCAGGGATGTCTTCCCTTCTTGGGATTTTACTCTTTTCTGTACTAGTTTCCACCTTCTATTGTATAGCTTGTTTATGGCAGGGGTCCACCAGACTGGTTTCCTTTTCTTGGAGGAGTGAGTCTTGGTTTTGTTTGGGATAGCATGATCCATGGAGTGCATTAGTAAAGGATTTTGCAGCTTGGACAGCGTTATCCTTTAACATGGGGGCTTTGGAACTTCCCACCTTGGTCTTAAGTAACATGAAGTTTGCTTTTGAAAAGTTTTTCACGGTGGTTTCTTTGACCGGGGGTGCTGCCAGAAAGTGGATATCCAGAGTGATTAGTTTATTGTCAGATCTAACCAATGAGGGCTTGACATCAAGTGTGGAATAATGTTGGCGATGACTAGGTCCAATATGTTGTCACCTCTGGTGGGGGCGTTGACCAGTTGATCCAGGGCGTTTGAGTTTATAAATTCTAGGAAATGTTGGGCAAGGGAGTTTGTACTTGAGTAGTTAATGTTTGGGTAATTGAAATCACCCAATATCAGGGTGTTTGGTAGGACCTTTATGTTTCCCAGTGTTTCCAGGAATGCGGAGTGGGGGTCCTGGAACATGATGGGTGATCTGTAGCAAACTATAATTTGAATAACAGTTTTCCCCTTTGCTAGCTGCACATGGATGATCTCTGAAGCATCATGCTGTGCCACTAACCTGGAGGTGTGGGTATCCTTGATGAATATGGATACTCACCTGCCTTTTGTATTTCAGTCTGGGTTTTGTGGCCAAAATGTATGGTATGAGTTGTAGCCTGGTAGTGCTGGGGTGCTCTCTGGAGCCTTATTTTCTCTATATTGAGGAGTGCCTCTAGTGTGTGCATTTTGAGGTTTAGACTTCTGCCACTGAGTAGCATTACCCTCAGTTTTTTGTTACTTGTGCTATTTACAGCGGTGGGTTTGTCTTTTGAGCCTTGCCTAAAAAGGCACTATGGGGGTGGCAAGAGCCTTGGCCAGTATTCGAAAGCCTAAGGGTGACAGGTGTAAGCTGTCTCTAGCGAAGCAGTGTGGCTTGTCGATCATGTCATCCCAGGCTGACAGACACTGGTTCCCCTTTTAATGGCACCAGAAGCTTAGCCAGTTGTTGAAACTGATAATTTTTTCTCTATACCGTGGTATCATACTTGGTGAGGGAAAGATGCTACTCAGGGTCAGGGCCATACTGGCCTGGGCTACGTGATCAGAGAGCTACTCCATGTCTCTTTTCATGTAGTCCAGGGAGGTACGGCTCAGGTCATTCACACCAACATGGACAATGACAGAGTCCTATTTGTACTTGTTCTGCAGTGACCTGAGCACTTGTGTTATGTGCTGGATCCTGGCACCCAACAGGCAGCTAACAGTAACCTTCTCCTTGTTCAGCCTAGTGAGTGGGACGTCAGTGTGCCTGACTATAGAGTCACCTATTACTAGTGTGTTGAGTATGTTATTTTGCCTTAAGGGCTGTGATTGCATGGCACACTGGTTTTGTGAACTGTGTGTTTCATGGTTTGTGTTGGGGGGTGGAGGTTGCTTGGATGTCTGCTTTGGAGGTCTCTGTTGCTTTTGCAGATTTTTATTTAGAGCCTCAGAGTATGTTTTTGTGTATTTATGTGTGTTTTTTGCCGGTGCTGGTTTCATAGGTCTATGTGAGACTGGTGGTGTGAGGCAAGTAATTCCCTTCTCCTCTTGACTGCCTGGTCCAGTCTTGGGTTGAGAGAGCTTAGTCTCCAGTTTGGCTGTATAATTGCATCTCTCGCATATATTAGTGTTTGATGGAAGGAGGAGAGGGTTGTCTGGGTACATGAGGCAATTGTAACATTGCCTCAAAATGCCCAGATTCACCAGTTGGACCAGAGAGTACACCTGAAATTGCCCTTTGGGCATGCCTGGATAGGTACAGTGAACTGTTTTACTGATTGGCTGGTGAGGTCGAATAGAGAGCCTTGTCCTTCTCTACAGTATAAGGGAGGTCTAGTGCTAAGGTTTATTAGTGCTTGCTATGAGTTTTGAGCAAGTGCCGAGATGAGAAGTGAATGGTTTGAGTGCTTAAGTTGAAAGTTTGTCTAGTTCCAAGGGAAAAATTGAAGAGTAGACTTTGTGGAGCCGGGAATAGTTATACCCTAGCTAACCAGCGCTGCCCAGCATGCAACACCTCGCAAATATGGGTTTTATAGCAGGGAAATGAAAGAGATAGAAATTAGCCCAAAATAGCCAATAAACTACTAATTTCTGGGCTGAAACCACTCCTCCAGGGACAGATAGGCTGCTCAAAGCTCCCGCTCTCACAGTGAACAGAGAAACCTCCTTCTATCCAAGTAAGGTATGGGCAAACACCGAAACCTGTAACACAGCCCTGAATTCAGCACTAACCTGAAAACTGGACTATACTAGCTTAGAAAGGTGGGAAAACAAGTTTTTTTTTGTTTGTTTTTTTCAGAAAATAAAGCAGATACAATCAAAAAAACACTTCAAATGCACAGAAATGGCTATCACACTTGAGTGTGTAGCCTACAACAGTTAAACAGGTAATTTAAACACAAAAACAACTTTGTTAAAGTGCAGGCAGTAAAATAAGTGCAATATGTAGCTGAAACAAGCTTATTAAATCACAGAAACTCTAGAAAATTGGCGTTTTAGGTGGAATTAGCTAAAGGCAGCAAGAAAATGCATAAAAATGACTAATCACGCCAAAGTCTCTCTTTTGTCTCTCTGCTGCTGTAGAACTTTGCAGGGCAATACTATGCTATGGTGATCGCCTTCATCTACAAACAAGGTCCAGCTGTGAGGCCACATTTGTAACTACTTATGCATATTAATATAAGAGTTGTTTAGAGTATAACAATATGTACATGACAGTTCTAAGAACATGTTCCTTGAAGAAATGTAAATGTGGAAGAAAGATTTGGGTGATTGCTACTTGGTATGGAGAAGGGGTGTAGCAATTCCTTTAATATGATGTTTATTATGAACTATGGCAAGATAAATGTTTTGAATGGCAAGAGAGCATAACAAATAGATAACACATCAGAAAAGAATCATATAGAAGAAGTAGAGGTGGATAACTAATGGTACTGAACTTTCTAGGAAAAGAGGAACCGCATTCTTTCATTTGCTCATTTTCCCAGATCTAGAATTAGAACGAGTGGTAGTTTTAATCTAAAACAGAGGCCAGCCAGATTCAATAACTAGTACAGTATGATGGTTACTGGTGGCAAGCCATCCTTTGAAGAGGGTGAATTTGTTTTAAATGCGCTATGTACTGATGACTGTAACTGAGATGGTGGATAAGTTATAAAATCTGACAAGCATACAAGGAAGAAGAGACAGACTAGAAAAAATTAGGGTGGAAAGCTGATTGCATTGGAAACACTGCACCAGTTTAGAATAGCAGAAAGAAAGAGCGGAGACATATGGCAAAAGTTTGGGGTGTATATTAAAAAAAAAGAGATATATAGGAGGATGAAATACATTGGGGAGAGCCTACAGATAGTTGAACTGTATGTGAACTGCATTAGGTGATGGGAAGGGAGAGGTACATGTTACTAGTAAGAGGTCAAAGTAGAAGAGAACACAATGCAGGTCACTATAGAAAAGAAGACAAGAAGGAAGGGGTATGTGATAAAGACAAATATAACTTAGAAAAGAAAAGAAATGAAGGGTTCAGTACTGAATATAAGACAATAGCCAGACCCAATAAATGTGATTCTGCAAGGTCTGGAGAGGGGAGGGGCTACAGAGCTAAACTCATGCTAATGTCAGCAGTCAGAAGACTCTACTGCAGGAGTGCTCTGCAAAGTCTGAACCCCCCATTGAGGGACTAGTACTGCTGTTTGTAATGGCTAAAGCAGGGCAAGAGAACATCAGCCGATTGTCAGTATTATATACATTAGTAATTGTAAAAGCCCTAAGACGATATGGAAAAAGAATTAAAGAAATAGTGAAATGTGAACAAGAGAAATTATACAAAAATATACAAAGCACCTTGTTGAAGTTACAAGTAGTTTATTCAGTTAAGTAGGTAGATGGATGGGTGTTTGTGTTCTAATCCATTACATTCAAAAGGTCAGTTATTTCAAGGCAGTTACAGGCAATGGTGGGAGGTTCTAAGGGAGCTGACTAGCAGAAAATCTGGGATATAGAAGGCCATTTGTTTTTCCTTCTCCAATGAGCTCCCCTGGACTCTTCCCACCAATATCTATAACTGCCTTTAAATAACTGACCTGTTGAATCTAATGGATTATAGCACAAACACCCATCCATCTACCTACTTAACTGAATAAACTACTTGTAACTTCAACAAGGTGTCTTTATTCCTCCTCCTTGTTAGTTTTGTCACCTTCTGGGTCACAGGTGGGATACCAGACCTGATTCGAGCCTTCTGGATTACCTGTGTTTTAGGAACATGTTAACAGAGATTTGGGTGTACTTATATGTTGCTCTGGGACACACAGATCACATGACATGTACTGTCCACCTGCTTTGCGTTTAGTACACAGCACTGGTACTGCAGTGCTTGCACTGGAAGACACAGATCACATGACATGTACTGTACACCTCCTTTGTGTTTAGTAGACACAGCACTGGTACTGCAGTGCTTGCACGGGAACATACAGATCACACGACGTACTGTGCACCTCCTTTATGTTTAGTAGACACAGCACTGGCACTGCAGTGCTTGCACTGGAACATGCAGATCACATGACATGTACTGTACACCTCCTTTATGTTTAGTAGACACAGCACTGGTACTGCAGTGCTTGCACTGGGGGACACAGATCACATGACATGTACTGTACACCTGCTTTGTGTTTACTAGTCACAGCACTAGTACTGCAGTGCTTGCTGCAGCTCTCTTAAATATACCTGTGACTTTTTTCCAACCCTACAAACCATCATGTTACTACACATGCATATTCTGTGTACTCCGTGCCTCTTAGTCACAGAAGTAATGTGACCATTTGCTATACAAATCATCCCTAACAATTCCACTAATTTGAATTATTCATAATTTCCAGCTGAATGTCCAGAAGCTGCAATAAAGTGAAAACTGGATAGCTCCTAAGTTACAATCGATGCTTGTCAGTGGGAAAATTCGTATCATAAAGGTACACAAACCATTTTTCTCCATCGAGTTTCCCTGTAATCAGCAAGTACATGGAATCAGTCTTAGAGAGAACTGTACTACCAATCAAAATGGTCCTACTAGAAACAAGTACATGGAATGAGTCTTAGAGAGAACGGTACTACCAATCAAAATGGTCCTACTAGAAATACCAGAGTAATATCAGTGTTCATTTTCATTATAAGTGTTTGTTGGGGTGAGGGTACAACACACAATTTCTTTTGAAGTGCTAATCAAAAAAGAAGTTATTTTCAAGAATCCTCCCTTTGCTGCATTAGCAATGGTCCCAGAATCACAGGTATGATCAACGTGTATGAAAAATGCCTCAGTGCAGCAGTGCAGTACATAGACATTATCACTAAAATACACTCATTTGTTGTGGATTTTGTTGCTGCCTTTCAGGGCTTGGTGCTCCTAAGGTGTGTCCTATGCTCACTGTGGGCATCATGTCCTCCTTGTGTCTACAGAATAGTTTACTGTATGCTCTGGTTTCCTCTCATATCCCAAAGACATGATGCGGAAGAAAATATGAGCTTTCATATTGCGTTTAATTATGTGCACAATGTATGATTGCGTGTGTATGTGTTCTGCGATGGGTTGGTGCCCTTTCCAAGATTTGATTCTCTGCCATGTGCTCACTGGGTGCCAGGACAATGACCCTGACATGGATTAAATTCATAATCACATGTAGAATGAATGGACATATGTAATCTATAGCAGTTTACTAATAATTCTTCTGTTGCTGGTCTCATGCAAAGTTTTATATCCGTTATCTTTTCATTTCTCCTTTCATACTATTTTACAAGTACAGACAGTATATCTTCTTAATTAAAATGCTGGCTACTAAGATCTGCAGTACACGGAACATTAGTCACTTTAAATACTGCCTCATTTATAGTGAAATCTGTATCAATAAAGTCTAGAGATTGAATGCTGATGTAGACTAATAGCAGCTTTGCAGAGCATCAGATTTATTAGACAGCAAGCAGCGCCTCATTTACATTGATGTGCATAAACAGTCTGTAGAACAATTTCAAATGCAGTCTTGTAACAGGTTCGCAAAATGTAAAATATGGTAACACTTGCAAATAATGAAGAATTGTATCAGAATAAACCTTTGCATAAGGAACAAAAATTGCATTTGCATTTATTATCATAAATTATACTTGTATATAAGAATACTGCTGGTAAAATAATGGAGTGTGTGTGTGTGTGTGTGTGTGTGTGTGTGTGTGTGTGTGTGTGTGTGTATATGTATACATACACGGGTGTATATCTATCTATATTTATCTATATATATATATATGTATACACACACACACAAGTGTGTGTGTATATCTAGCTATATTTCTCTCTCTCTCTCTCTGTATGTGTATATATATATATATATATATATATATATATATATATATATATATATATATACATACATATATATATATATATATATATATATACACACACACACAATTTTTTTCTTTATATATATATATATATATATATATATATATATATATATACATACATATATATATATCGAGGTTAAGAAAACAATTTGATTGTTTAGCACATGAGCTAACAGGTCAGGTTGAAAAAATGCATTATGGTGTCACTGTAGTCAGTACCTAATAACATTAGACTTACGTAGTCGTCCATAATTAGCACTCTGTCGTGTTCTGAGGTCTTCGGTGGAGCGATGAAAACTAGCACCGGCTACAGGAGTACGACTCGGACTACGAGCTGCATCAAGGAGTGCAATATTAAAAAAGATTAGTTTAAGAAGCTAACAGAAGGCAAATATTTGTTCTTTTCTTAAATAAGAAGCTTTTGCAGTTAAGTATTGTTTTCCACTTCCACTTATGATATCCACTACTGATTTTGCTGTACTTATGGTTGCATACAGCTTCTGAGCAGATCTTGGTCCTTAAAAGTCAACCTAATAACTTCAAGGATATTTTCAACTATTTATCATATGTTGACCTTCCCTTTTCTTCACCTTCACTTTTAAATATCTTTCACAGATAATGCTCCTGCCTTTTATAGCTTTAATTTCAAATGATTTTCTCCATCTCAAGTTATAGTTTTTAGTAAAATTGATAACTCATGGGCCATGTCTTGCGGATGAAGTCCACACCATTTTCTAGAAGTTTCCTGCCTTCTTCATTACTAAACTGCTAGCGAATACTTTACCTTGTTGCTAATCTCAGGCATAATACTAAATTCCTGGAAACTGGCTAAAGTCATTCCACTCCAAAAAAATAGTTCCTCTTACTGAGGACTATCAACTGAAACTGACTGTTGAGCGTCAGGCTAAAATTCTTAGGAAAAATGACATGTTTGCAGGCAAAGGAGCATCAAAATAAATGTGAGGTGTCATGCCTCTATCAACATGTGATGTATTGGGGTTTCAGCACTGAAACTGCAATATATAAAATTACTTTTTATTCCTGCATGGATAATGACCCGTTACTATTTTACGAATAGTAGCTTATGATTGGTGTTCCTTTTATTTACCTAAAAAGGGCAGCCGATCTAGTTCATAATAAGGTCTTACTTAGCACGGATACGAGTCCCCTTATTTGATTCATTAACTTCCTGCAAGAGAAATCACTGTATGTATTTTAAGCTAATAACCTTAATGAACCTCTCAGCCTCATTCTGTCTTCTGTCTTCACTAATGGCCTAACAGCTACAATCAAAGGCCTGACGGCTACAATCAAAGGATTAGAGGTGATGCTTCTTATAGGTGAGCTGATACTCCTCTAAGATATTGCAATGCTGTTTCATGATACTCAAATGCCTTTGCACAGAGATTTCACTGAGGTATGACAGAGACCGTTTCTAAAAATTGTCTCATTAACAAGAATATCTATCATGTAAAGCTCTTTAAAAATCCTAGAGAAAATGTGGAACACTGTAATCTGATACTTAAATAAGCTGCCATTTAAGTCACATCTCGGAGATAAAATGCTCATCTAAATCCAGTTTTTCATTTGCATTTAATACAGAGTGCAAACACAAAAGGGCTATTTAGCAATTAAAACAGGTGCAAACAGTTATCCATCTTCTTACCACTGATCATGCCTCCCAACCTCTTAGCATAAGAAATCAGGACAAAGACAAAACTTAAAGGGATACAAAGGCCCAAAATAGGAATAGATACTAAATATTGCTCTCATAAACTTAGAAAATTGCTTGAATAACAGGTTTTGCTTTATTGTGTATTTTCCAAAGGATATGAAGTCTGAAAATGAAATTTCTCTCATTAGACTTCATTCCTTAATGTTTGCCAGTAAACCAGAAATTTTTATGAAAAACAGGGCAAACATACGAGTCAAAAATCTGGACATTCTGTATCTCCTCCTGCTCCCTAAACCTACAACTTCCTTCCCATTCCTTAAAAATAAAGTCCTCTCCCACTTCCTATCCCTAAAAATCCCCTTCCTACTCCCTAAATCTTAATCACCCTCCCATTTACAGCCTGAAACCCTAATCTACACTCCCATCAGCTGTCCCGCTCTCTCCGTGTCTTCTACACTTATCTAGACCAAACTTAGCTACTGTGCTCAGGCGAGGTATGGCACTTTTGATCTCTCTCCATACAGTTCCTGCACTTTGCCTAAACATGGATTTGAATTCAACATGAGCAGTAGCCCATGCCATCTTCAAGAAACCCAAGTCCTTGCCTTTGAAACAATGGTCTTGGAGTACTTGGGACATAGGCACTTGCAGTAGACCTTTTAGTTTCACTAACATATGACATTTTATAGTTGTAATATAAAACATTAAAAGTGTATGCAACCAAACAGTCTGATAACATCAATTCATGTGTAATTTTAAATGAGAAAATGCCTTATCGAATAAGACAAGTATAGTAAATGATTACTAAATACAGTACTCATATACATTTTTAAATTAAAATGATCTCAAACAACATATATGATATGCTTATTTAAATACTATCATATGAAAAAATAAAATACTTGAATGACCTTAAAATAATTTACAATATTAATACTACTAGTGATTAAATATTGCTGTGTTTTAAACCTGTTCATTTCATATGTTCATAGGTAAGTACTAAGCTAGCTGCCCTTGCAGGCCATTTTAAGCCTAGCCAGTTTCTCTGTTTTTGATCAAAATAACCCATCCCATTTGGTTATAGACTGGCCTTACCCATCCCATGGTAGATAATTATGTATTACCCTTAATGAGAATAACTGGAATTATGCCATAAATAATTTGAGGGGTTCCATACATGGGGTGAAGCATTTAGGAGCTGCATCATTCATTTGTTGCACGGGGGCAGCTTTGGGTTCAATTTTCTGTTTCCATCCATAAATCCAAGTTGTGCTTGAAAATGGACAGGGATGAACTTTGTTTTATGCAGATGGGAAGTCTGTTCCATAGCAGCGGCATCCACTGCTAAATATATCTATTCCTCCAAACCATTCTATTGATGCTGCAGAAGAGGTTTATATTCCTAGAACGAATATTTATGATGGCATTTGACTTGTTGATGTGCAGTAAATGCATCTTGCTTTAAACTAGCATACTGAAATGAAATCTAATATTTAAACAAAGAATTGCTTCTAAAACATGTGAACTATTTTTTTAGGTAAAATATCTTGCTACAGCATAGATTATTAATGCTGAAATTTAGCATCGCTCACGTTACATCTATAGCCCTGCCACATTAAATAAGACATAGCATTAGCTATAACTAAACTACTATCATTTAAAAAAAAAAACTCTACAAGAATGTGTTTAAGGTAATGTTGACTTTTTTTTTTTTTATAAAGGCCCAGCTGGCTTAGGCATGCTATCATTGTCATTTTTGCATATATTAACAAAATCAGTGTCAGATAAAAAATGTATTTTACATCAACTCAAAAAAAAAATATCCAGTTAAATGTAATCTTCCAAGAATGCGTGCTCTGTTTGATCTGGATAAAATTCCACAAAGGGTTTAATTCAGCAATCTTCTTTCATAGTTTTGTGGTTTCATCATGATGTAATTAGTATACCATTTTCCGCACATAGGTTCATAGGTGTGTACTAGGATAATGGCCCTGGAGCCTTTACAATCGTAGCCCACAGAAGTGCCCTGGCATCATGCCGCCTGACGTTAGTTCCCAGTGGCTCTATCAAGTAGAGCCACTGGAGTGATCTCCGTAACGACCTTTCTATTTCCCATCCACTTATCGGGATTTCTCTTGAAGAGGGCCAGTGAGGTGCTCTGCTGAACATGTATGGAAGTCTATTCCAGAACATGGGCAGTCTCTGGGTTATGAATCTGTCCTTCCAGCATGTACTGTTAATTGTGGTAATGAGGTTGAGGTCTTTGGAGCATGTGGTGCACAGGGATTGTAATTTCTTTACATGTAGCATTTCTAACAGAGTTGGGTCAGACATGGCTTTGTAAGTCAAGCAGAGATCACCTCTTAGTAGACGATATGAGACAGAGAATAGCTGGAGTTTTTTGAGCTTGTCCATGTAGGACGTGTTTAAGGCATATGATCCTCTTCGTGAGGTACTTTTGTGGCCTTTCCAGCTATTGCAGGTGTCTAGTGAGGTACATACCAAATGGGGAATTATACTCTATGACTGGCCTAATGAGGGAAGAGTAGAGAGAGATTATTACCTCTTAGTTTCCTGGATGCAAAAGCCTTGGAAATGAGATGTGCCACATAGAAGGACTTTCTGACCACAGTGGCAATGTGGTGGTCGAAGGAGATGTTGCTGTTAACCTGTGTCCCCAAATCTCTTATAATACCTTCAGTGTTCAGTGGGCTCCCATCGATGTGGTAATTAGTGGGAACTGAGTTTTTCCCCAAAGGGGATGATGACATTTTTTGCCATCAAGCTTAAAGCCATGGTTTCGACACCAGTCATTCGTCTCAGTGAGGCCTTCCTGTAGGATGTCTACAACTTGGGGAGTTAACAATGGCTCCCAGCTTGCAGTCATCTGCGAACTTGGTCAGCCAGAGTCCCACCATGTTGGCCTGTACTTCTGAGAAGGAGAGGACCCAGGACCGATCTTGCCACTCATGACTAGTCGTCAGTCTGACTTGAGTCCTCTACTTTCACACTGTGGGTTCTATCTGAACCAATTTGCAACCCACCTAGTGATATAGGGGTTGATGTCTAGTTTGTTGAGTTTATCAATAATTCCTGAATAAGGAATGGTATCAAAGGCCTTGGCCAGATTGATGTATGCTATATGAACTGCTTTGCCTCGTCCACAGCTCTGGTGTCTGACTCAAAGTCATCAACCAGGTTGAGCAGGCATGATATTCCTGTCACAAAACCAAACTGTGTGGGATCTAGAGTTTGGAAATTCCCTATATCCTTGTTAATTTGGTCCAAGATGATGTGCTCCATAGCTTTACATATCAGACTCATCAGGCTAATATCCAGTTATCCCAGCCAACTCATATCTCTTTATGTTTTATTAGCATGTTCACACATCACCTATAACTTCCATAGAATCAATTAAATCAGCTCCTTTGAACTTACTTTACATTTTAAATGTACAAGTCATGAAAATTTCTCCTACATTCAAATTTAAATTTAAGATGAAGAATGTGTATCAGAGAAGTTCTGTCAGCTGTATTGATCAAAAGTCTGTGGTCTCTATCTCATCAAAGTGAAAAGAGACCTATTCACTGCTTTGCACTCCTTTGTTATTGTCAGTTTCTCTTACCTACAACCACGAATAACGAAACCAGGCTTAGAGTAAATCTCTTGAAAAATGGCTAACAATGGGTTGAATTCATAGATGAATAGCATACAGTGCTTTTGACATGATCATCTACCACCAATATGACAGGGATTATTTTTGTCAAGGCGTCAGATCATCAGATGTAAAAAAGCAGTCAATTATCACACTTACCATTGTGGTATTTGTATTTTCATGTTCTTTCGTGTATTGTACTGCATTCTTTTTAATTGTAATTTTCACACTTTGCACAACGGTTCTTGGAATTCATAAATTCCAACGCCCTGGATCAACTAATCCATAGTCCCACCAGGGGCTCCAATATCCTAGACCTGGTCATTACCAACATGGGAAATCAATGCTCCATACCTATGGTCACCCCCTCATTAGTCAGGTCATACCATAAGCTAATCACCCTTAACATCCACATCCCACCCCCACCCCCCAGTAAAGAAACCACCATAAAAAACTTCTCTAAAGCCAACTTCATGCTACTCAAGTCAGAAGTGACAAACTTCATGACACCCATGCAGATGGGAACTGAAAGTTCAACTGCTGAATCCTACACTACGGCACTGTACGAGCACATCCACTCATGCATGAATCGCCATCCCAAATAGAACCAAAATGCTCTCATCCAAAAAAAGGAAGCCAATCTGGTGGTCCCCTGCCATAAACAAACTTTACAACAAAAGGAAGAAACTTTTGCAGAAAAGAGGAAAATCCCAGGATGCAAAAACTCCTTACTAGCCTCAGTAAGAAACTGAGATGCCTCATAAAATCCTCCAAAGCTAGTTACGAAAATAAAATTGCCAAAGATTCCAAAGACAACCACAAAGCATTCTATAATTATGTCAAGAATCTAAATGGTAATGCTCAGATCTGCTCTGAGCTAAAACAGAATGGCATTAAATATACTGATCCGAAGGATATTGCCAATATCCTGGCAGATCGATTCAGTGCCAACTTCACCCCACTCTCACCCCCCTAAATGGCCCATCTCAATACCGGAAGATTGCCAAATTCCAGTAATAACGGCCACACAGGTACAAAATGCACTCTCTAAAGCCAAGAATACAGCATCCATGGGACCAGATGACATCCCGGGCTGTGTACTACATGAGCTACAATATGAACTGGCACCTCACCTAAGTGTCATGTTTAATCATAGCCTCACCTCAGGTTTCATGCCCACTGAGTGGCGCAGAGCTATAGTTATCCCAATCCACAAGGGGGGATCCACCTTGGATCCCAGAAACTACCGTCCCATCAGTCTGACAAGCCTTATCTGCAAGGCCATGGAGCGTATTATCATGGAACTTATAAACAAAGACATTGGCAACCTTCAAACACTGGACCCCACCCAGTTTGGGTTTGTGAAGGGCCGATCTTGTCTCCTGAACCTGATTGACTTCTTTGAATCAGTCTCCAGAGCCATGGACAAGGGTAAGGTGGTCCACACAGCCTATCTAGACCTTGCCAAGGCCTTTGACACCATCCCCCACTCTGGAATCATAGATAAACTTACTAAGTTGGGCATTAATCCCTATGTCACCCAATGGGTTGCTAAATGGCTTACTGATAGAACCCACACTGTAAAAGCAGCCGAGTCCAAATCCAGCTCCAGACAAGTGACAAGTGGAGTACCTCAGGGTTCAGTCCTGCGGCTGCTCTTGTTTGGCATCTACTTCTCTGAAGTACAGGTCAACACTAAGGGACTCTGGCTAACAAAGTTTGCAGATGACTGCAAACTGGGAGCCATTATTGAATCCCCAAATGATGTGGATACTCTACAAAAGGGCCTTACAGAAACAGATGCTTGGTGCCAGAGCCATGGGCTCAAGCTCAATGCCAAGAAATGTATTGTTATCCCTTTGGGAAAAACATGTATCCATGAATTACCATATAGGTGGCAGTACACTAAACACAGAAAGTGTGATAAGAGACTTAGGGACACAGGTGGACAGTGGTCTCACCTTCGATAACCACATCGCCACAACAGTCAGGAAATCCTTCTATGTGACACACCTCATCACGAAGGGCTTTTCATCCAGAAAAAAGGAGGTCATTGTCCCACTGTACTCATCCCTCATTAGACCCATTATAGAATACAATGCCCCATTTGGTATGTACCTCTCAAGACATCTGCAACAACTGGAAAGGCCTCAGAAATACCTCACTGAAAGAATCACAGGCCTAAAGTAGATGCCCTATGCTGACCGCCTTAAAAAAACTCCAGCTATACTCTGTCACATATCGTCTACTCAGAGGCGATCTCTGCTTAACATACAAGGCCATGTCAAACCCAGTGCTGTTGGACATGCTACACTTAAAGAAATCCCAATCCCTCAGAGCTACACGCTCCAGGGATCTAAACCTTGTCATCACAATAAACAAAACATGTTGGAGGGATAGGTTCCTGACCCAGAGACTCCCCAGACTCTGGAATAGATTGCCCATACATGTCAAGCAGAGTGCCTCTTTGGACCTCTTCAAGAGGAACCTTGACGATTGGATGGGAGAAAGGAAATTCACCCCAGGGATCATGTCAGTCGCCCTGCTAGACAGGGGTCCAGGAAAGTAAATAATGTGGGAAGAAATATTCAGGGAATTGTTATGGCTAGGCTTGTATAGGCCCTAGGGCTGATAGCCTAGTACTAACCTATGAACCTATGAACACCAGCCCAGATGATAATCCTGTGTTGATTACAGACATACATCTCAACTGTCCCTGATTTTGACTCAAATGTTAACTCTGTCCCTCTTAATCCCTCCTAAAACTAGTGACATTTGGAGGAAAGGTGGTGAATTACACTTAATGAATAATGACAATAATTAAGAGTTATAAACTTCTTTTACTTCAGAAAATGTGTATTAATTCATATGCTCTGATTCTGTCAATGTTTCCAGTTAATAGCATTAATATTTTAAAAGTGTCCCTGATTTTTTCTTGACTTGTCCCTGATTCTGTTGAAATTTGTCCCCAAATGGTTGAGAGGTCTGACATATCTTCAAAAAGATTTCTTCTCACCATTCTAGAAATACACTGGTTCAACAAGACATTTCCCCTTGCATTAACCAACAGTCTTAGAAGCTCCTTCTGGTTAATGACAGCACTTTGAATAATGAACTCACAAATTGTTTTCAAAGGGACCAATATAACATTCCTCTAAGCATTATTTTTCCCAGGTTTTCACCTCTGAGACATTGACAGTTTGGTGGAGTGTGGATGTATTAGAATCTCATAAAATCCTGCCTTTCAACATTTAGGTTATGAAATTTAAATGGAAAGAATGTTTTTCTGAATTCCTTTTTTAAATACCATCATGATTATGTCCTTGGTCCTGGAATTCCGGCCACCCAGACGCACATATATATATATATATATATATATATATATATATATACACACACACACATATACGTATATATAATATATATATATATATATATATATATATATTATAGTTTTTATATATATATATATATATATATATGTGTGTATGCATACACACACACATACATACACATACATATAAATATAAAAAGATGAGTGTTATACGAGTTATCACTACATGCATTTTATTTTGTGGTGAAACGATGGTATTTTCTGTTGCTAGTACAGTTTGTCGAATTATGTAATAGACAAAATAAAGCTATTAAGTTTAATACACAAGTATTTATTCAATATAACAAAAAACCCAGACCAGTTTCAGCCAACAGGCTTTCCTCAGTGGGAAATGAAAGTAATAGCAAATAAGCAGTGATACACACACATATATAGCATGAGTCATCCAATAGGATTCTTCCCAAATGAGGGAGACCAATGCCTTATTTAGGCATTGTATACAACACAAATCAGCCAGATTCCAGTTCAGCATCATAGACAGAATTCTTGGTGATGGATCCAATAAACAAGGATGGCATTCTATTCTTACTAAAAAAGAGAAGTACTGGATCATTAAACTGGATGCATTCATTGTTTTCTCCTGGTTTGAATGATCATTTATAACAACATTATATGTTTACTTTATTTTTATGAATTACAATGGAGAGTAACTGTGTGGTTGATCTATTGTATAACTTTTATATTCTCTTTTTATTTTCCATACAGGAAACAATTTGAATGCTGGGAAATCACTTTAGGAAGAATCCTATTGGATGAAGCCTGTTGGCTGAAACCGGTCTGGGTTTTTTGTTATATTAAATAAATACTTATGTATTATACTTAATAGCTTTATTTTGCTGATTTACACTGCATTTGGTGCTGGCAATTTTGTCTACTTATGCTGTTTCCTGCCTTGCACCTGGGTCCTACTTGCAGAGAGTTTTCTTCTTTGACCCTGAATTATGTAATAGCCAAAGTGACCATTACACAATTCAGTGTTTATTTCACTTTTGCAATGATTTTCTTCTTCTTCTTTCGGATTTTGGTAATCGACTGTGAGTTTTTTTGATGCTTTGTGTTTTGGTCAAACTATGTGGTGATAATTCATTATATATATATATATATATATATATATATATATATATATATATATATATATATACACAAGCCATTGTATATACTTTCAGTACTGGCAATCAGGTTATGTATGATTCAGATGGCCATCAAGTGAAGAGAGTTCAGTGTAACTGAAGTCTGCTTTCCTCTCACAAAGAGGTGTGGAATCATCTGCTGTATGTTTATACCCTAACAGAGGTTAGAAGATAGACCCAGCTGGGGTGAGGAAATAGTGGTGGATGACAAAATAAGACTTGAGCAAACATGCACCTAAGTAGAGGGCCTCTTAACATCTATGTCCCACATGCAGTTAGTTTAGAGCCTAAATAAATATCTTGTCCTCTAGCAATATTGCAATGAGCCACTGAAGATGATGACTTATGTCTCAACTCTTCCTTTGTAGAGGAGCCATTAGAAGGGTAATTTCCATTTGAAAAAGGGGATCATGTGATATGCAAACTTTCCTGTGGAACAAAAAGGATAGTCAACAAAGAATATGTTCAAAAGAAAGAGGTTAGCAAGGGTATCCAAAAGTGTAAAATAGTGTGTATACATTTAAAAGGCAAATACTCACTTGATGTTGATGAGGCAGATTTTCCAATATCTGCCAAAGACCTATGGATAGGTTTCTTTGTCTGGTGGCGATGCTTTCGAAGAAGAACATAAGAGATCTTTTCTCTAAGTTCTGCATTCAAGAGCCCATCTTCAATCTGTTTTTCTATTATGTCATCTGAAAGAATATGAACATTGTCACTGGGAGTGCAGAATATGTCAGTTGTTTAAAAACAAACAAAAAATTAAATATACACTGCCGATGAGGATGTCCTCAAGTATTTTTTCATATTTTATTAACTATATTTGATCTGCCTGCTTTGACTTCATTATTTTCTTCACAAATGTCATGGAAAAACAAAACTAAAAAGCTTTTCAGCAAAATTACTTGTACATGGACTATGAAAATGAAAGGCTCAGAAAAAAATCTCTTGAATTCAGAAATTGGATTCTTTCCCCTTTTGCAGGAGTATTGCAACTGGACCATGAAGTGCACAGCTCATGAGGTACTCAGTCACGCACTGCAGCTGTCACATGACCCATTTTAGCATGCACAGATAGGAAAGCTGGAAAGGGTGAAAGGGAATCGGTTTGCATTTTATGGAAACATTTAGTGCTTCTGAAATGCTGAGCAGTACAAGTGACAGTGGTGTCAGTACCATATCTGCCAAGAAACCTGCACAAAGCTAAAAATAATGGGGGGACAAAGGCCAAAATCAGGGACAAATTTTAAATATTGGCCTTATAAACTTAAGAAAGTAGCTAAAATTGTAGAATTTGCTTTGCAGTGCAATTTTTGAAATATATGAAGTCTGAAACTCAAATGCACGTCATTATTTAGAGACTTCAATCATCAATGGTTTGCAAGAATAAAACAAAGATTTTAAGAAAAAGACATCAAAAATATGAGGCAAAAATATGAACATTGTGTGAAAATGCAAGCAGTTTAGAGGTAAGGTCTGCACATTTGTAAATGGTTGCTGGAAAAAAAATATATGATGAGCTGTGTCAGGAAATACTTGCAGTGGTTATAAAACATCCACAGGCATTGAAATTGTGTTGAAAAATTGACTCATAATTCTAGATGTTCTTTTCCCTTGATGGCATTCATAAGAACATGTCATCATTCATTTGTTGCAGTCTCCTAAGCTTGTGTATTCTGAATAACCTTTCTCAGATGACTTATTATTTTATTTCCTATTTACCTTTTCCTCCAAGTCCTCAGTTGTTATCATCCAACAAACTTTGCTGACTGGTCCTTCATCACTTTTGTGTGTTCCAACAAGGTATGAACTGAACATTTGGCTTGTTATTCTGCAAGCAGCTATTTATTGTCTCTCTCTCCCCAAAATGTATTTAATATATTTGTCCATGTCTAATACAACATGGGAGTATTCAGGCACTAGAGCCATGAGATACTGTATGTACTTCACTCTGTCCAACACATACTCAGGTACACAACAATGATCATAGCCTTTAAATAATGTTTGGGGAAGGGGAGGACACACTGACATAGATGAAAGAGGTTGAAAATGGATGCAGGCCAGAGGTAGAAGATATACATGATGGGAAAGGAAACCAAAGAGAGTATGACATCCAGGAGATCAGAACCCTAGACTAAAGGAGTTTATGGCAAAATGGACAAAATACAAGCGGGACTGAGAGCAGATATTATAAACGTATCAGAAACCTGTGTCAGCAAAAAGACATATATATATATATATATATATATATATATATATATATATATATATATATATATATATATATATGGTTATCACAGGATTTAAGGCATTCGGGGATAACGGGAAAGGCAGGGTGGGAGGTGTGGCAGTGCAAACAATGGAAGAGATTAAAAGCAGGATGTTAGAGGAAGTAGATGAAGTGAAATGAGGTAAATCAAGTTTGAGGGTAGAACCTATAAAGTTAATCAATTAGCAGTCAAAGTGGAAGGCAAGAGAGTTATTAAACACTAACTAGAGACATGCTTCAATGATTTCAAATTGAAATGTCAAGCTTCAATTTGGTCATAAGAAAACATTATTTTACTGAGGAGGTGGTGGAAAGTGGAATGGACACCAGAACAGGTTAGTCCAATGTAGTCTAACTGAATCTTTTAAATGACTATGAGATAACTGAAAAGTGGGGTGAGTAGTAGGTGAAGAAAATCAGGCCATTAGCCTTCTGGTAGATTAATTTATGTATGTATGTAACTTCACTCTAAGGTCGATTATGTACCTCCTTGAGGGCCTATATTTTAGAAATGGCAGTCTTCAGTGATATGAGAATAACACATCAGTTGAACAAGCAGATTACAAGAAAAAAGGACAAAAGATATGACATTTGATGATTGTAGTCACATGTCTGCACACACACACGCACACACTCACATATATGGGTACATAAGCATTCCTATGACTCAACCCAATATTTTCTTCTGCTCCATAATTTGAACTCCTATTTTGTTTATATATTGCACTGGGTATATAGTAGGGCACCCCCCCCCCCATAAGACAGGGGATTTTTTTTTCCTTGGAGAAAATGGGGCTTGGCTCATCTAATTTTTGTTGAAATGTGCATTCGCTCCTTTCCAAACTGCTGAAATGTAGTACTTTAATGAAAATATATTTTATATCTCTCTTTCCTTTACATTGTATTTCTCTCTTTTTCTCTGTCTATATATATATATATATATATAGAGAGAGAGAGAGAGAGAGGGAAAGATAACACTGCATAGTGCTTCTCACCATTTGGAAGAGTACAGGTGGCACGTATATATATATATATATATATATATATATATACACATATACACAATATTGTATATAATGTCCATAGTGGTGTTAAAAACTGCTCATTGTAAATAAATAAGGTTGTTACAGAGTCCATGCCAGTAGAATTATGTTTCCTTAAATGAGTAGTGTATTTGTTATGTTGTAATTGTTTCTTTGAGAACAGTAAAGTATCTAAGTTGGCATGAGAAGGTTTGTTTAATTAGCTAGTGAATGTAATATAAACATAGGGTTGAAAAAAGCCCAACCAGAAGGGCTATTTCTCAGTAGTGTAAGACTAAATTGGAGGTGTTTGCTGGGCATTTATTTAAACCACAAGACTTTGTATTTGCTTAGAAGAACTCGCCTTATTTTCATTTGTATATAATAAACTGCATTAGTTTTATAAAGGCTGGTGGTCTCAGCTGCTTTAATAATCCACCTTGGTGGAGAATGTGGACATTTTGGCACATGCCATTTGAGCTATTAATGCCAAAGTCATAAGACTACATTTATTGCTGCTGATTTGTGTATAATTTGTTGGGAAGGGAAGTGGGAGGTTGCAATCTTATGGTATATGCCAAAATATTTTTGAGTGTACTGTTGTCTGGATCCATATGCCAAGATGACCATAGTAGAACACTTACTAGACCTGCAGCTGAAAGGGTGGTTGTAGTAGATAAGGAAGGGGCTACCCCAAGAACAGTGCCACCATTAAAACAACATACCTGGGAGGAAGGCCTTGAGGTGTATCCTACAACCTTCAAGCAGCATTACCACCAGAACAAGTGAGACTGAGCTGCCTGGAGCAGGATCTTATCAGCCCAGTTTAACTTGAGAATCACTGACAGTCTCCATGGACATGGAGGGACTGATAATCAGGCGTGAAATAGAGACAAAATATTTTTACTTGCCAGAGCTAGAGTTACCTCAGAGATTCAAGCGCACAAGTTTCATAGTTGAAACTGTTCTCATAACAAAATGGAAAAGCCATAATTTTGTAACTTAAATCACTTGATTAGTTTATAGTTAGAACCAGAGGATCAGCATAATAAGAAATGACAGAAACGGACAGATTCAAAGGTTCACTGACTACTGCTTAAAGATAATGTATGTTAAATAGTCCCTAAAGATACTAAAAGATACCAAAAGCTTTGTCGTTGCAGTAGAAAGACCATAAAACCATGTATAAATCTGAGCAGTGTACACCTCTACTAGCAAAACATATGAACAATATTGGTAACAAACAAAGTAGTCAGACTTTGTTTTAAACTGGAAAAAATAGAAAACATGGTCATGGAGAAGTTTTATTACTGATACTAACACTGTTAAATCTGTGAAAATATAGCTGTTGAAAAGCATTCTACTGGTGACACTATGACTCTTGAATGTGATAAATTATCTTGTAGGATGCTTGAGCTTGCAGTTGCAAGTTATTTAACTTCAGTGTCTTATAAAATTATTGTATGCATGCATGTAAGAAAAATATTAATAACAAAGCATTAGCAATGGTATGTATTCACAGAGATAAAAAACAACACCCTTTTCTCGTATTGAAGTATAAACTTGGTTTTGAATGATAGTCTATCCAGCTGCTGTTATTCTCAGTCTCACACATGAAATGATAATAGGGAAATATTTTTACCACTTTAAAGAGCTGTTGAGGCAATGAAAAGACTACAAGTTTTTAATAGGTCATTATACTGGTGTCTCTGTCAAACTCAGGAAAAAGGGAGGTAGCCACCAGATACATTCATCAGAGTGCATCATTCAGCAAAGACCACTGCATAGTATTACAAAGCCCTAAAGTTACAAACGTTGGCTAAAGATACAAAGACATAATTGTACCTACTGCACTCAAAAACATAAGTCATTTCAGAAAAAAAAAACCTAAATCAGAATAGATCTCCAAGTATAGAGTCTGCAGGAACAGAGCATTTAGAAGGAAGCGACTTACAAAGTAAAATACCACAGCTTGGAAGGGCTGCAAAGCAGGGAGGAGAAGTATCATTGCAAGCTGAAAAGCTGTCAAGCAAGAAGTTGAAGGAACTAGCAGAACTAAAGAGAAGGGAACACTCACTGAAATTGTGTGTACTAGTAAATGGAAAATGTACTGCTTGAGATGAATTTTTAAATTTCCTGTCAAGCTAAAGCAGAAAGCCCAAATAAATGGATAATTAAAAGCAGCAGGTGGGTGTGAAAGAAAACTGTAACAATAAGAACATTTTAACCAGGGTAGTTAGAGAGAGAGAGAGAGAAACAGTGGTCAATTTCTATCAGTGTAAGATAGAAACCTCATACAAGAGAAGGTGCAATGCTATGGTCATATGTAGATAAGGAAAAAAAAACTGAAGGCAAATCTTTTGCCAAGGTAGAATGTTGTAGAGAAAAGAAAGAAAATGAGACAGTGGTGCTCAATCACCTTGAGACAGAGGATGAGCAACACAGAGGGACAAGAAAATGTGGTGCTCAATCACCTTGAGACAGAGGATGAGCAACACAGAGGGACAAGAAAATGTGGTGCTCAATCACCTTGAGACAGAGGATGAGCAACACAGAGGAGACAAGAAAATGGAAAGAAGAATTTTGAAAGGGTCCATAATGATATTCACAGTAACTTTAAGTAAAAGGAAGAGGTTCTATAATCAGATTCATAAAGAAAGGGAAAAGAAGGTAAAACAGAGGCAATACTTGACACTAATGAATACCGGCCTGAACCGCCATCACTAGGAGATGTGGTTGACACTGAAATCATAGTGTTTGCATTGATAGGGGATCATGCAGTGACTTCCACCTCATGACAGGCTGACCTTGAAAACAAAACAGTTATCTGGCCTTCACAAATCTGGTTAAATAAAAAAACAGTGGAAAGATGAACTGTGAGCAAGGAAAATATGGCAAGCAATGCCAGCTAAGAATCTAAACAAGATGTTCCTACTTGTTATCCATACTTTGATTTACAAAGTTACTTGTTATATAGAAGTAAAGAGAGAGTGGGTGTAGTGTTTCAACTGTTCTTGCCCAAGCCTTCAGAAACCTACATTAGCCAACAGCCATATAGTAAGGGGACACATCAGAATACATAAATAAATGTATATCTTTCAGTGTGGATGTTTTAAGTGCCAGAAGTCAGTCTGTTGTCCCAGCTTAAAATAATAGAGATGCCATTTGAAGATATTGCAAAATAATTTTGTTTGTCACTGGTAAAACTCAACTGTGGATTTTAATATATTCTGGAAATATGGATTATGCAAATAAATGCCCAGATGCCATGCACAGCTACTGGTAACTATATAGTCAAGAGCTAGTCTTATCATTTTCCATGGTACAGGTGCCAAAGGAAATAGTCATTGCCCAGAATAATCTGCCAGCTTTAAGGTGAAGCAAATAAAACCATCCTTGTATAGATGGGCTAGGATCTTAAATGAGCACTAAAGTTAATGCTAACAAGTAGTATTGAGAAGGATAGCAAAAACTGGGACTAATTCACACCATACTTGTTATTAGCCATTACAGAAGTGTCCCTAACCTAGATTAGTTTAGCTCTTTTAAAATTATTTTATGACAGCCACATAAATGAATGGTAATACAGCAAGTGATTTAACTTGTCGCAAACAGCTTGTTAGCAGCAATCACTTGCAACAGTTTAAGAGAAAAACATTTTTTTGGTCTTCAGCATAACTTGGAGAAGACATTTTATTTTGCTCATCATCTTTGAGTTGAGGGTCACCAGTTTGGGCATTCACACAGGGCATCTGATGAGGTAGCTACTGATGTGGTATAGGACATGGAAAGACCTCATGATGCACAATAAGAGTTGTATAATAGAAATGCAAAGATCTGGGAATTTAAAGCTGGAGATCAGGTGTTGATTTTGGTCCCCACTACAGGAAATATATTTTGGGTTGTTTTGACCTAAAGGGCCGGATCCATTTGAAATAAATGAGAAAACATATGATATAAACTAAACGTTAGACAGACAGGTCTGGTAAAGAAGGAAAACTGAACTTTGTGACTGCATTTCAGGGAGATGAAACACTAGCTACAGTAAACAGAAATAAAACAATTTCTGTTACCAAAAAGGAAATGTTTTCAAAATTGCCTGATAGAACAATCTTGCTTCAACACTATATTAAGACTATCAAAGTGTGAAGGTTAACTTAAAACCCTACTAAATGCCACAATCACAAAGAAAGGCAATACAAGAAGAAGTAAAAATGATCAAATATGGTTATTGAGGAATCCAAAAAGTGTGTAGAACAGGCCCAAAATGTCAATCTCATAACCCAATGGCTCAGCCAGGATCTGTAATGATTTTTGGAAGCTGAACAAACTTTCAGAATTTGAATTACCCTATGTCTGGCGTGGACAGGGCCGGACTTAGCTGAAATGGCACCCTAGGCGAAGTAGTGCTGTGGCGCCCCTTAAGCCTCACCCACATCATACTCCTGAAACACCCCTATTTGGGCCACACCCACAGGAAGGTCACTCCCCAGGAAAGATAATCCAGTCATTTCCTTCAATTATTTAAATGCATAGAAGAAAAGATACCTCAACACACTTATTAACTAAGCTGTTACACAAACTGGATAAGGGCTCTAGGTGCAAATGAGTTAGCTACCTTTGTGTACGTATTCCTAATTTAAACACCAGAGCCAAATCATGCCCCTCCTGCAGCAACCCCCTACCCCCAACCATTCCAGTGTTCCGTTACTTGGCTGTTTCTCACCATTTGCCATAAACACTGTTCAAACCTATCGGTGTACATATTGCAGGTATTGAAATAAAATAGCATAAACACAGATAGCAATTTGCTAAACAAACAGTCTCACAATGAAAACAGACTTACATGAGCTGTAAACTTCTCTGCCCTTGAAACCTGCATTAATTGAAACAGCATGAAAACCCACATTCGTAGAAAATGCATCTTGCCACTGGAGGATTAAATTTACCTTTGGACTATTTTTACAGGCTCCTTGCACACATTTTTTAGGGCCTTACATACATGCATTTGTTCTTTGAGTCACCTTCCTGATTATATTCCTTGTATAATACAGCACCACTTGTCAGAATGTGTTTTAAATTTGTAGTTTTAAACATTCTTTTAACAAACAATGAAACAAGATATATTAACGAATAATGACAAAACGACCTATGTCATAACATTTCAACATAAAAGTGCACTTGGACTTCTGTCATTACAATCCAATATCACTCAATATGCACAATCTATGCAAAAGTAAAATCATCAGAATAATTCCACATTAAAGAAACCTATAACTAATGAAGAGGTTGCTACTGGCAAACAACTTTACATATCAATGTTTCATCTACAAATTCAGTGCCTGCTGCCCTTGAAGAATCAATTGCCTACATTACAGTGAAGAAAAAAATTGGTAAGCAGGTAATATTGCAACAGGAAATGACTGAGAAACCGACAACAATTCATAGTTACTAGGCATCTTATACAAAGGAGGGCACCCTTAAAATGCACCAAATAATCGACAACTAGGGGCATGACATACCATGCATCCATACCTCTCAACCTCTTAGCACAAGAAATCTGAACAACATGCTGCATACAATCAGGGCAGGGCATCATCAAATACAGGATAAAGGCTCTGACTTGTTAATAAGCTGCTTCTTATATCCAACAAAGTGTCCATTTCCATCCATCTCCATTTTCCTACTGTGCAACTTTCTGCAAGTCATTAAGAAGAGTACTCCTGAGTCACCCCTGAAAAGGGGCACTTGTTAACCAGGTAAGCCAAATGGACACAAATATATAAAATAAAGAAATGCTACCATGGCCTATAAAGGCATTAATCAACAAAACACTCATAATACTTCTATTAACCAATTAACTGCGTCCATCTATCTTTATAAAGGATGTTGTCAGAGACCAGCTTCTTTGTCAGTCATGTCTTGGCTATGACAACTTATCCGCAGCATCTTGCCAAATTTGCTTTGTGATATATCGCTCTATAGAATGCACCTGCTTTCATGGAAAATTGAGCAACACCAAACTAGGAAAGTCTTTACTACCTCCCACCAGTTAAACTCCCTCACAAAAGGGGAAGAATCTCAGAACTCACATTTTTATTAATGTAGACTCCAATATTTACAGGAACATCCACTCAACTAAACACACTAATTTATGATGGTTTTCTGAATGTATATCAGAAAAGCTTTCAATCTGTGGAAATGCAAAGCATCCCCCCCAAGGAAACAACAAGCATGTGTATTTTAACTATACAACTTCTACCCTACCACACATGTATAAAACAATGGTAGGTGTGTTCAGGTAAATGACACGTGTCTTTCCCTAGATCTTGGCAGACCTGTGGGGGTACTTACAAAGTCATATAAATGAACTATTAAGTATTTTATGATTTATATTTCTGATCCTTTACATTCATGCTCCAGATTCCCCAATTACTTGTCTACTTTGACAATTTATAACTTACTTTCACTCAGAATGGGTCTCCTTTCTTGCACCCATTAATCTTTTAATTATGGTAAGTTCTTGTTTCAGACTTACCAGCTATTTCAATAAAAACACCATTTAGCTGTTTGCCATTTAAGAATGCATACTCTTTTCTACAGAAGCCAACAAAAAATCATACTGACAATTTCTTGAAGGTCAACCTGTGAATAAATATGCTCTTTGAATTGCACCATGCCGAAAAGAACAGTCACTATCATTCATATTTTACAACTACTGCAGCACAACAATGTGGCTATACGGTGGTTTGGTATAAAAGAAACAGTCACTGAAACATAAAACTATGATTAGATTTTTTCAGGAAACTGGAGGCCTATGTAACCCTGTCTGATAGATTATAATTCCATGATAATATAAAATTATACAAAAAAATCAGTAACAACTATATATTTCACCTCAGATGCTATTATTGGACATGCATGTGAATAAGCCAATGACAACAGGCTTATGGCCAGAAGCAGTGAAAATATGGCATTAAAAGATTCTTCGGCAGTTCAGGCTGGTTGTTAATTAAAAAGTACTAACATAATTATGCAGTTCTTCTGACCACTTCACAAAACACTGTTTCAATAGCCATAGCAAGTCTGATACACTATTATTTTAAGTTGTAGGATCTGCCATTCAGGTCACCAGTAAAAATGTTAACACTGCCTTAAACTGAACTTAGATTTGACATTGCATTAGTGAGACTTATACTCTGAAATCGAAAAGAAAAAAAGTCTAATAAAAGGTACACAAAGCTCCATTTACGTTCTACATACTCTACTTTGTGATATTATGCACAGCCTCATGAATTCACAACTATTCCATCATAAATCCACCTTGACAGCTTACTTAATTGTCGACATCATAATCCTTCATTATAATTTCACAATATACCCCCATAACAATAACTACCATGGTACTGTAGCAGCAACTAGGTTGAAGCCAACAGAAATACTCTAACAAACCAGATCAAATATTTTGTTTACCTGCAAACAGCCTTTGTAAAACAAAGAATAAACAGGTGTTATGTCACTGCTAATGCAATGTAAATGAACTGCATCTAAATAAATTTTTTAGGGAAGTAGACTAGAATGTGTCAGCTATTCTTTAATGACTTTTTGAAATGAGAAACGAATAACCAGATAAGATCTGCAGTGGCAAAGAAATGTTGACTCTCGCCATTAAAAGTTTTGTTTTGTCAGAAACAGCAATATGTATTGTGTGTGTTTTCCATTAATCCCTATAGTCTGTTGGCAGATGATTGATGAAACTTTAAAAAATATCAATACCGACAGAAAAAATATTACAGCGAAACCTGCAGGCACATGTGGATGATTTATATGATTATGGTTACACATACACATAGGGAAAAAAAATATAGACTGCTAATTTCCACTCAACCAAAAACAAGTGCAGCTCTAATATTACTTGTCTCACATTCAGAAAACAAGAAGATCATACAAGTAATGATGGCTTATAAAGTTAAAATAATGGCTAAACTATCTAATGAATAACTCAGGATCAGGGTTACCTTATTTTGAGTACTTTAAATGCACTGTAACAAAAGGTAAAATGGAATTTGTATAGGAGGCACTTAGTACTAGACGAGTCTGTAATTAGCTAAAAAAGCAAAATAATCATGCTCATATTTATTAGCTGCACGTATACCCAACTTAGTCCAGTACTAAAAATGTTGTTAAACATTAATAAAATATTAAGTTGAAGGCAGCAAGTGTGGCAAAACAATACAAGCAGGTGCGTCTTTATTATTTTCATGAAAGATTAGCACAGACTGAAATCATGCATCTGTTCCATAGGTGTATCACCTTCCGTGTATTTCAGCCGCTTTTTCAAACCATCCAGGTATCAACATAAAACACCGATTATGCAACAGACAAGCAGCGACTCTGTCACATAGCAACACGCGCATACTTTCTCTTTCATACAACTAACTAGTTCAAATTCCACACACTCCTACTCTTTCATACAACACACAGACACACAGTCTCTCCAATACAGAAATGAACGGAACCACTAGTTTAAATTGTACACACGCACACCTACTCTCACATACAGTAACACACACATGCACTTTATCTCATACAAACAGAATGGCTAACTTAAATTCCATATACACACACACACAAACAAACACACAAACACACGCAAACACTTTCTCATGCATACAAAAGTTAACAGTTTAAATTACACACACATTCACTTACCTTTTTTCTAAGCAGAACGGCCAAACAAGCACGCACAAACTTAAACCCCTCTTAACAGAACTACTAACTTACATTTTGCGCGCCTGCAAAAAGTATTCATGTCCACGTTGGTGTCTGCGTGCATGATTCTCCTTAAAGGAGAAGACGCTAATACCGCAATGCTGTATTAGTGGGAGGGCGCTCACCACCCCTTTTGTTCTGTGGTTCTGGTGCCCTCGAGCAAGCGCCGAGAAAAAAGAATTGACTACATTAATTAAAATAAAAAAATTGTGCCCTTTACAAAGGCAGCCTTTATGGCACCCTAGGCGGTCGCCTAGTTCACCTATGCCTAAAGCCGGCCATGGGCGTGGATGAGTGAATACAAAGATCGGGGAAGGCGAGATTGTTAACTACATTAATCATTTGAAAAAATGCTGGCAAACCCCTCTAACAGCCAAGGCTAAGTAAAAGTCAACTTTGTCAATGCCCTAGGGATTATTTCAGTATACTGTTCTCCACTTTGGGCTTCATGGTGTCCCAGCAGTTTTTTAAGTATTAATGGGCAAAGTCTTGAAACTGCACACCCACTACACTGCAGCTTACACTGATGATGCCATTATATAATGTGAGGATTAGGACTTACATTTAGCTAAGGCACAGATGGTAACAGATTCTCAGAAGCAAGCAGAAATAACTATGCGCTCAAAGAGCCAGGCAATCATAAGTGAGTTAACTACATTGGCTATGTCACAGGAAAAGGAATTGCTAAAGCACAAAAAGAAAATGGTCTATTTGAGAAATTAAAAAAGTGAAGGTATTTTGGGGATTAAAAGGTCGTTATTATTAGATATTTGTGCTCCATTCTGTAATTATAGCATTCCTCATGAAACAGATCAAGTGTACAATAATACCCCTCAGAAACAAAGCAGACAATAGTTGCAATGGTAGCATAGAGGAATAAAGCCCCGCCTATAACCTGCATTTGATTGTTTGCTCTGCTGAATGACACAGGGAAGATGGGTGGGCCTAGTCTAGGAGAGTGCTGAATGTCACAGTGACAGGGAAGATGGGTGGACCTAGTCTAGGAGAGTGCTGAATGACACAGTGACAGGGAAGATGGGTGGACCTAGTCTAGGAGAGTGCTGAATGACACAGTGACAGGGAAGATGGGCGGGCCTAGTATAGGAGAGTGCTGAATGACACAGTGACAGGGAAGATGGGTGGGCCTAGTCTAGGAGAGAGAGGCTGTGTTGATCCATGACCAGTGAGCACTGACAGAGGCCGGGTTCAGTGGCCTTAGAGGGCTGGACTGGGAGGAAGAAGGAATGGACTATGTCTGATCTCTATGGTTTTGTGTGGAGCACACACTAGTGGTAAAACTCCGTATCACTTACCAATGTGTGTTACCCTAACTTTGCACCTTATCTTTAAAAAACCCTTTCCAACACTATCAGTATACAAGACAGGCTCAAACACTCTCACATGCATAACACTAAAGCTATCGCCTTTCCTAACCCTTATTGTAACCACAACCTGTCAACACTTGCAGAAGCACGTTCCCAGTCCTAATACCAGCCCACTTACCTCTGTCTACATTCTGAAACGTCTGCATTGTGACTTGCGTACACTCTGATACCCCCTGAAAGTCTACCTTCTAAAAGGCATATATATCTAAATAGATAGATATATATATATATATATATACACAGGGCAGTTGAATGGATGAACTGGGTACATGGCTGTATACAAATGCTCTAAAGCACAAAACTAGCCAGCACCTGATAAAAAACTTACAATCGATGTTATGCTGGGCAGCATACAACTCTCACAAATTGCAGTTTTGCCCCTAAAGGGCTTTTTCAATGCTTAAAATAAAAGACAAGATTTAAATAAAACATTCACAGAAGTTATATGACCCAAACTCCTCAGAATAATTAGTAAAGATTCACACAGGCAAAAGGTTTTCAGTAAATGTAGCTATATATGTTAAATTACAATATGTTAAAACATTGCCATCTGTTGGGAACCACAATAAATTTCAACAATGAAAAAGAAAGTGAAACAAAAGTTGAATCAATGGCCTCTAGTTTGATATAAATAACTGAATTAATAATAAAAAAAATTTAATTCAAACCAGTGGATACATAGCCTCCAAGTTAAGGATCCATGTACTTTCCCCTTTTGTTAAGTAAACTGTCTTGGTGTTTGTGTCAGTCCCTCTTCCTTCCACTAAATCTGCTTTGTAAAGGTTAACTGCATACATGTTAAATTGCAGTATAATAAAATATCGCCATCTAGTAGGAGCCACATTAAATTTCAACAATAAAAAATACAAATATTGTATAAACAACTAAGTTAATACAAAAAAACAAAAACAAATATTAAATAAACTCGGATATTGGGGGATAAATAGCCCCCAGGATAAGGATCTACGTACTTTAACTTTTTTTAAGTAAATTTTGCCTTAATGTTCGTGTCAGTCCCTTTCCTTCAACCGGATCATTTCTCATAAAGGTGAAAATAGCACTGGGGTGTTGAACCTCATAACAATATAAAGCACTGCATATCCTCTTTCAGTTTATGTTGCTAATAACTAGAGCAAATACATTGCTTTAGAGGGTTTGATATCTTCCGGACATAAAATATTCTGTAGAAGCACACACAGCAAGATAAATGATGCAGACAGTTTGGCATGTAATAAAGGAGTATATTGCAAAGGATTTAAAAGTATTTGCCAGGTAAAAGAAGTCTTACAGATTCTGCCCGCATGGGTAACAGCCTTTACAGGTTTTGTTAATTTGTCAGCATTTGCTGTATTGAAACAGTTACCTATTTTTTTTCTTAAACTTGCCAAACATCTGAGCCAAACTTTTTTATTTTCTAAAAGCAAATGGAAAAATGGAACATGTTCTATTCACATTTTACCAAAAAAAAAAAAAAATCTGCTTTAAGAAAGTGACAATACTTTTGAGAACAATTTTTTGGCTTAAGTGTTTTTACCATAAGTAATTAGAAAAACCTGGACCCTGTTAATTAGTATTTACTGAAGTCTGAGTTTTGAACTGAAGAATATTCAGTCTAGATGTATTGGCTACACTTTGTCTAGCAGCAACTATGTCTTTATTTTTATAACCTCCCTGAAAGATTTATGATGCAAAACTCCCATTTTTTTCTGGAAAATAAATGTATTCACTGCAAATGCATGTAGTTTTATAAAACTGTGACTGCAGCGCTTTCTTAATAATATGGGGGGGGGTGATAGCGTGTGGTATGTAACAAGGAGTTATGATTAAATGGTCTCCAATACATTTTAGTAGAAACTCTGGTACCATTAACATCTAAGTGGTGACTCACCATGAAATCTGCTGAAAAAGTAAACACAATTAATAAATTGTTTTGATGTAAAAATGTTACAAACTGTAGTAAATAAATCATGCCCTCCCCCCTCCATGCCAACCAGCAAACATCCAAATAGCATTTCCAATACACAACATATTGATAGAGTCAGTTCATCCCACTCATGGTTAACCAACAGTATTAAAAAAATTAATAAATCTGTGTAAAGCGGGGCAAAAGTTGCCCACCATTGCAGTGTGTCTCGGTTGTAAAAAAACACTGGCCCATAAAATAGAAGTTATTGTTGTTTAATACCATACTTAACTAATAAAGCATAAATTGTGAAAACTTTAGACTATATAATTCTGAGCTAGGCAAAAAATGTTACACCGACAAAACAGACAAAATGCTTGAGTCGAGGGATGGAAGTACATAAAGCTTGGGCATCCAGGCTACACAAATAAGGATAATCGCCCAAACTTATTCTTTACTTAAAATGTAAAAAAAATGATGGTATTTTTAAGTCTACAAGGAAATAATGATAAAAGGGGCTTTAGACATATTTATATAAATTCAGACAAGGGCTTGATAAGAAATCCCCTCTGAGCTACTTTTGGCCACCCCGGTTATAGGTTGTGTATTCTTATGAATTTTAGGCAACAGGTGGGACTATAGCTTCACTGCATTATCAATTGCTTAACTATCTCAGGGATAATGATGTCTTGCTCAATTGCCGGGCACAAACAAAGTCAAATTTTTTAACTGCTAGTAGGGCCCTGGTGCTGTCTACTGTAAAATGCTTCAATGGAGAGCTGTTTTTGGGCTTCAATATCATAATCGAAATGGTTCCAGAAAACTGCTGCCCTACCCTTGTCTGCATGAGTAATCAAGATATCAACAATGGCTTGCAAAGAAATACGAGCCTGATGTTCCTTCTTAGACAAATTATATTGTCCAGTTTTACATAAATGCCCTTGGCTGGTATGTAGTTCCTTCATGATATGCTCCTCAAGGATCTTAATCTCTGGATTATATCAAGGAGTAAGGTATGACTGTTTAAATTTAAATTATCCCCAACAGTGGGTGGATGTGTTGCTGGGAAAACCAATATTTAAGGTTTAATAATAAAGAAAAAAATGTTTATGCCATTCAGGATACAAAAAAATTGCTGTAACAAGTTATGGATCCTTGCTTAACACAGAATATTCATTTATATTTAAGATATAATTAGAAATATTGACTTTAAGGTCAAGAGTTTATAATTGCTGGCCAAGTTCAGTTGTTGAACTATTAGTCCTTTTATTTTGAATATAATGTCAGTGGTTTCTCCCACTTCCTTTATATCTAAAAGGGGATGCTAGATGAGCCAGCTGCATTTCCTTAATTAAAATAAACAGACAAATATCAGAAAAGCACACCTAGCTGACTGGCACCCCTAAGCAGCTGCCTAGTTCGCCTAGCGATAAGGCTCAATATGCTTGCAACCTATTATAGAGATGCACATGGAAATGTTAACTGTGGAATATTAGCTGTTCTCCAGGGATACTAGTGATGGTATTATGGGAGGTTATCTGAAGCCTTGAAGAACATCTGATTATGTAAAGCTTGTCAACATTAATAGGCATCAGTCCATTCAGTAACATGCAATGTTGTGTGAATAAATTAAAATGTTATGTTGATGGCATAATGAACTGCAAGCAGAGCCAGCAAGGATCAACCGCCAATCAAGCGGCCACTAATCTGCATACGTGGCAGCTTTTTTTTTTTTTACCCCATGCCTTATCAAACTGCATCACCATATTTCATATGATTTTCAAGCAGCTTCATGCCCTGGCACAAATAATGTAACTCATCATCTTTTTTATATCTCACAGAACCAGTTTCATATTCCACAAAATCTAAGCAAGTCTGGTAAGTCAACATGTTCAATACCATTCCCCATGCTAGAGAATAATGTTCCTACTACCATCACACAAATACTAACCAAGCTATCTTTAAGTGCGCTCAGATGTCATCATGCAAGTAGACCTGTACTAGTAGTGTTTCTTAATTCATATCATTCGTGTGTCAGTCTTTACCGCTTGCAGTGGTACTCACATCTGCTCCTATGCCCCTGTTACTTCTCTTTTTTTTACCATCCATTTGTTGTTTACATTCTGTTATTCTGTTTCCTAACCACAAGTTTATTTTCTACTCCTTCTCTCATTCCCAGCTACCCCTTTTCTAACTTCGGTTGTACTCACCTTCTTCCCTTAACTTACCCCTTAATCATGCCAGTATTTATAGAATATAATGTTGCATTCCCTGAATGTTATTTCTCAGATCCCATGATAGACTAATCTTATTACAGTTCATTTGTTTAAAGGCAATGGTTTACACTATTTTCTGTACACATGCCTTCTTTACTGCTTTAATGTTTTTTTTTTTTTTGTTTTGTTTTTTTTTGCATCTAGTATTCCCTTTGGACCCTGTATACATTTTCTGATATAGCATCAGCATAATTACTTGCAAGTTACATTTTCAAACACCTGCTAATTAATGCAGTTGTTTGTGTCTTTCTCATACTTTTCCAAGGCTTTTCTTTCTGAGTCTGTCCTGAAAATGAACTCTGACCATCTGGAACTTCTTGATTGGTAAATACAAATACATAGGTAATGAACTGAATCTGTCCCATGCATCCTGAGTTCAGATAATGTTGTTGACTGTCCTATTTCTTCAAGAAGGTTTTTTTTCTGGTGAACAATCGCCAGTTACCTCAGCCTGTGCACAGGCTTTGTTTTTATTCCTCAGTAGGCAAAGTCATAATTTTTGATTGCATCTATGTCCTTTACCTTCCTCTGTGCTGTTGACAAAATGTCATTAGTTTGTCACTTTTTCTGCCAGTTAGATGGTGATACCATGAGTCCACACTTTGGTGCACCTAGAGACCTTCAACAGGGGTTAATTAGCTATTGTACTTTAAGTAACATATGAATGAATGTTTTCTAAAATCATTTCAAACCTTGCATTAAATTCTTCTCCTTACCTGCTTTACCATTTCAGTGAAAATCATATTACATTTGTGGCCCTTGCAATACAGCTTTATGTGACGTCTGTGACGTTCCTCAGACATGATATGGTAGGCAAAATTTCACTCGACTGTAATTACTGACCACTGCAAAGCAAAATGATAGCTGCTTCTTAAAACTCAAGGGTCCTTACAGTTGGCCCATTATTATGGAAGCAGGACAGACATGGTGTAAAGTTGTCTGAATTAAACTATTGTGAAAGTGTCAACCATTTCCTATCATCTAATTTCTATGTAAGAATCTCAGTATGGTTGAAGGCAGTCTAACAACATTTTATTCAGGAATCCATCAAATGATTTTGGCCTTTTAGAAAATGGCATCCTTTATAAAAAATATGATTTAAATTCCAGTCATAATTTTAGCCTGGTACTGAAGTATTCTTTCTAGCAGAAAGAAGCTCTTAAATCTTACAGTTAATAAAACATTGACATGAACTTGGTGTCATATTATTTCTGCTTCTTCTATAGTTGATTAGCCTTTCAAAGGAGAACGTAAGGATGTCTATGATTATTTATACAGAAACAGAATTAACAGTCCTATTCGCAAGGATGCTCGCAGGCAGGTGCAAGGGGGTGCACTTGCACTCCCCTGGAACCGGCTGGCCGGGAGATTAATTTTCTTTTAATTAAAAAAAAAAATACTTTGGCATTCTTCTTTAAGGAAAGACTTGGCATCATAGGTGCCAGAATGATAGGGAGAGTGGGGTGGAGTGCCTCACCACTTTTCCGTCCTAAGCAGCTCATCTTGCACTTTATATATATATATATATATATATATATATATATATATATATATATAAAAAAAGACAATAACTACCAAAAACAAAGACAATAACTACCTCTATCTATCCTGTATTTCCATTGTGGTTGGCTCAAGAAAAAAAAAAAGTCTGTGGTATATAAACGTCATTTCCTCAGTTCTACCCTTTCCCACTCTGGTCTCAAACTTGCTGACCTGGATCTGCACTGCTCTGACTGACTGGCAGGAAGAGTGTAAACCATCCACCACACCACATATTGCATCGGAAAGTAAGTGCTTAGTAGTTAAATGTTCATTATTTGCTTTTTACAATTTAAATGGTCAAGTAATCACGCACAAAAATGTTGATTTTGCCTATTGAAGTTTCATTTATAAAACATATGACATGTTGCCCTGACTTAGGAATGGAGTAGTCCATGATTCCTGTGTCGTGGTATGTGGCGTCTTCATATGTTATGGGCCCTTGTAGTGTCTATTTTGTGTGCCTTCACAGTTTCAAATGTCTGCTTTAAACTTCAAAAGGATGTTGTATCTTCTTGGTTGCTTTTAGTTGTTCAATCGTGTGTTAAATGTTAAGTTTGTCATCTGATTTGAAGCAGGAATTGCAATGTCAGAGTTTAATAAATTGAGTGTTCTACTCCTAAAACAGCTTGTGATCAGCAGGAATAAAGCACACTTGCTTATACTATTGTGAAGCTGTTGTTTATATATGGTATAGTAGCCGTGTAATTGGTTAATAGTTTCCAGGCAGATTGAAATGTCAGCCTATCATACTTGATGTTGTTATGGTGTGATGTCAAGTAGTTTTGAACTGCAGACTCTTCAGTAACCCAGACTGAAGGATCAGAATTTAAGATTACAATTGTATGTGTAGTTTCATATTAAATGTCATGAATGAATTGTTAAAAAGATTAGATGCACAACACTCCTCTGCATCTCAGGAACTACGAAATGAATCTCCAAATGCCAAGTAAAGGAAATAAAAGATTTATTAAATTCTTTCTTTATTTCCTTTACTTGGCATTCGGAGATTCATTTCGTAGTTCCTGAGGTGCGGAGGAGTGTTGTGCATCTAATCTTTTTCACAGTGTGTCATGACTCGTCTCTATATATTTAACATTTTGTCTTTTTGTAATATACTGTTTACTGGCAAACGTTTTTTCCCACCATGTCTGCCCTTCTCAGTATTCTTGTTACATTTTCAGGTGTTTCTGGCTTTTTTTTTCCACTCTTTCATCGACACTAAAAAGGGAAGCTGTCACACCAGAGTCTCCACAGCATTCTGTAGTGGAAGCCTATTTCTTTAGTTGTGTGTATAGGGCGACACCCATTATTGTGTTAATGTGTACTGACTCATTTCCTTGTGTAAGACATAGGTAGGGAAAGGTGTGTGTGTGTGTGTGTGTGTGTGTGTGTGTGTGTGTGTGTGTGTGTGTGTGTGTGTGCGTGTGTGTGTGTGTCATACCTCAACCTGAAAACATCAAAAATCTGGACAAGGCCCATGAAAAATAGGTACAAATCTGTATGCTGATTAACATCTAATTTGCATACATAATTATGTAACCCCACCCACTCCAATGGAGTTGTGGGATACCAACTTTCAAACGCAAACTGAAGAACAGACAACCAAAACATGGCACCATAGTCCCCCTGCAGCCATTTCAATTTCCCGTTACCTGGCTATTTCGCCCCATTTACCATAAACACTAATGTATGCATACTTCTTTACTTCTACAATGATTTGGATTTTATTTTTACATTTTACAGCATAACAATGCAGAAACACTAAAAGACATCATCGGGTAAACAAAGCAATACTGTCTCACAATGAAAATAGGCTTGACATTAAAACCTCTTTGCCCTTGAAACTCACAATCATTGAAACCCACACCACATCCAAAGAAAATGCATCTGGCCAGTGGTGGATAAAGATTACCTTTGGGCTGTTTTCAAATCATTGGCCCCTTGCACATAAAACAAGAAACATACATGTGTTCTTTTCTTTATACACCTTCCTGACTCTATTAAATTATATTTCTTGTATAATACAACACACATTAGAGCGCATTTTAAATTTATTGTTTGAACATTTTACCAGTAATCTGTACTGTAGGCAATGAAACAAAACACATGAACCAATAATGACAAAACTGCCCAATTCAGAACTTTTCCATCATAAAAGTCTGCTTCCACACCATAAATAGAATGACAGTAGTGTAAGCAATAGGCATCTTGCATAGCGTCTCGCACTTATTTTCAATTTCATTTTTTTTGGGGGGAGGGGGACAAAAGGTCAAAATCCAGGGACACATTTTAAACATTGCTTTTATAATTTTGTAAAGTTGCTAGAATAAAATGTTGTGTTACCATCATGCATTTCACTGGCAGGTTTTGAACCCAGGACTCTATGCACTACAGTCAGAACATACCACTATGCCAAATCAGCAGCTGCCTAAAAAATAGGAAGACTGAAAAATAGCCATCATTTAGTGAATTAATTTCTCACTTCTCAACATAGCTCTTAACCTGAACACAAAAAACATGGACAAACAACAAAGCCAACAATGGGGGAATACAAATTCAGTTCTCACTCACCATATCTCTGAACTGTTAGCACAAAAACAATAATGGGGAATACAAATTGTGTGCTCACTTCTTATCATAGCTCTAAACTCTTAGCACAAAAAAAAATGTTCTTACTTCTCATCATAGCTCTCTCAACTATTAGTACAAAAAAAATCTGGACAAAGCTCAGAGCATAACTTTCAACTGTTAGCAGGAAAAAAATGTTCTCACTTCTCATCATAGCTCTCAACTTACTCAGAAATGGTGGTGGCTAGGGATAGTAGGCTCTTTTTACTCTGTACCTTTGGTACAGGGTTTGAGCCTGAATACCTCTATCCACCAAGTGTATTATATGGGGACACACACACACAGTCTCACTCACTGACTGACTCACTCACTCACTCACTCACTCACTCACTCACTCACTCACTCACTCACTCACTCACTCACTCACTCACTCACTCACTCACTCACTCACTCACTCACACTCACTCACACACTCACTCACTCACTCACTCACTCACTCACTCACTCACTCACTCACTCACTCACTCACACACCTACCTTACTCTGAATAACGAGTGGTTCCTTACCCTGAGTAGTTCACATTCCTCTGTCGTTGCTGCCATTAATCCCTGCTCGCAAACTCTGTCCTGAGTAGTTCCCGGCTCGGCAAACTTTGCTGTTTCAGCTTCCTAGCCTGCACACAAGTTCCTCTGCTGTTCTGCTCCCCATTCCCGTCATTTCAGCACGCTGCTCACAAGTTCATCTGCTGTTCCCCATTCCCGCCAGCCAGAAATGATGATGTGAGCTCCTTGAGCTCAATTCTGACTGGCTGGTAGCCTCACAGAGCTGACGTCATTGTGCACATGATGATGTCAGCTCCGACAGTACAAACATTTTAAAAAAAGCAAAAAAAAAAATCGGAAATGAAGGGGTGCCACTCAGGAATCATGGCACCCCTTCATTTGGACCCCAAAACTCGGTAAAAAACGAGTAATTCAGAACGGTTGGGAGGGTCTGGTGTGCATGTGTGTGTGTCCTACAAATATATAGGGAAAGGTATGGGTGTGTGTGTAACAAATAGATAGGGAAAAGTATGTGCGTGTGTGTGTGTGTGTGTGTGTGTGTGTGTGTGTGTGTGTGTGTGTGTGTGTTTGTAAGAGGGAGGGAGGTGTGTGTGTTTATAAGAGGGAGGGAGGTCTGTGTGTAAGAGGGAGGTAGGTCTGTGTGTGTAAGTTAAGTGGGGGGATCATACCACACAATTATCAAGATTTGTGCCTCATATTTTCAGTTTGTTCCTGATAAAATTGTGTTTTTTCTTGCAAATCACTGAGGATTGAAGTCAAAATATTGGCAGACATTTGAGTTTTAGGCTTCATATCCTCAGAAAATACATACTAATGCAAAACTTGTTCTTCTATCTACTTTCTAAGGAGGTAGTGGTATGTATGTGCGTGTCATACCTCAGAACTGTAAAGATTTTCACAGAATGTCCAGATTTTTGCTTTATATTTTTGGTCTGTTCCAGATAAAAATTTTTTTTTTGACAAATCACTGGGATGAGCTAAGGATTAAAGTTATTAAATAATGACATCTTTTTGAGCTTCAGACTTCATACTTTAGAAAACACATTCTAACACAAATCCTATTACTGTAGCAACTTTCTAAATGGGTCGCTAGTTTTGGGCCCTTGTCCCAAACATTATAACAAGCTCTTCCCAGATTTCTTGTGCTAAGAGATTGAGAGGTAGTGTGTGTGTGCATGTCTGTATGTATGTATAAGAGTGAGGTAGCATACCCCATATTCCTCCTAAAAGGATTGAAGTTGCTAAATAAGATGTTTTGAGTTTCAGACATCATATTCTTTAGAAAAATGCATATTAAAAATTCTGTTATTTTTAGCAATTTTCTAAGTTCATGAGGGCAATATTATAGCAATAACCCATGCCTGGGTGTGGGTAATGCGGTATTTACCCACGGTTGGCATGGTTTGGTCCCGAGGGCGAAGCCCGAGGGACCAAACAAAGACAACCGTGGGTAAATCCCGCATTACCCACACCCAGAAGTGGGCTATTGCTATTATACTATGACATTATTTAAGAAAAGAAATAATTACTTTTCTTAAATAATGGCATTGTATAATGCCTCTTTGCTGCCCTTCCACAGCTGTCTGGTATCTGCGGCAGTTCTGATGTACTGCGCATGCCTACGCAGTACATCGGAGCTGTGGGCAAAAGCAACGGAGAAAGCAAGATCTCCGTTGCTTTTTACTGTTTCGCTATGTTAAATGGGTTTTAACATAGCGAGACAGCTTTAAAATAAGCAACGGAGATGTCTGTTGCTTATTTTAAAGCTGTCTCGCTATGTTAAACCCATTTAACATAGTGAAACAGTAAAAAGCAACGGAGATCTTGCTTTCTCCATTGCTTTTTTTTTTTTAAACCTGTCTCGCTATGTTAAATGGGTTTAACATAACGAGACAGCTTTAAAATAAGCAACGGAGATGTCCGTTGCTTATTTTAAAGCTGTCTCGCTATGTTAAACCCATTTAACATAGTGAGACAGGTTTAAAAAAAAAGCAACGGAGAAAGTAAGATCTCCGTTGCTTTTTACACACTGTGTCGCTATGTTAAAGGAGTTTAACATAGCGAGACAGCTTTAAAAAAAGCAACGGAGATCTCCGTTGCTTTTTTTAAACCTGTGTCGCTATGTTAAACTCTTTTAACATAGCGAGACAGTGTTTTAAAAGAGACTTATACTAATGGAAAAAGTCCGGGTGACCGGACCTTTTTCCATTAGTATAAGTCGATTTACAACGTGCATGCTGGCCAATCAGCGTGCACGTTTTGGAATATTAATGGGGGGGTCATGGTATAATTATAATTTGTCCCTGTTTATTTTAGGCTTTGTCCAGATTTCTTGAACTAAGACAATGAGGTGTGTGTGTGAGAGAGAGTGAAATGCCCTAGTTAAGAGTTAACAGGTGGAATTTATTTTCAAGTGCATTTTTAAGGAATTGTGAGCTTCAAGGGAAGAGAAATTTACTGCTGCTCATGCTAAGTTTGTTTAAAATGTACAACTGTTTTGTTCAGCAAATGGTATCACTATCAGTGGCGGATTTAGGCATCGGCGCAGGGGCGCACGCCGCCCCCTTTTTAAAGCTGTTTGGAACTCAATTAAAAAATGCACTGTCTGTACTATTTTAATAATATATTTTAAAAAAACTTAACACCGCACGGTAGTGTCTTCTCCTTTAAGGAGAACCATGCGTGCGCTACACACACGTCACCTCGGAAGTGAACATGTTCAACACTTGGGCATACATATAGAAAGCTATTTCCTTTAAACGAACCTGACAGTCTTTCCTTGTAAACGTTTTCTGTCATTTGTGACTTCGCCTGTAGTTTAGTTAAACAGTTCCACATCATAGCGGTTCTCCTTTACAGAGTGAAAAAAAAATCTACGTTGGCAACTGTTGGTAACTTGAAACTACGAGTGCATGAGACAGCGAAGTACAGCTATGCTCAGTTTAGAAACACGATTTATTCGTTGTAGTCACTTTATTGTACTGTGTGATTTTGTTATATACACAATGTCGTGTTACTAAAATCAGGTAGGTAACTTTTGATTACTTTCATTTGACAGACACAAACGTGTCAAGTATGGACCTAGATTTTGACATAATATGTAGGATAAATGGGAGGGAGCAAAAGTTTTACTATTTTTCCTCCGGCTTAACTTTTTTTTCTGGTAATTCTGTTCTGTGTAAAACTGCACTGCGGAACTCGGTGTAAATTAAATGGAGCAGGTGTAATACTTTTCTGTGTGTGTTACATGAGGGCAAACTTCAGAAGTCTGAAAATGGTTAGGCTGGAGACACAAGGAGCTTTTTTAACTACTATTTAGCATTGCTGACACACCTGTCATTGTCATACACTAGCTAAATAAAGCCTTTCCAGATAGAAATTACCTTTTAATGCAGGCAGCAATGACTGCTCTTTCTTTTCCTCACATTTATCGCATTCGCTGAAGTTCAACATAAAGACATCTAGAAATACCCAAACCAAAACCGTGGCCAGTGCCACCTTACCAGTCTCCTTATTTCTTCATATGCCTTGTGGCTATACAAATCGACTTCCACAAACATATTATTTTGTAGGTACCAAATGGACAGGTGCAGTTGCAAACATAAGTCAAAGAAATGCACTGCTGTCATATGGAGAAAAATAAAACTTTGTTAATTAATCGCCTCACTCAGGCTGCAGCAGGATATGCCGGCGGAACGGATAGCTTAAATTCAGCGCCCAAGTGTTGAACATGTTCACTTCCGTGGTGGCGTGAGTGTAGCGCACGCATGGTTCTCCTTAAAGGAGAAGACACTACCGTGTGGTGTTAAGAAGTTTTTTTTAAAATTCAACATGTTCACTTCCTTGGTGGCGTTTGTGTAGCACACGCATGGTTCTCCTTAAAAGAGAAGACACTATCATGCGGTGTTAAGAAGTTTTTTTAAAATCATCATTCTCTTTTTCGGCTTTTCCCGCTAGAGGTCGCCACAGTGGATCACTCTTTCCATTTCTTCCTATCCTCTGCATCTTGCTCTGTCATACCAACCGCCTGCATGTCCTCTCTCACCACATCCATAAACCTCATCTTAGGCCTTCCTCTATTCCTCTTACCTGGCAGCTCCATCCTTAGCATCTTTTTCCCAATATACCCATCATCCTTCTTCAGCACATGTCCAAACCAACGCAATCTCGTCTCTCTTGCTTTGTCTCCAAACTGTCCAACATGAGCTGACCCTCTAATATACTGATTATTCAAAAATAATGAAGTTTTTTTAAAATATATTATTAAAATAGTGCAGACAGTGCTGTAGAATGCTTTGTTGTTGTCCTTCGAATCAGTGGCAATTTTGTTTTCGTAGCTAGCTTTGGAGGATCTTATAAGGGATCTCAGCTTTTTACTGAGGCTAACCAGGGAGCTCCTCCACTCATGGGATTTCACTCTCTTTTGCAACAGTTTCTTCCTTCTGTTGTACAGTTTGTTTATGGCAGGGGACCACCAGATTGGCTTCCTTTTTTTGGAGGATAGTGTCTTGGTTCTGTTTGGGATAGCAAGATCCATGCACTCGTGTAAGTGCTTATAGAGTGCATTTGTGTAGGATTCAGCAGTCGTAACTGTATTGTCCATCTGCATGGGTGTCATGAAGTTCACCACTTCTGTCTTAAGAAGCATGAAGTTGGCTTTGGAGAAATTCTTTACCATGGTTTTCTTAATGGGGGGTCGGGGCGGGATGTGGATATCTAGGGTGATTAGCTTATGGTCATATCGGACCAACGAGGAGTTGACTTCAGGTGTGGAACACTGGTCACTCATATTGGTAATGACTAGGTCTAGGGTATTGTTGTCCCTGGTGGGGGTGTGGATAAGTTGATCCAGGGCATTGGAATTTATGAATTCCAGAAAGCGTTGAGCGAAGGAGTTGGTACATGAGTAGTTTTCCCAGTTAATGGTGGGATAGTTGAAATCACCCATTATTAGGGTGTTTGGTTGAACCCTAATATTTTCCAGAACATCAAGAAAAGAGGAGTAGGATTCCTGGGGCATGGTGGGGGATCTGTAGCAAGCTATAATTTGGATTGCAGTTTTGCCCAGAGTTAGTTGCACTTGGATAACCTCGGGTGCATTATGCTGAGCAACTAGCCTGGAGGTGTGGATATCCTTAATGAATATGGACACACCTCCACCTTTGGTGTTACGGTTCAGGTTACATGGCCGAAAAGTGTGGTATGAGTTATAGCCTGGTAGTGCAGGGGTGCTCTCTGGAGCCTTGAACCAGGTCTCAGTCACTGCACAAATATCGATGTTCTCCATTTTAAGGAGTGTCTCGAGTGAGTGCATTTTGAGATTTAGACTTCTAGCATTGAGTAGCATTACCCTCAGTTTTTGCTTGCCTGTTCCTGTTATGGTGGTGAATTTGTCATTTGAACCTTGCCTAAAAAAGGCACTATAGGGGTGGCAAGAACCATAGCCAGTATCCGTTTTTAACATACCTCCCAACTGACCAGATTTTTTGCCACATATTTTTGGCTAATTCCTCATAAAATTTGTGGTTTTCTGGAAATTCACAGAGGACTGAAGTCACTAAATAATGATGTATGAGTTTCAGCCTTCATATCCTTCAAAAAATGCATGCTAACACAAATCCTGTTATTCTAGCAACTTTCTAAGTTAAAATGAAAAATATTTAAAATCTATCCCTATTTTTGGGCCATTGTATCTCCATTATTTTAGGCTTTGTCCAGATTTCTTGTACTAAGAGGATGAGAGGTATGGAGATATGGTATTGTAATGCCCTAGTTGGGGAGGGGCAGATTAGTCAGTTAACTTGATCAGGCTTGACCCTATAACTTGGTTACAGGAAACAAGAGCCTGAATCCTCTAGACTAACTACCAGAATGCTGACAGAATTGTGAGTTTGAGTTTCAATATATTTTCAGGGAGTGTGTTTCAGTGCATTTTTAAGGGATTATGAGTGAATTTCACTCCATTTTCATGGAACTGTGAATTTCAAGGAAAGAGAAATTTACTGCTGCTCATGTTAAGTCTGTTTTCAATATGCAACTAACTGTTTTGTTTAGCGAATGGCAGTCACTGTGCTGTAGAATTTGAAAGCAGTGTCAGTAGTGCGATTGCCTTTGGTACAGAAGGCTGTAGATTCTACTCCCACACCATGTGGATGGAGTGCTGATTATTTGGTGCATTTTCAGGGGGGATAGGGGTTCTGCACTCCTGAGTGTGTCCTCCTTTGTATGAGATGCATACTTGTCGGTTTGTCAGTCCTATATTATTATATTACCAGCTTACCAATTTTTTTTCTTAATGTTACATTGGCAATTAATTCTTCAAGGGCAACAGGCACTGTATTTGTAGATGAAGCACTGAAGTGTAAAGTTGTTTGCCAGTAGCAACCTCTTCTTTTACTTCTGCAGAGATTGTACTTATCAACTGATACTGGTGGATTGTGATGACAGATGTCTGAGTGGCCTTTTATTGTTGAAAAATTTTGAAATGGGTAGTTTTGTCATTATTGGTTCATATGTTTTGTTTCATTGCTTACTAGAATGTTCAAAACTTCAGATTTAAACCACATTCTAACAAGTGTGCTGTATTATGCAAGGAATATACTTTATTACAATCAGGACGGTGAATCAAAGAACACAAACATGTATGTATGGCTGTAAAAATGTGTGTAAGGAGCCTTTGGCTTGAAAATGGCTTAAAGGTAAACCTAATCCTCCACTGCATTTTCTTTGAATGTGGTTTTATGCCATTGCAATGAATGTGGGTTTCAAGGGCAGATACGTTTTCTGCTCATGCAGTCTGTTTTCACTGTCAGACTGTGTTGTTTGGTTTGCAAATGGCTATTAGTGTTTGTGCTATTTTATTTCAATATCTGTAATCATTGTAGAAGTAAATAAAAAAGCAAGTAAAGTAAAATTGCAGTGTGTGTAAGGAATCCAACTTCCAAATTCTGTACTAGTCCTTCAGTGATAATTATTGTATTTACACATACCCATGTAGCAATGCAGCTTTCTTTAGTAACTGCCATATACATAATCACTTGGTCTGAAACTGTGTGCCTTCTGCTGTGTAATCTTATACTACAAAAGTCCTTTGCTTAAGGGCCTCTGGCTCAGAGGGACTTTCTAGTTAACGTGAAATGAATGAATGAAAATAAAGATACACAAGAGGATATGCTATTTTAAGAAAAGTGTGCAGAGAAGTACATTAATTATGTGTTTGAGACTAACATATGACCCACCACAGCTTGGAGTCCTTGGAGACATGGAAACATTAGCAGCATGTCAGGCAAATATATTAATGTGACTAAATGACATCTGAGACTAGAGGTAATCCAGAAAGCTCAAGTCAGGTCCGGTATCCCACCTGTGACCCAGTGGAGAGAGGACTTACAAGAAACAGAGACCAAAGGATTAGTCCAGATAAAAATCACTTTAGCTAGCAGATCTGGGGGACTCCTTATCTGATACCCTCCCTGTGGGAGGAATAGAGACACCTTCTTGGACTTTCAAGTAGTTTATTCAGTTAAGCAAGTAGATGGATGAGTGCTCTCGTTCTAATACATTACATTCAACAGGTCAGTTATTTAAAGGCAGTTACAGCCAATGATGTGAGGGTCCAGGGGAGCTGAATGGAACAAAATCTACTGAAACATGGTTTAAAGCCACGGAGAGCACACCAACAGTGCAAGGTTATGTCTTCCACACATTTAGGCCAGCTACTTGACAGGCAGGGACTAAAGGCTGAGGTGTCTCTATCTACATCCAAATAAATATACTTCAAGGCTGGTCAAACAGGACAATGCATGTGAGATGCTCCATGTTCACATCACCATAGGTAAAATCCAGTACCACTTCCTTGCAAGTTATAGGTCCCCTTCCATGACCCAAGAAACCCATACCATGTATTTAAACTTATTAGAAACACTAACCATCCAACCGAATACCATTTTCATGGGTGACTGTAATTACCCCACTATTAACTGGGAATCCTACATGACACCAAACGTACATGCACAGAGATTCCTGGATTTTGTAAACACAAACTCCCTGAACCAGATAGTCAATACACCAACCAGGGGTGCAACCATACTGGATCTGGTCCTCGCTAATATGGGAAACTGCTGCACACCCCCTACTGTAATGCCTTTTCTGGTAAGGTTAGACTACAAAATACTCTCCTTTGAAGTAACAATAAACCTGGACCCCCAGCTCAACCGGGAATATTCAGGAACTATTCTAAGGCTAACTTCCTGTTATTAAGTGAGAACCTGGCAAGATTTCAAGCCCCCGTAAACCCTAAGAACACTTCTGCCTATACAGAATTGTTCACGGAAACCCTGTACAAGCAGGTTAATAGCTGCACAGAAGCAGCTGTACCTACCAGGAAGAAGTACAGAACTAACTCAAAACACAAGCCACCCTGGTGGAATCACAAAATCAATAGGCTGTATAACAGCAGGAAGAAAATCATGGCAAAGATTAAGAGGTGCAGCACCCAGTAGGATAAAAGCACTCTTGTCAAACTAAACAAACAACTCAGAGGACAAATAAAGTCTACCAAAGCCAAAGTTGAGGTATGTTTGTCCACCCAGGCCAAGTATAACCACAAAACATTCTTTAGCTATGTCCGCAACCTCAAAGGCAAATCACAATTGTGTGCAGAGCTCGTTGTGAATGTAGCCACCTATACTGAGCCAGAAGATATAGCAAACCTCCTGGCTGATAAATTCATCTCCAACTTTATCCCTCTCTCCCCTTCAACCTTCCTCAGGAAATATTATTAAATATAACTCCCTCTACTATCACTACGGAACACGTCCTGAATGCTGTCTAAGACCAAGAACACTGCATCAATGGGCCCAGACAATATTCCAGGATGTCTTCGAAATAGCATGAAACATAACCTATCAGGGCCTCTGGAATTACTGTTTAACTGTAGCCTCCAAACAGGCTTAGTACTTCAGAAAGGCAACAGTCATCCCTCTGCACAGAGGTGGGCCATCTACAGACCTGGGAAACTAGAGACCCACAAGTCTCACTAGTCTTATATGTAAAGCCATGTAAAGAATTATCATGGGGATGATCAATAGAGATATAGTAAACCTCCAGACACTACACCCAACCCAGTTTGGTTCTGTCAAGGCCAGATCATGCCTACTTGACCTAGTGGACTTCTTTAAGAAGGTCACCAAAGCAATGGATGAGGGCAAAATCATTCACACTGCCTAGCTTGACCTGGTCAAGGCATTTGGCAAAATACCCTCTCGGGCATTGTTGACAAACTCAAGAGGTTAGGTACAATCCCACATGTCATCTGGTGGATATTCAACTGGCTCACAGACAGGACCCAGGAAGTTAGAACTGGGTAATCTACCTCTACAAAGAGGCCAGTAACAAGTGGAGTCCCTCAGGGATCAGTCCTTGGACTGCTCCTTTTTGGCATTTACTTCTCAGAAGTCAAGGCCAATGTCAATGGTCTGTGGCTGACTAAATTTCCAGATGATTGCAAATTAGGAGCCATCACTGAATCTCACACTGACACAAATGTTCTCCAGGAGGGGCTCACACAAACAAACAACTGGTGTCAGAGCCATGGGCTAAAACTAAAAGCCAAGAAATGCATAATAGAATCCTTTGGGAAATCATCCATCCCTAGTAACTATAATATTGAAAACACACCCCTTCAAGTTGACCCAGTATTTAGGGACTTAGAGACACACACACACATAGTAATCTAGCCTTTGATCATCACGTGTCTACACACACAGATAGCAATCTAGCCTTTGATCATCACGTGTTTACAGTGGTGAGGAAATCATTCAATGTTGCACAACTTACAAACAAAGGTATGGCAACTAAGTCCAAGGAAGTCATTGTCCCACTGTATTCGGCTTTCATCAGACCTATCACTGAGTACAATGACCCCTTTGGTATGTACCTAACCAGGCATATCCAACAATTAGAACATCCACAGAGGTTCCTCACTAAAAGAATACAGGGTGTAATTAAAACATTTTTTGCAGACCACCTGAAGGCCCTATCCCTGTATTCTGTTCCTACAGGCTTTTGAGGGGAGATCTATGCCTAGCATACAGGGCATTGTAAGACCCCACTCTGATGGATCTCCTACATATCCACAAAACAAACAGCACCAGAATTACCCATTCTAAAGACTTAAACCTTGCCTGTGATATAAATCGGACCTGCTGGAGAGATAGATATGTATCCCAGAGACTACCCAATCTGTGGAACAGGCTCCCCATTTATGTGAAGCAGAGTTCCTCCCTAACCCAATTCAAGTGCACCTTGGACAATTGGATGGGAAAACGGAAATGCATCCCTGATTTGGCACCTGTGTCTTAAATGGACACACGTAACCTGTAAATGGTTCATCTCCCAGGGTCATGCTTACACTTATCAAGAGTGTTTTAACTTGTTAGAGATTTGGGATGCATGGCTAGGCTTAAAAATGCCCTTGTGGCCATCAGCCTAGGAAACGCCTATGAACCAAATCCACAGCAACATCATGTGTAACTGAGTGTATATTGTGGTCTTTCACACATGATGTCAGAGTTTCTTAAGGTGATCTTTCCACAACCACCAAGCCCAGTGTCCAAATTTCCCACCCCCAGCCTGGTACTCAACTAACCAGACTGCGCCCCCCCTTTGTAAATTCCTGGATTCGCCACTGACTATTGTCATATAGAATTTTAAAGCAGTGCTAGTAGCACAGCAGGTAGCATACTTGCATCTTGATGTAGAAGGCTATGGGTTCTACTTCCACAGCAGGTAGATTTGTATTTTAAGGGGATGGGGTGCTGCAGTCCTGAGTATGTCCTCCTTTGGAGGAAATGCCAAGTAACTATGAACCTGTTTTTCAGCTTGCCACCCTTCCCCTATTGCAGTATATTAGCTTAACATTTTTTTAACGTAGCATGGACAATTTATTCTTTAAGGGCAGCAGGCACTGAATTTGTAGATGAAACACTGAAATATAAAGTTGTTTTCTAGCAACAACCTCTTCATTAGTTTCAGATCTCTTTAATGTGGAATTATTCAGATGACTTTTACTTCGGCAGAGATTGTGTGTATTGACTGATATTGGTGGACTGTAATGAGTGGCCTTTTATGGTTGAAATATTCTGAATTGGGCAGTTTGTCATTATTGGTTCATATGTTTTTTTTATTGCTTGCTAGAAAAACATTCACAACTATAATTTTAAAACACACTCTAACAAGTGATGCTGTATTATAGAAGGGATATAATTAAATTATTTTATATTATAATTAATATGACCTGTATGTATTATAATCATATGTATAATCATATATATAAATATATACACTTCTTATGCATGGCTACTCTTGTTTATCTCAGTAACAGTCAGGAAGGGATACTGTAATGTCTGTGTCAAGAAAAAAAGGTCTAAAGCTTTTAGTTAAGCATATAATTAAGTTGTTCACACCACTGATAATAGACCCAGTTTCATATAACTAAGGGTCAATAACACAAAAGCAGAAAACACCCAGAATTTCCCTCACCCACTCAGTAAAACTAATATTGAAAAAAGAATTAATAATGTGCATATATTAGGGCTATTGGAATTATCTTTAAAAAGATGAAGTGATGACTTGCAACTGTGCCGATGTTGGGATTATGAAGAAATGCTTGATTAAGCATTAATTAAAAGATATACATAATTTAGTGACTGCACACAGTTTAAGTTAAATACAGCTATAATGTGCTGTGCATTCAGAGCACAGAATGCCAGCTTTTATTTAAACAGCAACTTGTGTTACTGAGAGCTAATCTTGGAAGCCAAAGAACACGAGTGTTATAAACTAATCTGTTTAAATCTGTATAATCTGAACAGGCTCATGAGACTCAATTTAGTGTCCTACATAAAAAATACTGGCAAATGAACGCTATTCCCTGGTAGTTGTTTTTAAGTCACTTATAAACAAATAAAACGAGGAAGTATTTTGAGATAAAACAAATATCTTGTCTTTATGGTAGGTAAAAAGTAAAAAGGAAAACTCTGTTATTACCCAAGTAAATAAAATGATTATTAGCAATGAATGAGAAATTATTCCAGTATAGAGAACTGAACAGCCAAGCCTTCTTGATCAGAAAGTTCCCTTGAGTTAGTTGCAATGTACATGGGGTATGTAAAAAAAATGCATCACGGATTCCTAATTAAATCTAGATATCTGTAATCATTGTAGAAGTAAAGCATAAAACAGTATGCACACTGAGAATTTTGAACAGTGCTTCTGGCAGCTGGGGAGAAATAGTCAAGTAATGGGACCCAGTAATAGCTGCGTGGGGGGGGGGCTCTGTGTTTGCACCCCCCCCTGCAAAAAATCCTGCGGGCTCCCTTGCCTATTCGTCTAATCCTTGGATGTGCAGTGCCATGGGTAGATCCTCCTTATGGGGCTATATTTTTATTTAAAAATAGCATATCAGTGCAAAGAATGGCATGTGATTTGTCCTTACAAGCCCTTTACTAAGTGAGCAGTGGTACAAGTATTGCTAAATTGTTGACTATCTGGACAGTAAAAAAGAACCTCCCTAGGAGAGATGAGTGCATCTGGATATTTTAGGGGTACACCAGACCCATTGACCAGGTATGGCCATTGTGCTTACAGAGGTTTTTGGGTCTATTAGCAAATCGAAACTTTAGTTACTCGAATACCTAAAGATCAATCTGGTAATATCAAAATCCAAAAACCGCGAATGGCTGATTTCACGCAGGGAAAGAATTCCCTTGGCCGTTCATAGGTAGGTACTAGGCTATTGGCCCTAGGGCCTATATAAGCTTAGCCAGAAAGGTACCCTGGCTTTCGTCACCCAAGAAAATTATTTTCCTAAGCCCCTGTCAGGCAGAGTCACAGAGATGATTCCCGGGCTTAATTTCCTATTTCCCATCCAATCAAGATTTTTCTTGAAGAAGGAACTTTGTTTGATATAGATAAGTAGTTTGTTCCAGAGTATGGAAAGTCTCTGGGACAGGAATCTGTCCCTCCAGTATGTTCTGTTTATTGTGGTGACAAGGTTTAGGACCTTAGAGCATGTAGCTCGGAGGGATTGGGATTTCTTTAAGTGGAGCATGTCCAACAGCTCTGGGTTTGACATAGCTTTGCATGTTAGGCAGAGATTGCCTCTGAGTAGGCGATATGCAACGGAGTAAAACTGGAGTTTTTTTAGACGGTCTGCGAAGGGCATCTGTTGGAGGCTGATAATCCTCTTTGTGAAGTATTTGTGAAGTATTTCTGCAGCCTTTCCAGTTGTTGTAGATGTCTTGTGAGGTACGTTGTACTCTATAATGGGTTTAATGAGTGACGCGTAGAGGTGAACAATGACCTCTTTTTTCCTGGATGAAAAACTTTTAGTGATGAGGTGTGCCACGTAGAAGGATTTCCTGACTACTGTGGTGATGTGATTATCAAAGGAGAGACTACTGTCCACCTGTGTCCCAAGGTCTCTTACCACACTTTCAGTATTAAGTAGACTACCACCTATGTGGTAGCTCATGGGTACAGAGTTTTTACCAAAGGGGATGACAATGCACTTTCTGGCATTGAGCTTGAGGCCATGGCTTTGACACCAAGCATCTGTCTCAGTGAGGCCCTTTTGTAGGATGTCCACATTGTTAGGAGTTTTGATTATGGCTCCTAGTTTGCAGTCATCTGTGAACTTCATTAGTCAAAGACCTTCTGTGTTAGCCTGTACTTCAGAAAAGTAGATACCAAACAGGAGAGGACCCAGAACTGAACACTGTGGTATTCCACTTTTCACTGGTCTGAAGTCGGATTTGGAGTCTGCTACTTTCACAGTGTGGGTTCTGTCAGTGAGCTAGTTGTTAACCCATGTTGTGACATAGGGATTTATACCTAGTTTAGTGAGTTTATCTATAATTCCAGAGTGGGGGATGGTGTCAAAAGCCTTGGCAAGATCTAGATAGACTGTGTGAACCACCTTACCCTCATCTATGGCTTTGGTGACTGCTTCAAAGAAGTCTGTCAAGTTTAGGAGACATGATCTGCCTTTTACAAACCCGAACTGGGTGGGATCCAGAGTTTGGAGATTACCAATGTCTTTTTCTATAAGTTCCATGATGATACGTTCCATGGCCTTGCAGACCAGACTCATTAGGCTCCCCCTTTGTGGAGTGGGATAACCATCACTGTGTACCATTCAGTGGGCACAAAGCCTGAGGTGATGCTATGACTGAACATGGTGCTTTGACGGGGGTGCCAGTTCATTCTGTAGTTCGTGTAGAACGCAGCCGGGGATGTTGTCAGGTCCCATGAATGCTGTGTTCTTGGCTTTGGAGAGTGTGTTTTTTACCTGTGCAGCAGTGATTACAGGAACTTTGCATTCTTCCAGTATAGAGATGGGCCCTTTAGCGGGTGAGAGGAGGGTAAAGTTAGCACAAACCCTGTCTGCCAGGATGTTGGCAATATCAGTTGGTGGTTCTGTATATTTAGTGCCATTGTGCTGTAAGTCAGAGCAGCTCTGAGTGTTGCCATTGAGATTCTTGACATAGCTATAGAATGCTTTGTGGTTGTCTTTAGAATCAGTGGCAATTTTGTTTTTGTAACTAGCTTTGGAGAATTTTATGAGGGATCTCAGCTTCTTTCTGAGGCTGACCAGGGAGTTCCTCCAATCGTGAGATTTTACTCTATTTTGCAACAGTTTCTTTCTTCTGTTGTAGAGTTTGTTTATGGCAGGGGGCCACCAGATTGGCTTCCTTTTTTTGGAAGATAGCATCTTGGGTCTGTTATTGATAGCAAGATCCATGCACTCGTGTAAGTGCTTTTAAAGTGCATTTGTGTAGGATTCAGCAGTTGTACCTCTATTGTCTGTCTGCATGGGTGTCATGAAGTTTTCCACTTCTGTTTTAAGAAGCATGAAGCTGGCTTTGGAGAAATTTTTTATGGTGGTTTCCCTAATGGGGGGTGGGGGCGGGATGTGTACGTCTAGGGTGATTAGCTTGTGGTCGGATCTGACCAATGAGAAATTGACGTCTGGTGTAGAACACTGGTCGCCCATGTTGGTAATGACCAGGTCTAGGATACTGCCACCCCTAGTGGTGGTGTGGATAAGTTGATCCAAAGCATTGGACTTCATGAATTCCAGAAAACATTGAGCAAAAGAGTTGGTACATGAGTAGTTTTCCCAGTTCATGGTGGGGTAGTTGAAATCGACCATCTTTAGGGTGTTGGGTTGTACCCTAAAGTGCATCAAGAAATGGAGGAGTGGGAATCCTGGGGCATGCTGGGGGATCTGTAGCAAGTTACAATTTGGATTGTGGTCTTGCCCAGAGTTAGTTGCACTTGGATAATCTCGGATGCATTATGCTTAGCAACTAGCCTGGAGGTGTGGATATCCTTTATGAATATGGACACTCCTCCTCCTTTAGTGTTTCTGTCCAGGTTAAGTGGCCGAAAGGTGCGTTATGAATTATAGCCTGGTAATGCAGGGGTGCTCTCTGTAGCATTGAACCAGGTCTCTGTCACTGCACCGATGTCGATGTTCTCCATTTTAAGGAGTGCCTCGAGCGAATGCATTTTGAAATTTAGACTTCTAGAATTGAGTAGCATTACCCTCAGATTTTGCTTGCTTGCTTGTACCAGTTACTTTGGTGAATTTGTCATTTGAACCTTGCCTAAAAAAGGCACTATAGGGGTGGCAAGATCCTTAGCCAGTATCCAGAATCCAAAGGGTAACAGGTACAGGCCAACTCTGGCAAAGCATCATTATCTGTAGATCATGTCATCCCAGGCAGACAGATACTGGATCCCCTTAGAATAACAACAGAAGCATAGCCAATTGTTGAAGTCAATCATTTTGTCCTTGTACTGTGGTATTCTGGATGATGGCAGGATGCTACTTAGGGCTAGGGTCATACCTGCCTGGGCTACAAGATCGGAGAGCTCCTCCATGTCTCTTTTCATGTAGTTCAGGGAGGTACATCTCAAGTCATTCACACCAACATGGACAACGACAGAGTCACATTTGTACTTGTTGTGGAGTGACCTGAGTGCATGCATTATGTGGTGGATCCTCGCACCTGACAGGCAGCTGACAGTAAATTTCTCCTTGTTTAGCCTGGTGAGTGGAAAATCAGTGTGCCTGACTATAGAGTCACCTATGACTAGAGTGTTGGGTACGTTGTTATGCCTTATGGGCTGTGGTTGAGTGGTACACTGAGTTTGTGGACTATGTGGTATTTGGGCTGTGTTGGGGGTGGAGGTTGCTTGTGTTTCTGCTTTGGAGGTCTCTGTTGCTTGAGCACATTTTTATTGAGAGCATCCACGAATGTAGGTGTGTGTTTTATGTTTCTATGTGTGTGTTTTGGTGGTGTAGGCTTTGAGGAACTATGTGATGAGTGTGGTGTGGTGCAAGTGTTTTCCTTCTCCTCTTGACTGTCTAGTCCAGTCTTGGGTGAAGAGAGCTTTGTTTCCAGTTTGGCTATATAAGTGCATCTCTCACAGGTTGTAGCATTGGGTGGTAGGAGGAGAGGGTTGTCTGTGTACATGAAGTGATTGCTGCATTGCCCCCAAGATGCCCAGATTCATCAGGTAGACAGGAGAGAACACCGGGAGCTGACCCTTAGAAATGCCTGGATAGGTGCTTATTTATTAAGTACTAAAAACTGTTTTCCTCTAGACAAGTGAGGAAAGTTGACTGCTGTAGTAATTTGTAGCTTATTTAGTGCTTACAACGAGTCCTGAACATGTGCTGAGCTCAAAGAAACAGATTTGAGTGCTAAAACTAAAAAACTGGCTAGTTATAAGTGAAAATTTGAAGAGCAGACTTTATGGCGCTGGGAATAGTTTAACCCTAGCTAAGCAGTGATGCATAAAGTGCATTTTTTTTTAATATAACAGTAGCAAATGAGCAAACTGATTTAAACCAATTAACCAATAAAAAGCTAAAAACTGAGCCCCGTTCCAGCCATCTTCGCTCAGACAAGTTCTAACTGCACCCTCCTGCCACTAGGGTGCAGGGGAACCTTCTCCAAAAAAATGGTCTGGATTAGTGCTCAAGTTATACAAACAAAGCTAGATTCGGCAGATCTGAATTTAGTCTATGCTACAGCAAACAAGGCGTACCAATTTCAGAAAGAAACAGTTCAAATAAGCCTTTAACCAGAAACTCCCAGCTCAAAAGGGCAGAATCTACCCTCTCAACCCACAAGAGTTTAGACCACACCTTCTTAAACCAGAACTAATACACTTTTAGAATAACAGACACTAAGCCTTCAATCAGCAACTCCCAACTTAGAAGGATGTAAGCTACCAGTCCTGCCACAACAGTGCAGACCACAGACCTTCTTAATGTAAAACAGCTGGTCTAAAGCCCAAGTGCTTCAACCAAAGGCTTAGAATAACAGTTACAATTTAATCAGGCTATTAACAAGCAGTAATAAATGCAGCAGAATAAATGCAATTAAGTACTTTTAAGAACAAGCAGCAAAAGCAAAATAAAGTAATAAAGCAGGAAGAAACCAAATACAGTAAAAGTTACTTGAATACCTAAAGATCAATCTGGTAATATCGAAATCCAAAAAACACTAACAGTTATGTCCACCGTTATGTGGATTATGCCCTTTTGTCCAATGTAGAGCAATCTCGGAGTTCGTATAGTTGGGGGGGGGGGCACAGCCCCCCATTTTGATTTGGGTTTAAAAGTGTTTTTTTTTTTCCATATGGCCAAGGGAATTCTTTCCTTGCATGAAACTGGCCTTTTGCGGTTTTTGGATTTTGATATTACCAGATCGATCTTTAGGTATTCGAGTAGGATTCCTAATGTCCTTAATGTCGTAAGATACCATGCACCTGAAGTAGCTGATATGATTTAAACTTAAGTTATGAGCTTTTCAGCTAATACCTTAACTACTTAACTACACAATGACATAATTCCATAAAATTTTATCTGAACTAAAAAAAAGGGAAAATCCGCCATATCTTGTTTTATGAATTATATTCACTCTGAATGATCCATTTATTATTATTAGTTTTATTTTTGTGTGTTTTGCATGCTACACTTATCTAAGGTGATTAAGACCCCCTACCAAGTTTCTGCCACTTGCCTAATTATTTCCCTTTTACATGCTCAAGGGCAGTTTATGTGGTCTAGGCTGTTATAATGCAGGGCTGAGAGTGCTTTTCTTGTTCCTTTTTGCCCTACCCACAGTCCCCTCTCCTGTTGTAGAATATATAATTATGTCTATGCGTAACTATTCATCTTCCATTCACTTGCCCTGTTGCAGCCATCTGCTGGACACCTCTTGTAGCTCCTGTCTTCTTAATATGGACTCCATTTCACTACTAGGGGGGGTCTAGTAGATACCACAAAACTCCCAGCCCCCTTCCCATGATTAATGAGTAGGCCCCTTGACTTCCCCATATTACTAGTGCAATGGGCAGACAATTGTCCACCTTGTGTGACTGAGTATACTGCTCAGCAGTAACCTGAGGTGGTGTGAGTGCCATGCAGTACTGGTATAATAACATACATGAAATAATATATCAGCTGTACCTATGATTTGAGGTAATGAATAACCGTCCAAGTCTAACAGTACAGTTCCAGACTGTAGACATGTGCGCAGCTCGAACAGGCTGTGTAATGATAGGGTTGACACATGGGGTTTACTCCATCGCTCTCCACCTTCTTCCACTTTTTCTTCAAATCTAATCCACCTAGAATGGCAGAGAAATAAAGTATATGTAATACAATATTAAACAGCAAAGCAAATCAATATAATAGAAAAGACTTAACCAGTGAATATATTTTTGTACTTTATGATTGTGTGAACCTAGAGATTATTTTAAAGATGTGTAATGTCTAGGACTACTGACATTATGTAATGTTTACTATAGTATCAAGAGAACAGGGTTAGAGCTCAGATATGACCTTACATTTTGGAGGCTAGTAGTTTTTATATTTCAGACTTCTTGTTTTTTTTTTTTTTTTTTGTCTTTTGTGTTCTAGTGGCTATATATCACTGTTCTGTTCTGCCCTGTCCTGTTCCAATCAGAGTAAATTAATCAGGGTAAATAAATTGCTTCCCTTATCTAGATATGCACTTCATGACTAGTTGCTGACTATGGTGAAAAAAAATCGTCTGACAAATCACAAAATGTGTTCATTTGTAAAAGAAACCGCTGCAGATGCTTCTTTTAAAACATTACTTCAAAATACCTTTCGTGCGCATCGCTTGAATTTCCACTTTCTGAGGTATCACTGCTAAATGCCCCAAGTCTGTCTTGAAACATATCTCTTAAATGCAAATAAAACTGTCTACTATTAAAAGGAGTACTACATGGTCTATAATAAAACAAGCATTTATCAATGCCAGGTATCAAACAGCATTTCTGAATGGCTCATGAAGTTGCTTATTTTATAATTAGTCAGAAACATCATGACATAAGGTAAACATTCATCAATGACAAATGTTTCACTGCACAGTATGTATAGCTGGGAGGAAAGCACTTCTTGTGCAGCAAGTGTCTACAAAATAAAGTATGATAAATTCATAAGGTATTAGGAAGAAACACTGAATTTGGGGTGAGAATGTATAGAACTGCACACACATTTACAGCTGAAGTTTTAATATAGTAAATGCTCATAATTTAGGATACTTATATTTCTGACCCATATTCTTTAAAGGAAATTTGTATAATAAATGCAAAATACCCTTTTTTTAAAAAAAAAAAAAAAAAAAAAAGACTGTTAGTTTATCAAATGATTGCTAGTACAGGAGAGGTCACCATTGTATTATAGGTTGCTAGTAATGCAGCACTGATCTTCATAGCTTATCTGAACTTATTTATAACATGAAAGTTCCTGATGAGAGATGAATCTACCAGTCGTGAGACTAATCAGTCAGGAATCACCCAAAGAACAGCAAGGAAAGACTGAACTATTCTTCCATTCACCAGGAACGATTACTAACATTCCCAATCCAGTTCAGGCAGGCAGACCCTGGAGCTCACTTCAGGTAGAGTAGTGTGGACCTAGATATGATTAAAGGCTTGACAGGGAATCTTTTCCTGTTTTCTTATCTCTTGTGTGGTGTGCAAGTGTCTGCTGCAGTCCTTAGCTCAGCTTTTTTGTCTGTATAAATGTTTTTTTTAACAAGCTAGCATTTTCTACACTTTCTGTAGGATAGCACAGTGAACTAGGTCAGATATTCTAAAAGCAAGCTGGAAAAGGGGAAAAAATACATTAGGATGAAAGAAGACATTTTAATTGTGAAAGCAGAAGTTGAAGCACTTTCCCCTGTAGTTCCGAACACTTCTACCTTCAGGTGTCAAAACTGGTAAATAAGAGATTGAGAGACACTGACCCCAACATGATAAGAGTTATCAGAGGGATTCTAGACATGGTGCTCAATAGCAATTACCTCCACGTTTTTGGTACATTTTGCAAGGTAACAATAGGAATTGTCATGAAGACAGTCGTGGTCCCCAGCCTGGCCAAGATTGCACTTGCTACTTAGAGGACAGAGAGATCTATACCTCAAGGTTCAAATAGCACCTGATCTGTTACTAGCACTTTATTGATGATATTTTCATTGCATGGAATGAAAACAGAGAACAACTTGTTGAATTCACTAACTATAGGCAAGGAACAACAGATTGCTTGAAATTTAGCTCCCACACATGCATCATATAAATTCCCATTTCTGGACATGACTAAGACAAAATGAAGATGTGTTCTTACTTACAGACCTGTACTGTAAGCCAATAAGAATAAACAGTAAATCAATACTTGCAGGCCAGCAGCCTGCATCCTTATTACTTGAATAAAAATATAAAAAAAATGTAATGAAAGTCTCAAGGTCTGAGGGTAACAAAGCTGAGCCTTTAAAATTCCTGACAAATACTGGTGACTTTAAAGTCTTCATCAATAGATGGCATAAAATGAATGAGGTACTCAGCACCCTGGACCCCATAAAACACCTAAAACCACATGGAAATAAAGATCATCTGATACTTTTTGACGGAACATTATATGAAAAACTTCTGGGTCTAGTAGGACAATAAAGTACTTCACATTATAGGAACAGCATCTTCATAACCTACAGTACTGACTCAGAGACAAAAATATCATTAAGCATAATTGGTGGATTATATTAGGTCACAGAGCTATCAGCTCTATACTAGTTGAGGCTCCTAGTTTTGTATATGTGAAATCTAAGTCATTCAAACATTAAATGGAGATTACCCAGCCCACCAAGACTAAAGAAAACAAAGGTTATGGTACTTTCAGCGGCTGGACTGCTACCTGTTGGTACTCTCTCAAATGTGCAAGGTTTGTATGCCCCTCTAACATACTAACCTACTTTTCCACAGAATTTAGTGTTGCAACCTTGCCCAGGTAGTTTACGTCAACTCTTGCACAAACCTGACAGGCATTCTATCTTGGCAAAATGACAAAAAAAATCACAACCAATATGCACTTTTCAAACACATCCAGACATTTAGGAATTTCTTAAAGTTTATATTTCATATTTTGGGCAAGACTGAACATCCTCACAAGGTGGTAAGAATTCATTGCTGGAGAAAAAGGAGTTACAGTGACAGATTCAACTGAATGCATGTGAACATGTAGATCTTAATGGAGCAATTTCCGTTAATCTGTTCTCAAACTTCTGTCCCTTAACCACAGAAGGCATTAATTAATCCAGACATAACTTTGAATCAACAATTTACATCAGACAATGACTGAGATCTTATCAGGTTAGAACTATCTTATTATAAACTGGATATTTTGATGGAGAGAGAATTGTTTTTTTTTTTGCTCCGAAGTCTGGATAGGATATTTGGACTCGTACATTTACTTGGCTGCCCATTTTATTTCTGTCCTGCTTTTTACTTTGTTGTTCATACTGCTTGTTTTACAGGCAAATTTGCATGTAACATAATTAGCCACTTAAGCATGTTATTGTATGTTTGATTCATTAAATACAGATTGTATAAGTCCATTTTATTTTCTTATAGGATTGTTAATGTTTAAATGTTATTACACTCAGATGCTCAGAGATAGTTTTTAAACATAAACTAATAGTTATTTTTAGATTATTATTCACCACATGTTGTCTGAATTGACTTATTTCTGTGTTATTTCTTAGGGCTTTATTTGGCTTTCTTATATGTTGTCCTTTTTTCATCTGGCTTGGCTTCCTCCCTCTGTTGTCTCCATGTTTTCATTATTTCACATCAGATTTAGAAGTTTATTAAAGACATAAAAACAACCTACCTCACTGCTGGATCCCATGGCCCTCCACTAAAAGGGATGAACTACATAATTTCACCTTCACTGTCCTCCTTTTACAAAGAAAATAATTATGAAATCCTAAACTGAACGTAAGTGTTTCAGAAAAATATAATTTACATTAAAGATGGAAACTCTGAAACCTTGTCAGAGTGGCAGTGTGCACAAATGTTATGCCACTGGACAGCTTAAGAGGCAATTAGGCAGAGTGCAAGATTTTTGGAAATTTCACCACTGTATAATTTTAATGGTTGAGACACCAGGTAAGAGAAAATATAGCCTCCCTTTACCAAAAGGATGGTGACTTCTGCCTCCTTTAACATTATACATAACAAATTCATAAGCTAGAGAAGGGCAAAGGTAATCATCCTCTAAATCTTCATGTGCAGCTAGAGCGAACATCACTCACCACTACTTATGCTGAACATAAAACCATAGAAGTAAAATGTTGCCAGCCTTGTAATTCTATGCCAACTCCACTAACTCCTGCACCTCACCCTGTTCCCTCATGTTTGTGGCCTAATAGCGGACACTGAAGTTGTCATGTTATACCCAAATGAATACCAGACAACCACCCCAAGGGAAACCCTCTTCCACCAAAAATGTATTTTTTCTATACCTGCTGCCCCAGCCAGGTTGTTTAATCACTGATTTATCACTATTTTGCTCTTACCACACAGCATATCTACAGGAATGCTACAACTCCTGGCCATGACCCCACCAATGTCATGACCGGGCGTTACCTATTACCACTGGGAAGGTACTAACCCTTTGGTTATAAACACTATACATCCCTAAACACTTCTCCTCCTGTTATTTGATTTAGTAAAGTGAATACAGCCCAGTGATTCAGGACCCGCAACTAGCAGAAAATTGTTCCAAACCTGATGAAATTACTAGCGGTAGCCAAAGAATCTTTAGACAAACGATCTTTATTAAAACACACCAAGTAATCCAAGCACTTTCACCTGTGCAATGTCAGGCTTTTTCAAGGAAAATCTCTAAGCAACATTGTGCACCTGTAAGCTCATACAAGTCACATGACAAAGTTAGTTAATTAATTAGTAAATAGCCATTACACTTTAAAGAAACTTCTGCCTATAACAGAGTGTTACATTTGATTCTAAGTTCTCTGCTACTTTCAAGTTCACTGAGGCATTCCTAAAAAATCTAGTTTATAGGTTCATAGGTTCATAGGTTCATACTAGGCTATCTGCCCGAGGGCATTTACAAGCCTAGCCCATCGTTTTGTGGCTTACGCCACCCCTTAAGTATGGGGAACTATACCCATTATTTTGCTGTGCCTCTGTCGAGCAGTGACACTGAGGTAATCCCTGGGGTATATTTGCGATCTCCCATCCATTGGTCAAGATTTCTCTTGAACAAGGCCAGCGAGGTGCTCTGCCTCACATATACCGGGATTTTGTTCCACAGCATAGGGAGTCTTTGGGTGATGAATCTATCCCTCCAGCACGTCCTATTAATAGCTGTGTTGAGGTTTAAGTCTCCCGCCCTTGTGGCTCTGGTGGATCTAGATTTTTTGAGGTGAAGCATATTCATCAAATCTGGGTTTGACATGGCCTTGTATGTTAGGCAAAGGTCACCTCTGAGCAAGCGTGCGACTGAATAGAGCTGGAGTTCTTTCAGTCGGGCAGCATAGGACAGATTTTTGAGACCCTTTATCCTTTTGGTGAGGAACTTTTGTGGTCTCTCCAGCTGCTGCAAGTGTCGGGTCAGATACATTCCGAATTGGGCATTGTACTCAATCATTGGTCTGATGAGTGATGAGTAAAGGGAGACCATGACCTCCCTTGATCTAGATGAGAATCCCTTCATGATAAGGTGGGCAATGTAGAAGGTCTTCCTAACTACTTTAGCTACATGGGTGTCGAATGACAGACTACAATCAACCTGGGTCCCCAAGTCCCTGATAACTTCTTCTGTGCTCAGTGGATTGCCACCTATTTGGTAGCTAGGGGTAACCTTGTTTTTCCCGAAGGGTATGACTATGCATTTTTTGGCATTTAACTTTAGGCCATGGCTCTGGCACCAGTTATCCGTTTCTGTGAGACCCTTCTGAAGGATATCTGTGTCAGATGTGTTTTCTACTATGGCTCCCAGTTTGCAGTCATCTGCAAACTTTGTCACCCATAACCCTCCTGTGTTTGCTTGTACTTCGGAAAAGTAGATGCCAAACAAGAGTGGGCCCAGGACTGAGCCCTGTGGGACCCCACTTGTGACAGGCTTTGAGTCTGACATGGCGCCAGCAACTCTGACCCTGTGGGTTCTGTCACTCAGCCAGTTTGCAACCCATCTTGTGATGTATGGGTTAACATTTAAGCTGCTGAGTTTTTCAATGATACCCAGTGAGGTATTGTATCAAGGCCTTCGCCAGATCCAGGTAGGCTGTATGGACTGCCTTTCCCTCATCAATGGCTTTGGTGACTGTTTCGAAAAAGTCAACCAAGTTTAAAAGGCATGATCTGCCTTTGACAAAGCCAAACTGGGTTGGATCCAAGGTCTGCAAATTCCCTATGTCTTTATTTATGAGGTCCATTATGATCCTCTCCATGGCTTTGCAGATAAGGCTTGTCAAGCTAATAGGCCGGTAATTTCCAGGGTCGGTGGAAGCACCGCCTTTGTGAAGTGGGACCACAGTTGCAGTGCGCCACTCCCTGGGTACACTCAAACATGTGTAAGCTAATTAAATACTTAAATAATATATCATTAAATACTTATTTCATAGTTTAAATACATTAAATATATGAAAAAACTCTTTTAGTATAAAAAGTTACTGTTGATAAAATGGTGAGTAAATAGGAAATGTATATTATAAAATATATATTATAAATTATGCCTGTGATAAACTCTACGTTCATCTAATTATTCCAATGGTCTAATATTACTCATTTTAAACATACATAATTTGATAAACTGGTCTTTCTCATTGTTGTGAAATTAAATAAAAATCTAAAACCTTCACCAACAATGTTCACTATAATAATTCATAAATAATATAATATATTTGTGGAGAATATAATAAGAAATTAGATTTAAAATATTGAACTTTTTGTTCAAAAGAAGGAAATGTATATATGAATATGAATTAAAAAAACTACATTATAATATGACTTTGAAAGGAATAGTAACTAAAACTGTTTATAACCTTGCTTTTCTCATTTTTAACACACTCATAATATTAATGGAATCATTCAAACCGGGAGTCTTTATAGAGTTTGATTTCAATTGCCAGTATAACTCATGATATTCTAAAGTTGTCTCCCAGTTGCCACCTCCAATGTCTTGTGTGTAACTTGCTCTAATACAAAAAACTTCACATTTATTTTTTCACACACCAGGGAATGTTTATAAAAAACATTACTCTCTTTTTGTTTCATCACATCATTAAAATGTTCATAAATTCTTCTCCTGATATGTCGTTCAGTTTTTCCTATATAAAAACTGTTACAAGTTAAACATATCCCAACATATACTACCCCTTTCGTGGCACAATTATAATATTTCCTGGCAGTAAAGTTAAATTTCCTTGAGGGAATCTTAATCTGTTCCTGGTTAATCATGGCATGCATTGCTTACAATTACCACATGGGTAGGTGCCAACTCTCCTTTTGTTTTTATTACTTTCTAAATTATATTTCATTTCAAAAATCTCTTTCAAATTTTTGTTTCTTTTCCTGACAAAATGTGGTCTTTCTGGGATGAAAGTTTTTATGTCTTCATGATAACTAAGAATAGGCCAATATTTAAAAATAATGTCTTCAATTTCTTCAGAATTCTTGTTAAAAGTGTAAGTAAAACTACTTTTACCTTCTGTCATATTTTCACTTTTGCTCTGTCGTTGATTAATAGTACCTACTCCTAACAGGGGCGGATACAACTTATCCCTTTTCTGACTAATGTCCTGTACCAAATCTTCGAATAATTTATCTGGGTAACCTTTTTCTAAAAAGAAAGTTTTCAGTATCCTCACTTCTTCATTGAAATCTTCCGGGGTGCTGCACATTCGAGAAGCTCGAATTAATTGACCTTTAATAATACCCCTTTTTTGGAAGTGTGGATGTCCACTGTTATAATGAAGGTAGGAATTAGAGAATGAGCTTTTTCTATATAGTTTAGATTGAAAACACTGATTTTCATAATCTTTAATAATAGTTGCATCCAAATAATGTAATTTGTTCTTGTCTATGTTGTAGGTAAATCTAAAAAATGCTTTTGTGTTATTGATGTGTTGTAAAAATTCGAAAAGACTCTCTTCACTACCTTTCCAAAAAATACAAATGTCATCCAAGAACCTTCTGTAATATAAAATGTCTTCATACCATTTACTTGAAAATATATATATTTCTTTTCCCAGAAATACAGCACTATATTTGCATATAAAGAGGCACAGGATGCCCCCATTGCCACACCCTTTCTCTGGCGATAAAATTCTCCATTGAAATGTATGAAATTATTCTCAAGGACAATCTCCATAAATTCTACTAGTAAATTGATAGTTGTGGCAGTTTGGGCTATTTCTGTTGCTAAGATTTGATTAAACCATTCTAATCCTATTTCATGTGGAATACTAGGGAAAAGATCCATCACATCCACTGTGACCATCAAAAGTTGGGGACGGTACATATTTTGATCTAATTCTCTCAAAAAGTCCCAATAATCTTTACAAATATGGTCCACACTAACCACAAAGGATTTTAAAATGATGTCAGTGAATTTAGCCAAAGGTTCAGTAATACTACCAGATCCCGATACTATGGGTCTAAATTTAAGTGGTTCTAGGCCTTTGTGTGTCTTGGGAATACCGAATATTTGGGCAATTCTTGGTTTATCTACGTGTAAGTAATTGTATATTTTTTCATTAATTGTGTTCTGTAACAAATAATCAAATAGTTGGTAGTTGATTTTAGCATAAGCAATGTTTATTTCATTCTTAGATACTAATTCGTATTGATCAGTGTCCTGTAACATGTTGTGTATGTAAGCCTCATAATCTGCCTTGTACATCAGAACGGTCCCACCTCCTTTATCAGGTCTCATAACTCGGCATCCCTCCTGTCTTAGATGGTTGATTAACTCAACCTCTTTGTTACTTAAATTGTTAGGAATATTGCTATGTTTCTGTTGTCCCATTCTCCTAATGTCCTTTTCTACCAAGTCCTCAAAAACTTTCAAGGTGGGATGCATAGGTGGATTGAAGGTACTTTTTCTTGCGAGTTCAGTGGTCGTACCTTTTTGTCCTTTGAAAAATATATTTAAATTCATTTGTCTCATAAACAACTTTAAATCAATTAGAATATATGGTATAAAGACAGGCTTAAGCGGAACAAGCTGAAAACCTTTTAAAAATAATTCAAAAAATTCTGAAGTAATTTGCATATCAGTGAAATTGTATATTGTAAAATTATTACTTCTAAAAACAATTTGCTTGGTTTCATTCAATGATGTCTCTAAATCTAAAGGTACTATAGGTGAAAGGTTTAATTCTGTAGTTAGTTCCATTTGTTGTGTTGATATCTCCGTCCTCCCCCCCTCCCTTGCGGATTGCTTTCTATCTTTCTCCGCTAACCTCTCACTTCGCCTTAAACCTTGAAAAATCAGTGTTTTCAATCTAAACTATATAGAAAAAGCTCATTCTCTAATTCCTACCTTCATTATAACAGTGGACATCCACACTTCCAAAAAAGGGGTATTATTAAAGGTCAATTAATTCGAGCTTCTCGAATGTGCAGCACCCCGGAAGATTTCAATGAAAAAGTGAGGATACTGAAAACCTTCTTTTTAGAAAAAGGTTACCCAGATAAATTATTCGAAGATTTGGTACAGGACATTAGTCAGAAAAGGGATACGTTGTATCTGCCCCTGTTAGGAGTAGGTACTATTAATCAACGACAGACCAAAAGTGAAAATATGACAGAAGGTAAAAGTAGTTTTACTTACACTTTTAACAAGAATTCTGAAGAAATTGAAGACACTATTTTTAAATATTGGCCTATTCTTAGTTATCATGAAGACATAAAAACTTTCATCCCAGAAAGACCACATTTTGTCAGGCAAAGAAACAAAAATTTGAAAGAGATTTTTGAAATGAAATATAATTTAGAAAGTAATAAAAACAAAAGGAGAGTTGGCACCTACCCATGTGGTAATTGTAAGCAATGTCATGCCATGATTAACCAGGAACAGATTAGGATTCCCTCAAGGAAATTTAACTTTACTGCCAGGAAATATTATAATTGTGCCACGAAAGGGGTAGTATATGTTGGGATATGTTTAACTTGTAACAGTTTTTATATAGGAAAAACTGAACGACACATCAGGAGAAGAGCTTATGAACATTTTAATGATGTGATGAAACAAAAAAGAGAGTAATGCTTTTTATAAACATTCCCTGGTGTGTGAAAAAAAAAAAGTGAAGTTTTTTGTATTAGAGCAAGTTGCAAAAGACATTAGAGGTGGCAACTGCGAGACAACTTTAGAATATCGTGAGTTATACTGGCAATTGAAATTAAACTCTATAATGACTCCCGGTTTAAATGATTCCATTAATATTATGAGTGTGTTAAAAATGAGAAAAGCAAGGTTATAAACAGTTTTAGTTACTATTCCTTTCAAAGTCATATTATAATATAGTTTTTTTAATTCATATTCATATATACATTTCCTTCTTTTGAACAAAAAGTTCAATATTTTAAATCTAATTACTTATATTCTCCACAAAAAGTTTATATTATTTATGAATTATTATATTGAACATTGTTGGTGAAGGTTTTAGATTTTTATTTAATTTCACAACAATGAGAAAGACCAGTTTATCAAATTCTGTATGTTTAAAATGAGTAATATTAGACTATTGGAATAATTAGATGAACGTAGAGTTCATCACAGGCATAATTTATAATATATATTTTATAATATACATTTCCTATTTACTCACCATTTTATCAACAATAACTTTTTATACTAAAATAGTTTTTTCATATATTTAATGTATTTAAACAATGAAATAAGTATTTAATGATATATTATTTAAGTATTTAATTAGCTTACACATGTTTGAGTGCATATAAACTAGATTTTTTAGGAATGCCTCAGTGAACTAGAAAGTAGCAGATAACTTGGAATCAAATGTAACACTCTGTTACAGGCATAAGTTTCTTTAAAGTGTAATGACCATTTACTAATTAATTAACTAACTTTATCATGTGACTTGTATGAGCTTATTTAAAGAGGTGCACAATGTTGCTTAGAGATTTTTCTTGAAAAAGCCTGACATTACATGGGTGAAAGTGCTTAGATTATTTGATGTGTTTTAATAAAGATAGTTTGTCTAAAGATTCTTTGGTTACCGCTAGTAATTTCGTCAGGTTTGGAACAATTTGCTGCTAGTTGCGGGTCCTGAATCGCTGGGCTGTATTCTCTTTTCTTGGGTTCCTGGCTTTGTTATTGATTTAATAAAGTCCTGATCTACTTTTATAATGTATGATAGTGATACTTTATCTCCCCTTTCACAGAGCTCTACAGATGAATTGTCTTACAGGTAAAGGGATCAAATATAATTGGTCCTTGAATCAGAGCACATACTTCTCAGACATTAGTTCTGCATGCTGCAACACCTGGAGAGCACTGGATCAAGTTTCTCTTGTCCAGTAGGATGGGAAGGCTACTCTCTAGACTGATACCGACCTTTGATATTTAACTGGGCAAACTGGTTATAATGTCTTGGATTGTCCTCAGCTTTGACATTTGGGTTGTCTGAGGGAGAGCTAGAAGGTATCACTTTGGTCAATCAATTTTAAGCTTATAATCAACTTGCACTTTAATGTTGAGGACAGACCATAGACCACTACAAATACAGGATTTTTTTTGTTTTTCAGATGGCCTTGCAAGCATGTAAAATAATCTTGTTTTAAATCTGAAGAACTCTTACTCATAAGTTAAAAGCACTCATCTTGCAGGTTTTAATCAGTTATTACTGTTTATGGTTTTTAATATAAATTGTTTACATACTTCACTAGTTGTGTAAAATTAATACACTTAAGTACTCTTGAATATAACAAAAAAGTTTATTTTTAAGAAAACAACTATGTGGATTACTTTGATAGATTCCAGTAGTGCTAGGATTTTTCGGAGATGTTTCTATCTTTATACAACGTTGGTTCGTTGTTTTGTTTATTCCTTTTTCCATGCCACTATAGGCTTTTGAACCCTGAACTTGATTTGCCCCCTATCTAATCTCCAGAAGGTAACTTACTAGATGCAGACATTTATATACATATTTTCATAGTTAAATACTGGCAATGCATTTAATTTGGAAGACCCAATTTAAAATAGATTAATTGTAATAACGTTATTTTTGAGGCTGCCTTTATGGACGCCCTTGATATCCTCTAAAATGTAAGAGGTAATATTGAAAATAAGACGGCAGTGAAGTATTGGTGAAACACTCATAAAATTGCCCAATTTCAATGATTACTTCCAGGCATAATAGCAATGCTTTCCATCTTATGTTTGTAGTTGTGGGAAATTGACATAAAAATATTAAAAGTAGCAGATGAGTACATTTCGTAAATACTTCAGTAGAAATATTTTAAATAAGTTAATGTTAAAAAATGCAAAACCATCATGAATGGAAACTGACCAGGGGCAGCTCATGCTATTGGACTGCAGCCCCCACCCCACCCCCAGAAAATAAAACAAACTTAAAAGAAAAAAACAAAATGAAAAAAAAAAGAAAAGAAATAAAAAACAAATGAGAGTCCTGGACTTCAGCGCATGCATGACCAGTGTTCCTGGTACATGAGGCATGCACACAGGGAAGCAGACTGCTGGTGAACCAGTCCAGACAGGAAGACAGCCATTCTCTGTACAAAGATCCCAGAAGTCTATGCAGTTATAAATGCATAGATTGGAAGGGGATCGGACTGCAATGTCTGCAGGCTGAAGCCTGCTCTCATGGGGACAAGGATTTTGCTGCTGTTTCGTGGGGCTTTTAAAATGCGCTGCTGCATGAAAGGAATTAAGATCAGGTAGGATGTTTGAATTAATAAAGCAGTGTGAAGAATTAGAGAAATCAAGCTCAGGGTGTGTGTGTGTGTGTATGAAATGCCCCCAGTGACTAGAAGAACTCAGCAAACTTGGGAACGCATACACAAACTCACAAAGTTCTCCAATTCAGGATGGTGCTGGTAAGTTGACACACACTGGTGAAGAATGGTAAATCCCGCTATGCAGCTCTAGAAGAACTCGGGAAATATTGGTAGCTAGTCTCAAACCCTGTACCTAGAGAGTAGGTAGTAAGAGCTTGAATTCCCTACCCATCACCACTTGTAAAATTTTTGCTTCATATTTCTGTTCTGTTCATCATAAAATCTGTTTTTTTCTGGAAAATAATGATAGTCCTTTGAATTTCAGACTTCATATTCTTCAGAAAGTACATGGTAACACAAAACCTTTATTCTAGTAATTTTCTGTTTATAAGATCAATATTTGAAATGTTTCCCTATTTTTGGGGCTGTATTCTCCCATTGTTGGCTTTGTCTAGATTTTTTTGTGTGAACAGGATGAGAGCTAGGGTGAGAACTGAATTCACTGAATATGTTTGAGGGCTGTATTCCCCCATTATTGGCTTTGTCTAGGTGTTTTTTGCTAAGAAGTGGACAGCTATAGTGAGAACTGAATTCACTAAATGATAGCCATTTAAGTTTCAGTCTGTCTTTCAAGAAACAGCTGATTTGGCATAGTGGTATGTTGCTCTAACTGTAGTGCACAGGGTCCCTGGTTCAAGACTTGGCAATGAAACGCATGATGGTAACACACCATTTTATTCTAGCAACTTTCCAAGATTATACAAGCAATAACCAGACTGTTTAAAATATGTCCCTAGTTTTGGGGCTTTTGTCCCCTCCCCAATAAATTTTGGCTTTTTCCAGATTAAAATATGTCCCTAGTTTTTTGGCTTTTGTCCCCTTCCCAATAAATTTTGGCTTTTTCCAGATTTCTTGTGCTTCAAAGTTGAGAGATACAGTTGAGTGCCGAGTGGAGTTTACAAGGAACTGAGAGCTTAAATAGAAGTTTAGTGCTGCGTATGCTGAGTCTGCTTGCGTTGTTAATAGCATAACAGGTAGTGTACTTGCTTTTGATGCAGAAGGCTGTGGGTTCTACTCCCACAGTATATAGATGGATTGCTGATACTGTACTGTGTTGTACTTTTAAAGGGGGTGAATGCTGTAGTCATGAGAATGTCCTCTTTGGTGGAGATACCTAGTAATGATGAACCTGTTATCAATTTGCCATCCATTTCCTATTGCAATATTACTAGCTTATCATTTTTTAATGTAACATAGGCAATTTATTCCTCAAGGGCAATAGGCACTTTATTTGTAGATGAAACAATGAAATATAAAGTGGTTTGTTAGCAGCAACCTCTACATTACTTACAGATCTCTTTAATGTGGAATTTAGGTGACTTTTACTTCTGCAGAGATTGTGCATATTTACTGATACTGGTGGACTGTAGAAGTTTGAGTAGACATTTATGATGTAAATGTCCTGAATTAGGCAGTTTTGTAATTATTGGTGCATGCATTTTGTTTCATTGTTTACTGAAAAAATGTTCAAAACAATAAATTTAAATACCTTTTAACAACTGTATTGTATTATGCAAGGAATATAATTTAATGCAATCAGGAAGGTGTATCAAAGAACACATGTATGTTTCCTGTGCAAGGGGCCTATGATTTGAAAACAGCCCAAAGTTAATCTTTATCTGCCACTGGCCAGATGTATTTTCTTTGAATGTGGGTTTCAATGCTGTTTCAATGAATGTGAGTTTCAAGTGCAGAAGTTTTAATGCTAAGTGTATTTTCACTGGGACACTGCACTGCTTTGTTTAGCAGATATCTATTAGTGTTTGTGCTTTAAAATGTGAAATAAAACTTTTAAATGAAATCCAAATCATCGTAGAAGTAAATCAGTATGCACATTACAATGTTTATGGTAAATAGGGTGAAATAGCCAAGTAATGGGACATTGGAATAGCTGCAGGGGGAAGGCCCCATTTGACCATGATTTTGTGAGGGAGGGAAGGGCGGCAAACTCAGACAGCCATGGCTGAACTATACCTATCAACTGTCCAGATTTTTGCAGAATGAATACATTTTTGCTTCTTATTTTTGGTTTATTCCTCATAACATTTGTGGTTTTCTGACAAATCATTTAGGAATGAAGTCACTAAATAATAACAGACATTGAGTTTCAGGCGTCATACCCTTCAGCAAAATGCATGCAAGACATGTTATTCTGTCAACTGTCTAAGTTTATACAAGAGCAATTTTTATGTTCCCCCAATATATCTGGCCTTGTCCAAATTTCCTGCGTTAAGAGGCACGTGCAAATAAATCGCTTTATAGAATTAGGTACATCCAAACCTCTCAACTGTCCCTGATTTTTGCTCAAAATGTTGCTCTCCCCCTAAGAATCCCTCTGCAAAATGGCAAATTTATAAGAAAATATGGAGAGTTTACAATTAATAAATTATTACAATGATCAGAGTTATAGATTACTTTTAATTTCAGAAATGCATCTAGATTCTCTTATTTTGTCAGCTGCTCAAGTTAACAATACTAATATTAAAAAAGTGTCCCTTCTTTGACAGGTTCCCATCTGTACTGTGTGGCTATTTTATATTTTTACATCACATTTTTGGTCCATTTTTCATAAAATTGTGGTTTTCTGGCAAATTAGTGGCAAATCATTAAAGACTGAAGTTAGAAAATAATGACAGACTTTTGATACCCTTTAGATTTCATGCCCTTTAGAAAATTCATACTAATGAAAGACTTACTATTCTGTTATCTTTCTAAGTTTATAAGAGCAATATTTTAAAATTGTCCTACTTTTTGGGCCTTTGTCCCACTCCTGTTTTTGGCTTTGCCCAGATTTCTTGCTCTGAGGTTGAGAGGTATGACAAATGTGCCAAGGCCATCAACGTCAGCCAGAGACAATTCAAATTGTGACATACTTGTTGCACCCACTCCCCAAGTAGTGTCCAAGCAAAGCAAGGAACAGTTATGCAGTTATGCAGGGTTAAGTGTGCAGAGTATCCCCCCATCCAAGGTAGACACAGGTACTACAGTGGCTTTTCATCTGTCCTTAATTTTGCAGAATGTTCTGGTTTTATGTCATATTTTTGTACTGTTGATTTATGCTTCTTATTCATAAAATGCATGTTGTTGCAGTGCCTGTTGCTTTGTGTTTAAGTAGCAATACTTTAATGACAATCAGGTAAGCTTGTCTGAGACTTTAAGATGCAAGTAAGCTTTAATAAACATACGGTTAACGAATTACCAACACTGAAAACATTTTTGTTGTTGTCATGCAGAGAATATTTACATAACTAGATAGCATATAAGCCTTGGGTATTAAATTGCATAAGACAGTATTTGTAATAAAGGATAGGATTACAGTATTTTCAGAAGCTCATTACATTTGTTGGAGACTTGCAGTCATCTTAGTAGGATTTACCTGTAAACTAAACAGAATGCCAATCTCTCATGTGAGGTCAATAACCTGTGCATTAATCCTTTAAGCAATTTATCTTGAGCTTGTTTCTTGTTTGCTGTTCATTTTTTACGTTTCCCCATGAAACAAGTAGATTTTAGCTATTTTCAGGCAGCAGGTCTTTTTTGGATAAGAAACATTTTTACAAGTGGGGGTATCAAAGAGATTGCTACTTTCAGTGTGTTACTTGGTACTTTTATAAAGCTGAATATAAATTATAATTAGAAGTGTAGTGCAAGGAGAAATGGTTTGAGTTGAGTGCTGCTTCTTTTTTTATACTTGATTTTGACTGGCATTCCAGTAATGTATTTAAAATGTAATTTTTTTATGCCTCACAATCTTTTTGTTTCCATCTAGATATTAAGTAAGCATGTAGACAATGCATTGAAATATTTATTTTTTTTCTACACTTTATTTTGTCTTGATTGGACTCTCATAATGATGGTTTGGCACCCAGGCTAGCGTATTTAAAGTCCCACTTTTTACGGGTTTTAGCATAGCCCCACCCCTTTCCAGTTGGCCAAACCCATTTTCATTAGCCCCACCCATTCAGCTATCTTCTGTAGCCCCCTTTGATTTGAAGCCACCAGCCGCCACTGAAACTGGCTGCACCTTAAAATGCATTTTATTTACGCTTCATATCATTAATTTTCTCCATTACGTGTGCCACAATCTAGTTAAATTACATAATAAGAAAATATACAATAATATATTTCTCATCTGAATTTATCCATTTTACATAATCTTTAGAAATGTGAAAAGAAGTTTAGTTTTTATAAAAATATACACTGGAATTTCTTTCTTTTATCATTATTTGCATATTTTTCTGTACAATAAAAAACCCATAATGGAATTTTGTAGAAAACTAATATTTATCTATCATGATTCAAGTCAGTAGAGTGACATTTCTCCCCTTTGCATTAAAGATTTTATAAATGACAATTATAAAAGTGTGGTACAAGTGTACAGAGATAAAAAGAATAAAACAGAAACATACCAAAGATGATGTGACACTGTACATAATTTTATTAGGCAACAATCATGATTTGAAACTGAATAATCCTCTGATCTAGTTGCTTTAAGGGCAATGAAATGAATGACATTAGCTTCCAGAAACATTGGGATCGTCCCTCTCATGGATTTGTAAACATAGAAGGAAATACTTACTGATGATATTTCATTTGAGATGATTTTTTACAGAAAGTTTTTGAAAATCATTAGTGTATAGTGGTTCTACCATAAACCCATTTTCAAGTGGTGTAGGGAACACATAACAATATCAACAATAACAATAGTCAACAAAGCAATGGATGAGAGCAAAATGGTTCACACTGCTTACCATGACCTGGCAAAGGCATTTGACACAATACCGCACTCTGGCATTGTTGACAAACTCAAGGGTTTCGGTACAAACTCTTGTGTCACTCAGTAGATAACCAACAGGCTGGGAGACAGGACCCAGGAAGTTAGAACTGGGGAGTCCACCTCTACAAAGAGAACAGTCACAGCTGGGGTCTCTCAGGGATCAGTCCCAGGACTGCTTCTTTTTGGCAGTTACTTCTCTGAAGTCAAGGCCAATGTCAATGACCTTTGCCTGAGTAAATTTGCTGATGACTGCAAATTAGGAGCTGTCATTGAATCCCACACCAACACACATTCTCCAAGAAGGGCTGACAGACAAACAACTGATGTCAGAGCCACAGAATGCAACTAAATAACAAGAAATGCATAATAGTATCCTTCGGGAAGTCATGCACTCCTGGTAACTATCATATTAGAGTTGAACCAGTAGTAGGAGATTTAGGGACACACATAGGCAGTAATCTAGCTTTTGACTTCACGTGTCTACAGTAGTGAGGAAGTCGTTCTATGTTGCGCATTCTATAAACTAGGATATGGCATCTAGGTCCAAGGAAGTCCTTGTTCCGATGTATTCAGCATTCATGAGAGCTATCAATGAGTACAATGCACCCTTTGTTATGTACCTAACCAGGCATATCCAGCAACTGGAATGTCCAAAGAGGTTCCTCACTAAAAGAATACAGGGCATAAGTAACATGTCCTATGCAGACCACCTCAAGGTGCTGTCCATGTATCCTGTCTCCTACAGGCTGTTGAGGGGAAATCTATGCCTGACATACAGGGGCATTGTCACACCCCATACTGATGGATCTCCTGGATATCTGCAAAACAAACAGCACCAGAATTACTCATTTTAAAAACTTAAACATTGCCTGTGATATAAATAGGACCGGTCGGACAGATAGGTATGTATCCCAGAGACTACCCCATCTCTGGAACAGGCTCCCCTCCATGTGAAGCAGAGTTCTGCCCTAACCCAATTCAAGTGTAACTTGGACAGATGGATGGGGAACAGGAAATTCATCCCTGGTTTGGCACCCATATTTCTAATGGACACAGGTAGCCTGTAAATGATTCATCTCCCAAGCCCCTGCTTGTAAATGTTTCATCTCCGAAGCTACTGCTTACACTTATCAAAGGTACCAGAACTTGTCGGAGATTTGGGACGCATGGCTAGGCTTAAAAAGGCCCTAGTGATCATTAGCCTAATAAACACCTACAAACCAATAATAATAATAATAATAATATGGATATTGTAAAAGGAAAATGAATATTATAAAAACAATGCATTAAAAAAAGCATTTTCTAACACTGAGTATTTGAGAATCATACCATAAACAAAACTAACTGGGCCAGGATGCAAAACCATTTGGCATGGTGTAACATGCCCAGTTGCAAAAGATAGGGCTCCTCCATTCTCCATTCAGAATATGCTAATGCGAAATGGAGGATGATCAATTCCAAGATAGGAATCGGGTGCTCCATGATGAACTAATTTGCTGATGTACACTGGCAATGGTTACCAGTGTACAAGGCTGAATCAATGGTAAAGCACATTGAAATTAATGAGCTTCTTAGCATGGTGGAAGCTCTAATTGTTTGTGGAAGTGGGTATTAACAAGCAGGTACTGAGTGGAAAGCTGGAGTGCCTGCAATACCTAGTTCCATAAGATCATAGGAAGTTACTAGGCTATTAGCCCTGAGACCCTTACAAGCCTAGCCAAGAATTTAGCCCATGTTCCGACAAGTCAGTACCCAATGTCACTGTCCAGCAGGGACACAGGTGGAATCCCAGGGGTGTATTTTCTGTTCCCCATCCAGTTATCCAGGTTACACTTAAAAAGGGTTAATGAGGTACTCTGCTTTACATGGAAAGAGACTCTATTCCACAGAATGGGGAAGTCTCTGGGACACAAATCTATCCTACCAAGTCCTATTGATGTCACAGATTAGGTTGAGGTTGTGACTGCAGGTTACTCGAGTGGAGCTTGACTTGTAGATATGCAGTAGTCCCATCAAGATGAGGTACGAGATTGCTTTGTATGCCAGACAGAGGTCACCTTGGAGGAGTCTGTAATGAGACTGACTAGAGGGACAGACCATTTAACCTGTCTGTCTAGGGTAGATGTGTGAGGCCCTGGATTCTCCTGGTGAGGAACCACTGTAGTCTATCCAGCTGCTGCATGTGCTTTGTGAGGTACATGCTGAAAGGGGCAATGTACTCAATAATGGGCCTTATAAGGGAAGAATACAGGGATGTTATAACCTCCTTGTCCCTGGATGAGATACCTTTACTAATGAGGGTGCCCAAGTCCATCACAGCTTATTGCATGCTTAGAACCCTGTTATTAATGTGATAATTTGTGGGGATGTCACTCTCCCCAAAGGGGATGATGCATTTTTTGGCATTCAGTTTGAGGCCATGCTTCTGGCAGCAGTCATGTGTTTGAGTGAGACCCTCTTGGAGGATGTCCTAATCACTAGGGAAATTGATGACAGTGCCCAGCCTGCAATCATCTACAAACTTGGTCAACCATAGCCTACTTGTTTTGGCTTGCACCTCATCAAAGTATATTCCAAACAACAGAGGCCTCAAGACCAATCCCTGGGGTACACCATTCATTACAGGTCTACTGCTTGAGGTGGCTTCCCCTATTTTGACTAGGTGGGTTCTATTAGTGATCCAGTTTGCTACCCATCTGGTAACATATTGATTGATGCCTAGTTGAGTGAGTTTATCTATTATGCCTGCGTGTAGAATAGTATCGAAGGCTTTGGCCAGGTCAAGATAGGTGGTGTGCACTGTCTTCCCCTCATCCATGGCTTTGGTGACTGTCTCAAAGAAGTCAAACAAATTTAAAAGGCATGACCTCCCCTTGATGAAACCAAACTGTGTGGGATCGAGTGTTTGGAGTTTGTCAATGTCCTTGTTAATGAGGTCCATGATAATACCCTCCATGGCATTGCAGATCAGACTAGTTAGGCTGATAGGTCTATAATTTCCTGGATCAGTGGACACTCCACCTTTGTGCACAGGGATGACAGTGGCTGTCCTCCACTCAGCTGGAGCGAAGCTGGTACTCAGGCTTTGGTTGAATAGGTTGCCTAATGGTGCTGCACGTTCCTGCCTGAGTTCATGCAGTATGCAGCCTGGGATGTTATCAGGTCCCATGGAGGCTGTATGTTTTGCTTTAGAGAGGGCAGTGATGATGTGCTTCCTACAAGATAAGGGGAGATGGGCAAGTGCTGGGGATATCCTGATTTACTGTTGGGGGTGATAGTGGGGTGAAGTTTTCACTGAACCTGTCTGCCAGCAGGTTGGCTATATCTACAGCATTTGTGTATGTGGTGTCCTTGATCACCAGTTCTGAGCAGATCTGAGTGCTTCCTTTGAGACTGCAGACATATGTCAAGAAGGCCTTATGATTCTCTTTAGCATATGTGGCCAGTTTGGATGTGAAGTTTGCTTTGGGGGATTTCTCTAGTGCTCTTTGCTTGTTCAGGCTAAGGAGAAATTGCTTACAATTAGGCACCTGCTCCTTCTTGGTTCTGGACAGCAATTTTTTCCTTGTATTAGTGTTTATTTATTGCAGATGTCCACCAGACACATTTACTCTTTCTTGAAGAGGATGATTTAGTCCAGTTGGGTATTCCGGATTCCATACAGCTATATAAATGCTTGTATCTTACTTTGGTGTAGGTATGGACATATGTGCCAGTTACTGTGGAGGAGGAGGGGGCTGTGAAGTTGTTTATACCTTCCTGCAGGAGGTTGTAATCAGCTTTGGAGAAGTTTTTTTGTTTGGACCTAGCTGGGGGAGGGGGCAGGGGAGATGGTGACTTTGAAAGTGACCACTTTGTGGTCGGATCTTACCAGGAAGGATGACACTGTAGGGATGCTGCAGTGGTTACTCATGTTGGTTAATACCAAGTCCAAAATATTTTCACCTCTTGTGGGTGTGTCAACCAGCTGGTCCAAGGTATTTGCACTGATGAAATCAAGGAATCTCTGGGCATTTATGTTTTGGCATGAGTAGTACTTCCAATCTATGGTTGGATTGTTGAAGTCGCCCAGGATCGGGGTAAAGGGTTGAATGTTGATTGATTCAAAGAGGTCCCGATAGGTGGAGTGGGCATCTTGAGTCAAAGTTGAGGCCCTGTAGCTAGCTATGATTTGAACAGGGGTCTTGTCAATGGTTGGGGGCCTGTAGCTAGCTATGATTTGAATAGGGGTCTTGTCAATGGTTAACTGCACCTGGAGTGTCTCTTGTGCTTCATACTGTTTGACCAGCCTGGAGGTGTGTATGTCTTTGATATATATATTGCAACTTCACCTCCTTTTGCTTTGCTGCCCACGGTTTGGGGTCTGAATGTATGATAGGATGAGTAACCTGGTATGGCTGGGATGCTCTCTGCAGCTTTGAACCAGGTTTCTGTGACTGCACAAATGTTAGCATCTTCCAGGGTTAAGAATGCTTGCAATGAGTGCAGTTTCATGTTTAGACTCACAGAATTTTAGCAGCATGACCTTTAATGTGTGTTTTTGATGAAATTTTCATGTTGGTAGTTTTGACCTCATGGTATTGCCTAAAAAAGGCACTACAGGGGAGGCAAGAGCCTTTGCCAGAAGTCTGAATCTCAAGGGAGACAGATGCAGCCCATCTTTGGCAAAGCACCATGGTTTGTCAATCATGTCTTTTGAGGCTGTCAGGTACTGGATTCCCCTTGGAATGACTCCAGAATCTAAGCCAATTGTTAAAGTCAACCATTTTATGTTTGCACTGAGGCATCATTCTGGGTGTAACATACCTGCCTGGGACACATATTCAGCGAGCTCAACCATCCACATACAGATGGAGCTGTACTGCAGCTGTCCATACTTGAGAGAATTTTGTGACTTTGCATGTATGACAAAGTAGACCTTTCAAAAGAGATGACTCATTTCAACATGCTTTTTAAAACAAGATGTAATTCTCTGATAGAATAGTGGCTCTACACCCATTTATCTGCTACTGGAAATGATAAATGGAGTCATGATGGCCATTCCATGCCTGACGTTACTTGTATGCCCTGCAGATGGAGCTGGGGTACTGAATGGCCTTGTAGTAGACTAACTGCATCTGCAAGATGAAATTAGCATCAAAGACAGGCTCCCTGACTGCACTACCAGCTCCCTCATACAGATGGAGCAGTTCTGTACTACAACTGCAACCAGACTTGGTGCCCCCACCAAGTCCTTGGACAGCTTCACAATACATGCAGACAAGGTAATGCAGGTTACTGGCATATAATATTTCTAAACTGCATTATTCTGCCTGAACATAGCAGTTCGCCACACACAGGTATTGAATTTGTTGGATTCTGTACCTCAGGATGATGACATTCCAGGGGGAAGACTGAAATTTACTATGCAGAGTAGCAAGGGCAAAATGGCAGATGTTTTCCACTGTCACTACTCTGCTGTTTCAGAGTCCATCTTAGAGACTGAATTAAGGAAAAGCATAAACCAAAAAGGATGAATTACTTAGACTTCTAATTAAGCTGAATAAATACATGATTGCATTCACTGTAGACTGTCACCTGAAGATCATTTCTAAAAAGAACACTTTTATAAATGTTGTTGTATCTTTTGGCTTTTCCCGGTTAGGGGTCACCACAGCGGAACTCCGGTCCTCTAATGATTGGCAGTAGATTTTTACATACCGAGTTGCCAGCCCTGACACACAACCTTCAACGAAGGTACACCCATTCATGCATGTCTCCACACAGAAGACACATTAGCTGAGAATCAAACAAGACAACGTCTTACTGTGAGGCGACAACGCTACCACAGCACCACCACCGCAGTACATATTTATACTAGAACAGTTATAGCTGAACAGTTACAGAACTTACAGAACACACATATCTTGGAATATAGTTTTATAAATTGTATTCCATAAATGGATATGACTAGGTTGTATTGCAACACCGATACATGAGACACTATTGGAAATGAAAACTAGAGCATAGAGGAATGCAGACATTTGATACACAGTAAAGGAGTACTAAGTAGTGTTAAGAAAACTGTAGTGAATACATTCAGAAAGAACATACTGTGACTGACATGAGTTTTGTAACTGAGGAAAAGGTTTACAACAGTAATTAAGGCACTGTATTATAGTGATGAAGACCTGGAATGGCATGATGACCTTCAGAGGGTTAATTAATATTTTTTTCATGTTCCCATGTTATGTTTGGAAAAAGGAACCCTTCACGCAATGGGTCTGCTGGGTTAATTAATGAACAAAAAATATGCCAGACTTTGGCTCACAGCATATCCAGCTGTAAACTATGAAAAAGAAAAAGAACTTTTATCGCTGAAGTTCAGAAAACTGAATGAAGCACTGGGAAGGAAATTCTTTAAGAAGTTTGAATATTCTTCTTAATCATATAAGCCGGCAAATAAGACTTGTTTAAAGTTTATAAATTCTGATTTTATAAACAGAGCAAATATGAAGTAACCACTATCAACTGATATATAGCAGCTGATTGCAGAAATTAATACTAATTTTTAAACTGAAACTGAAAATGTTTACAGGTGTGTGACATGATGTGTGGCATTAAACAGGCTGGACAAAATGCAACATTTTAATGCATAATCTTTAATCATATAATTTTCTTTTCATTTTTTTTTGAAGAATTTTGGCTGCTAGATTAAAATTAGCTTAGTGAATTCATTATGATCAATACATATGAACAGAAAACAGAGTTTTCAGTTCTTTCATTGGATATATGTTGTTTAATTATCCATTTTTTAGCCAGGTAGGTGGGGCTGGCAAGCAATCCTTCTCAGCCATGATCTAAACACTAAGGCAAAAAGCAGAAAACAGAGAAGGTAATGAGGTAGAAAATTCAAGTAAATAAAAAGCAAATAAAACATATGAATATAATAATTAGAGCACTATAATAAAACAACCAGGTCATACTAGAGCAATCAGTGCTGATGTAAAATAGAACAAGCATTTGTCAATGCTGACTTTGTTTGCACTGAAGCTGAAGATAAGCTACAGTATTTAAATGTTCTTTTTATATTTTATTGAAATTGTTTATACAAGAGCAAATACATTAAGCTAATAAAATGCATAACTTTTTACATAAGTCTATACTTCAATTACTGTTATACATATTACCTAAGCTGAATACAAATTAGTATTTCTCTATTGAATTCAGTTTTACAGTAATTACGTATATTATATGGTGATTTTGTTTGTCTTCATCTTAATAGTAGACATTTGTTTATGATACACAACAGTGACAGTATTTATACATTCTGCAAATTAAGGTGTAATCTCATTTTTCAGTTCTTTCTAGTCAATTTTTAGTTAATATGAATTTATCAGACCACAATGCTTGCTGGAAACATTGATTTTTTTCCCAAAAAGGCAGTAGAATTTTGTAATCATAAATTATTTGCTGCCAGTCTGCTTTGATTAATGAGTTACACCTCTAACAACCGATACCTTACTTTTTGTTTATAGTTTCAATTCTACATACAGTGATAAGTGATACATGTGATAAATTCCAAGAGAATACTCTCCAAAATAAAGATGATGTAGCTCCTTGAGGACATTAAAATCATTTTGTTTACTGTAGTTCTGTAGTTACAGATGAACCACTAATATGGACAATATAATCCCAATAGTTATTTTTGATACAAAATGTATATTTTTAATTATTTGATATAGTTTAGATAAATATAATTTCCTTATCTCACAATTTCTTTCAAGATTGTTTAGACAATTAAGAATGGGCAATTTTTTTATTTATATCTTAATTAAATCAACTTTAAGAACTTTTTGATTTGTACTATAGACCAGGTTTCCATATCCAAATCATACTCAAAGTAGTCAGTGTTAATCTAAGTATTTTAGTCCTTCTTAACATTTGATCTAAAAAAAAAATCAGATTCCTATGTCTTAAGCCTAGTGTTTTGTGAAAGATCAGATTAGTCTATATATTGTAGTATAAATGTTATATGGAATAATGTGAAACACCATATTTTGATATCTAGGTATTTATATATTTAAAATGTCTACATGTTTTCAATATGTTGTTCATGTAAGTAGAATCTATTGGATTACCGGCATTTCTTTAGCAGCCACTTCATATTATTATTCAAGATATGTATATGCGATATAGTTGTTGTTGTGTCTTTTGGCTTTTCCCGGTTAGGGGTCGCCACAGTGGAACTCCGGTCCGCTAATGATTGGCAGTAGATTTTTATGTGCCGAGTTGCCAGCCCTGATGTACAACCTTCAACGAAGGTACGCCCATTCATGCATGTCTCCACACAGAAGACGCTCTAGCTGAGAATCGAACAGGACAACGTCTTACTGTGAGGTGACAACGCTACCGCAGCACCACCACCGCAGTTTTGTATATGCTATATAGTGATAGTTTTTATTTATTTAACCAAATAATCCTTAGATCTATGGATGGGAAACAGAAAATGTACGCAAGGACTGCCCCCTTTTCTACCAATGGACAGCGACAGCTTCTAAATGCTTTATTCCATGCATGTGTCCCTCAAATTATCTAGCATATGATCCCAGTTATTCCCATTAGAGGATATATGCAATTATTGATCTTGGGATGGGTAACCAAATGGGTTAAGGTTATTGCAAGCACAAAAAGGGAAACTGGCTAAGTGTAAAATGGCCCATAAGGGAAGCTAGCCTAGTACTTACCTATGAATCTACAAACCTATAAACCTGCAAATGGTTTCATGCAGCTTTTTCCAAATGTCTGAATAGTCAGAATTTAACCATACAGCTATTGTTTTAAAAACTATATATATGATAAGTTCATAGGTCAGGCAATCCGATTGCACCATCTTTGCATTCTCTTACATGTTATTCCAAAGCGACTCTAGGTTGGTTTGGGTGCCATTAGAACTTCAAATGTAATTAAATTATTTATCAGGCAACCAAAGAATCTGTATGCATTATGTACACTGTTTGGGTAAAATAACTATTTTGATTAAAACCGAGCTATCTTCCATAGAAAAGAATAATTTGCTCCATTTATTTATTATTAGTTTAATATAGTCTAAAATACTTTTATAATTTGTTACTGCTATTTCTTTGCAATTGCATGTAAGAGTACCCCCTAAATATTTAATCTTTTTATTACCAAATAATTTAAAAATTTGTTAATTAAAAAGGTGTTAGTTTTATTCTGAACTTTAGATCTGATATCAGTTTAAAATATTTCAATGATTTTTTTTATACTTACTTTATGAGAAAGCAATGTTACCTATTTTAACAGTATATCATCAGCAAATGAATGAATTTTGAAGGTATAAATCCTGTTATAGTGTTATTAAGTTTTATGCAACTGACTAGAAGTGTAACAGCCAAAGCAAATAATAAAGGAGAGGGGCAAACATTTTCATGCCCTTGATTATCTTGCCGATTTTATTGACCGAGAAATTAAAAAATTGTAGATTAACACAAGAAAATGAATTTGATAAAGATTATTAATAGACAAATTCTCAGGAAATGTTGTATTTTTTATTTCTAATGTGATAGCTAAAAAAGACCAGCTTACTGAATCAAATGCTTTATCTAAATCTAGGCTAATTATAGAAAGTTTTTGTTTATTGTTATTCTTGTGATGTTATCCAGCGTTTCCTTTTTAATATAAAACAGTTTAGTTTTTTTCTCTAGTAATGTAGGTAGTATATATTTTAACTATTTGCAAGGACTGACATAAAAAGTTTTGAATTTATATGCAATAATAGAACAGGTTGATAAAAAGAACATAGAGATGTATTTTTATCCTTTTAATAGAGGTGTGAATATTGTGTATGTCTATGATAGGTTCATAGGTTGTAACTAGGCTAGTAACCACCAAGACCCTTACAAGCTTAGCTGTGCACCCCAAGCCCATTTGGATCATGGGTATTATGGGTACCTATATATGGGGGTGTATGTTAGTAGGGAGGTAACTAAGGGATTTTGGGGGGTGTTAGGATAATACTTTTCTTATTGATGGCCTCTGTCCATAAGTGACATGGGAATCTGACCAGGGGTAAATTTATTATTTTCTATCCAATTATCAAGGTTTAATTTGAATAGGATCAGTGAAGAAATCTGTTTTACATGAATGGGGAGCCTATTCTATAGTTTGGGGCTCCTTTGGGACACATCTGTCTCTCCAGCACATTTTGTTAATATCACAAATAATGTTCAGATCCCTGGATCTATTATTTCTGGTGCTGTTTGTTTTGCACATATACAACAGATCCATCAAGACTAGGTCTGAGGAAGCCTTGTAAGCCAGGAAAATGACCCATCTCAGCAGCCCATAGGAGACTGAATACAAGACAGATCCTTTATGTGATCCGTGTAGGACAGGATATTCATGCCTTGAATTCTCCTACCGAGAAAATGCTATGGGCTTTCCAACTGTTGGAAGTGTCTGGGAAGGTAGATGCCAAAAGGGGTATTGTATTCAATGATAGGTCTGATAAGGGCTAAGTATAGTGGTATTGTAACTTTTTGGACCTGGATCCCATACCCTTACCTATAAGTTGGGCAACATAGAATGATTTTTTTTTTATCTTGGAATGATTTTCTTATTATTTTAGCTATGTATTGGTCAGACGCCATTATTGCTATCCTCATATGTTCCTAGATCCCTCACAAATGGGTTGACTCTTACGATTGTTTTATTGATGGAGTAATTAACTTGGGTTTCCAATTTCCCAAAGGGCATTGTACTGTATTTTTTGGGCTTTGAGTTTTAGGCATTTGCTTTGGCACCAGTCATTTGTCTGTCTTAAACCCAATTGCAAGGTGTTGGTGTCTTGGGGGAATCTATAAAAGCTCCTGATTTATAGTTATCTGTGAATTTGTTGAGCTAGATGCCTTGAACATTAGCCTTGACTTCTGGGTAGTAGTTGCCAAAATGAAGCAGGCCCAGCACAAATCCCTGAGGTACTCCACTGGTGACTGGTCTCTAGGTGGAAGTGGTCCCACTGATCCTGACTTCTTGGATCCTGTCTGTGAGTCATCTGGCAAACCAGATAGTTATGTTGGGATTTAAGCCTAGTTCAGACAACTTGTCAACAATGCCTTAGTGTGGTATTATATCGAATGCCTTGGCCAGGTCAAGATATACCATATGCACTGTTTTACCCGCATCCATTCCCTTGGTGACCCTTGCAAAGAAATCTACCAGGTTAAGTAGGCACGTCTTTCCCTTAAAGCCAAATTGGGACAGATCCAGTGTCTGTAGGTTGCCAATATCCTTGTTTATCATTTCCATGACAATTTGTTACATGGCTTTCCATATTAGGCTCATTAGACTGATGAGTCTGTAGTTCCCCGAGGCAGTTGATGGTCCACCCTTATAAAGGAGAATGACTGTTGTGGTCCTCCATTCACTTGGAATGTAGCTTATTTTGAGGCTGTAGTTGAACAGTGCCTCAAGTGAACCTAGTAGGTCATGTTTTAGACTGTTCAGAAAGTAAATGGGGATGTTGTCAGGACCCATATAAGCAGTGTTCTTGGCTTTAGCGAGTGCACCTGACCCCTGCTAATAGTTGGGGGAAGTATGCTGGAGGGGATTTCACCTGTAGGAACTGGTGGAGTGGGGGTGAAGTTTGAGCTGAATTTATCAGCTATTTATGGGGCTATGTTAAATGTAGTTTTATATTTTGTGAATATTTTCTGTAACAGAAATAAAACATTGTCAGATAATATTTTATATAGTTCAGAAATTATGCCATCATTACCTGGAGCTTTATTTTCTTTCAACCTTGTAATTTGCTCATTTATTTTTGTTACAGAAAAATGTTTTCTATTTTCCTTATTTGTTCTGAATTTTTTTTGTATATTCTTATTTAAAAGATTAATTATTTCTTTATTTTCTGTGTTACTATTTTAAATATTCATTTTCTCATAGCATTTTTTAAAACAGGCCAGAACTTCTTCTGTCTGCATATTTCCTGTTACTAGCATGGATAAATATATGGTTTGGATGTGATTAGTTATTACTATCATTTTGTATCTAAGAGCAACTTAGGAGCTAGATCATAAGAATGGACACCTTATGCTGCAGGATCTTTGGAAACTCTGCATTCCTATTTTTTTCATTTTTGATTTTTAACATTATTTTATCTATCTTTCCTTGCAATTCCAGTAAATCTTTATCACACTGCTTTTTTTTTGTTATGATAAGAAGTAGAGACCTTGATATATAAATATGATTCTATCAAGCCCCAAAGGATCCAACCAGAAACTTCACCATTAGGACCAAAGCCTAAGAACTGCTACAAACTACTCTAATGTTTTTTTTTACTTTATTTATATAAGCTTGCAGTGTATTAAAAATACTATTTTCTAATGTTTGTCATTACTGCATAAGCAATTGTATAATGATATTGGTTGATTTGTGTTGGTTACTAGTTGGTTATCAGTTAATTGTATTGTGATCTGATGATGGTCATGTTATCACCTTTACAGTTTCTATTTTAGAAAACAAATTATTTAATATATATATATATATATATATATATATATATATATATATATATATATAAATATATACACACACACCATATCCATTCCTCACTGTGTACACAATTTGATTCAGAAAAGTTATTAACATCAGTCTGTAAAGTTTAATAAAGCCTTAGCTGTTGCTGAAATTCCAGCTATGTTAATCACACAATTGTCATTTTCTTTAAGTATACATTTAAAATCTCTTGCCATTTCGATATACTTCCTAAAGAATTTGGCTTCAGAATCCAGTACATAGTTGCTAAGGTTAATATTCTCTTGATATGCAGTAATAATCATACACATCATACCTTTATCATAATCACTGCAGAAGTCAAGAATCTGAGGCATTACAACAAAATTTCTTCATAAGGCTGCTATACTCACTTTTCTTTAAAGCTAGAACTTGCTAGCGGTGTATATTGTTTTATATTTAATCAATTAATATCTTTCAGTAAATCAGTTTCTTGTGAAAAAGCCACTTGTGCTTGTATATTGTAAATATTTAAACAAACTGCCTCTGTTAATTTCACTGCTGGGGCCATTTAAATTTAAAGAAACACATTTTAAAAAAAGACATCTTACATCAGTCACATATGTTTTGCTCATTTCTAATTAATACTTTATGGTCTCCATAGTAACCCAGATCCTTACATAATGGCTGTATGAAAACAAAAAAGGAAAACTATTACCTGAAAACTCATTTTACTTGATACAGAAACAAAAAGTAAAGGGTTAACAATATTAAATATAACTAAATTTCAAATAAACTAGAAATCCAATCCAAACTACTTTTCTAATTTTCTTTTACTTTCTTGACCCCATTTATGCTAGTTGACCTTACTTTAAATATTCAAACCACCATATGTATAATCATATAAATGATTTATATAGATTATTCATGCATATATTATGTTTAAAAATCTATCTAAATTACAATTGAAAAAGAAAATGTGTTTTAAAGCGTCTTATTATCACATATCGGTTTATATCCAATCAATTCTTGAATCTTATGTTCCCGGTCTTTGTTAAAATGCAATCATCCTCCCTCTACATAAAGGTGGACCCTCAACTGATGTCCCCAGCTTTCATCCCATCGCTATACTCTCCTCCATTATATTTATTTTTCAATAAATAAATTAATTAATTAAAATATCCATTTAAAAAATAAAATTTACATTCATAGGTAGTTGCCAAGCAGGAGAACAATCTCAGCTTCCAAAAAACCCCAGGTACTGCCCAGCCAATTAACCTGCTTAGACTCACAGAGCAGGCAGATTAGGAACATAGGAATCACAACCTGGACCTCAAGAAATAGCCTGTCAACAGCTCATAGCTTCAATCCTCTGTACCAACAATAGACATCAAACTCCTCCCAACTCTAACATTACTACCTGTCTTAAGACTATAAAAGTTCCCCAGGCAAAGTCATATGCCATTCACTCCAACATCCAGCACCAGCAACTATCATTTATAGGTAAAGGTACTCGCACAACAGTCTTTTAATAACCCCATCTGAATGCTCAAAACACACAAATTCCCACCTTAACTAATATGTACCAACAATACTGTACAAAAAAAAAATATTGTAAATTCATTTCCTCACATACTAGTTTATACATTTAAAGTTATGTTCAATCTTTAGGTTAATAGGTGCAGTCAAAGAGAAGACATCATTCCAGCCTCCTAAAAGCCCCAGAGCATTGTCTGGCCAAGTAACTCACTCACAGTCGCAGATAAAGGCTGATAGAATCAAACTCTGGGCTACAAGAAACTGCTTGTCAGCAGTTCATAATTTTAACCCACTGCATTGACTGCCAGACTTCACACGGATTTCAACACTGTTCACATTCCGTAAGTAAAGTCATACACCATTTGCTCTGACACCCAGATATATATTATTTATATGAGGTTAAAGGCACTTATATAACAGTTTTAAATAACCCCATCTGAATGCATAAAGCATATGCAATCTTGCTTTAATTAATGTTTAACAACAATACTGTATGCAGAAAACAATCATTTACGTTAATACATGTAATTAAAATGGTCACATTTGACACCTCTCAGGTTGCTAGTTATAACACAAAAGACTATTCTGGTAACGCATTTAAAATACAAATAAGGTGTTCCTGTCTGTCATAAAAGGTCCTGATAAATGTATAAATAATACCATCTTTGTAAAATAATGCTACACATAAAATTTAACACTGGAAAAGAGGGAGAGAAAAAATAAAGAATCATCTGAAAACATACTGCAACTTATGAGTCAGCATTCAAAAATAAATCATGCCATATCTGCATAGCATTTCTGCCACCTCACATGGTGTTCTGGTCACTCTTCCATTGTAGAGATATATTTTTGGACATTAGGTGAACATTCATTTAAATAAAAGAGAATGTAAAGCAAGTAAATGGTATTCTTTCGGTGCACCACTTTACACCAATTAAGAAACTCTAACCTGGAAGCCCCTTCCACTGTGCAGTGAAAAGTCAGAGAATGATTTAATTACTTTTTTGAGATTTTAGAACATTCTAAACTGATGCTTATAGCTTAAATAAGTGACAAAACTTGAAATTATTCTGAGAAAAAATATTTATATTAACAGAAAAGCACCAAAATCAGAAAATTACATATTAATGACCAACTATTATATTAATATGCAAATCACTTAAAGTAACAGTATGGTGACAGCAACACCATATTCTGAAAGGAAAAAAGTTAAAATTACTGTCAAACAGCATATTCTTACTTTATAAAATATGCTAAAAATGCTAAGGAAATATGTTTTACAAATTACTTAACATATACCTACAGAATAAACAAGAAAGAAAGCATGGTAGTTCTTACAAAACAATATGTGACATATCTATCTATAGTCCATGTCCTAATGGATACAGGGCACAGCTTGAAAAGATGTGTTATATTTATGCTAACCATTTAAAGGAATAATAGTTATTCTCACGATGGGCACCACAGCTGCACAGCAGGTAATATAATCACCTCACACCAAGAGGTTCCCTGGTTCAATTCTTGGCTAGGGTGCCTTCTGTGAAGAGTCCAAATATCCAACCTGTGTTTGTCTGGGTTTTCCCTGGATGCTCCAGGTTCCTCCCACATTCCAAAGACATATAGCAGGTTGAATGGGCACTCTGTAGGTGTGCTTGTGCATGCACATGTGTGTGCGGTAATAAAGAACATGTGCAGCAGGGCTAGCCACTTGGTTGCATGAACATTGGCACTGCTGAAGTGGCACCCCAACTCCATGTCCAGCAATATGGGAAAAGAGTTGTGGAAGGATAGGTGAATTTATTCCTAAGACTCGTATTCTAAATTCTCACAGAAAATGGGTAATAATGTCACAGTGAAGTCCAGAAAGATATACAAAGAATTCATTAAAGTGCCTAGCACAAGCTGTATGTCACGTGCTTAGAAGGCCCATCTCCCACAGCATGTCCATTTGCAATAGCAAAGTCATGGTAGCTGTGATGAGGTAAGACTAATTTACATGCCTCTGAATCGCATTTACTACCACCCTAATCCCCATACTGCTGTTGGTGCCATTACGCATTTTAAGAATAATCCCTGGAGCCTAGTACATCCTCCACCCCCTCCCATACTACCACTGGTGCCATTATGGCACTTTAAGAGTAATCCCTGGTAGTCTAGTGCAACTGCTAATCCCAATCCCAGTATTCCACTGGTGCATTATGGCACATAGGATCATACAGGATCGTAGGATCATAGGAGGTTACTAGGCTTTTGGCCCTGAGGCCCTTGTAAGCCTAGCTAAGAGTTTAGCCCATGTTTAGAGAAGCCAATACTGAATGCCCCTGACCAGCAGGGACATGGGTGGAATCCCAGGGGTGTATTTTCTGTTTCCCATCCAGTTATTCAGGTTATGCTTAAAAGGGGGTAAAAGGTACTCTGCTGACGTGGAAAGGAGTCTATTCCACAAATGGGGGGAGTCTCTGGGACACAAATCTGTCACACCAACAAATCCTGTTGATGTCACAGACCAGGTTGAAGCCACACATGTGGGTTGCTCAAGTGGAGCTTGACTTGCTAATATGCAGCAGTCCCATCAAGGAGGGGTCCATGATCACCTTGTATGCCAGACACAGGTCATCTCTGAGGAGTCTGTATGAAACTGAGTAGAGGGATAGGACTTTTAGCCTGTGTATGGTAGATGTTTGAGGCCCTGGATTTTCCTGGTGAGGAACCTATGTGGTCTATCCAGCTACTAAATGTGCTTTGCGAGGTACATGCCAAAAAGGGCATTGTACTCAGTAATGGGCCTTATAAGGGAAAAATACAGGGATGTTATGTTCTCCTTGTCCCTGGATGAAATACCATTGCTTATAAGGAGGGCTATGTAGCAGGCATTTGATACAAAGGAAGCAACATGGTGGTCAAAAGTCAGGTTGCTATCAACCTGGGTGCCCAAATCTCTCACAACTGATTGTGTGTTATGACATTGTTATTAATGTGATAATTTGTGGGGATTGTCACTCTCCCCAAAGGGGATGATGATGCATTTTTTGGAATTCAGTTTGAGACCACATTTCTAGCACCAGTCATTTGTCTGAGTGAGACCCTCTTGGAGGATGCCCACTTCACTAGGGGAATTGATGACAGCACCCAGCTTGCAGTCATCTGCAAACTTGGTCAGCCATAGCCCACTGGTGTTGGCCTGTACCTCAGAAAAGTATATCCCAAATAACAGAGGCCCCAAAACCGAACCCTGGGGTACGCCACTTGCTATGGGTTAACTGCTTGAGGTGGCTTCCCCTATTATGACTAGGTGAGTTATATCAGTGAACCAGTTTGCTACCCATCTGGTACCATATGGATTGATGCCTAGCTGACAGAGTTTATATATTATGCCTGAGTGGGGAATAGTGTTGAAGGCTTTGGCCAGGTCAAGACAGATGGTGTGCATTGTCTTTCCCTCATCCATGGCTTTGGTGACTGTCTCAAAGAAGTCAACCAAATTTAGCAAACATGACCTCCCCTTGACGAAGCCAAACTGTGTGGGATTGAGTGTTTGTAGGTTGGCAATGTCCTTGTTAATGAGGTCCATAATAATCCATTCCATGGCCTTGCAGATCAGGCTAGTTAGGCTGATGGGGCTATAATTCTCTGGATCGGTGGACTCTCCACCTTTGTGCAAAGGGATGACACTGGCTGTCCTCCACTCAGCTGGGACAAAGCCAGTACTCAGGCTTTGGTTGAATAGGGTGCCTAATGGCACTGCAAGTTCCTGCCTGAGTTCATGTAGGATGCAGCCTGGGATGTTGTCAGGTCTTATGGAGGCTGTATTTTTTGCCTTTGAGAGAGCAGTGATGACCTGTTCCCTAGCTATAAGGGAAAGGGGGCAGGTACTGGGGATGTCCTTATTTACTCTCATGGGCTAATGCAACTGTTGATCCCAACCCTAGTACTGCATTGGTGCCATTATGGCACTTTAAGAGTAATCCCTGGCGGTTCTGGTTCTCCATCACATTAATAGCAGGCAGTAATACTACAATGTGATGGGGATGGCCATGCTGCTCTATGGCTGAGAAGATGCCTTCCTGGAGGTGATTTTTGGGAGAGACCACATGGCTAAATTAGCATATGCCTCTTACCTTGGATTGCTTCCTTAAAATTCAACACAGCTATAGAAGCAGAGTTATGCAGTGCTGCACATCTTCATGATAGAAAACCCTGCAGCGCCATGTTAGGGCAGTTGCTGGATTGTGAAAAGCTACTGTGATGTGTACACTGTGGTGTACACATTGCTGTAACTTCTTGAATCCCCACTCATAGTTTTGTGTGAAATGTATATATGTATAATATTGGATGGACAAAAATATATTTTAAACATACCAGTCCAATATTAAACATACTGTTCCATTTCATGTGCCATTTTGCTTTCCGTCAGAAAAGGTAGCTTCCATCCAGGTCTCTGTGCTTGTCTTTTTCAGATGGTATTGCTCCAGTCCATTACTTTCTGAAGACTGCTGATTTGTATTTTAGATTTAAGAAAGAAAAGGGCATCTTCTAAGGAGTCAGAAGTACTTGCTCCTTCTGAAAGAGAGATTCTTAATCTTGCAGGAAATAAAATGTGGTATTTAACACTACATCCTCTTATGGACTTTACTAGTTGTAAGAATGCCTTCCTTTTTTCCTTAGTTTATGTGAATATTCTTTATCCAAAGCGATGACAAAATTATCAATTTTCAGAGGGGGTTTACCTAAGCAGTTCTAATACCCAGTTATTTGTCCAGATGCAAGATGAATTTGACAACTGTAGACCTGGTAAAGACTTTTCCCTTACCTAGAGTTTTTGTTAGAGATCTATGCACTCCCTATGTACTATATGACAAGCCCTCCTTAAAGTTTAACACTTTTAGAATCCAATTAATGAGGAAATTAACCATGTTTTCTCCTTAAGTTTTCTCAGTCATGCTAGCAATCCTTTCCTAAATTATTTATTCTTTCCCAGTTTTCTAGGTCATTCACCTTATAGAGTAGCCAGTTATTTTGTTTTAGCAAACATTTGTATAGTTTTCTTGCTCAACTTGTCTTCCTACAATGTCATTTAAACTTGTTTCTATGCAGCTATGTGAGTATTGTTTGTAAGATCACAGTTTTTATAAGTTCAAACTGTTTTGTTGTCATTTACTTGTAAATAAACTACCTATTTAAGGGTAATTATTGCATGGGTAACAATGCCTTCTGGATATCCTACTACCCAGAAATGGTCTATTGGCCATTAGTTTCAAAAATTGACATCCTTAACATCATATATATATATATATATATATATATATATATATATATATATATATATATATATATGTCAGATTATCGTAGTTCTGAAACTTTGAAATTCATATGGCCGAGAGCATATGATCGAAGTTTCGGAAATTCAAACATTAAAAAAAAAATTCTATTTTTGACATTTTTGCAGGGGGGCAAGCCCCCTGCACCTCAGAACCCCCTACTAATTAAATATAGCAAATCCAAGATCGCACTACACTGAGGAAAAGGGTAAATTTCCTATTCCTTGCTGTACCAGGATTTCCATTCAAAAAGTTCAATTTCAAAACTTCAATCATATGGTTATGACTTGCAAAGTTTTGAAACTTCGATAATCTGATACATGTGTGTGTACATATCAAATCTGACAGGAGTTTTTTGAATTATTCATGTTTAAGATAATTTGATCCTGAGACAAAAATACATTTTCCTTTACTTTTAGCACTGACTGGATCAAATTTGATAATACAATCTTGTGAAACTTCTGCTGTACTCAAATCACCATCTTGGTCACAACCTCTGCATAGCTGTGTTTTGAACTACAAGAGCCAAGTGATGTGCAATGAACCATACTGTCTTAGTTTATAGGGGAGTATGTGGGATAACAGCCATACTCAGAGGTCTGTATGTTTAGTAATTTATTCTTTTCTGTGGCATTTATAAAGATTAAACAGCAAATAATTGATTTTACAGCACTGATTAGATAATGACTCTAGTAGCACTTCTGGGTGCAGTAGTCTTTTAACTTTGAATGTATCCATTTGTTGACTTGGTAAGTGAACTTTTTTACATGGACTCTTTTCAGCTATAATTCAAGCTACAGGGGCAGGGGTAAATGCAGTGTATGCACATAGTTTGAGTAGCCAAAAACCAACATGCTTTTGGGAGGTTGAGATATACTAGAAAACCTGATAAACAGCTACACAGACACTGGGAGACCTGGGGACAGGCTGCATCCCAGATCTTGCAGCTGTTTTAGATATGGTGATGCAGAGGCTGCTTGGGGGTCTAATTGGCTAGTGTTGAAGAGAACACCTGGGTGAAAATCAATATATGATCAGCTCAAGTCATCTCTATAGATTAAATCCATGAGGTGTATTGATGTATGGATCAGCTCCAGTAAAATAACCCATCCACGTATGTGTTAATATATAAGAACTACTCCTGTGACATTCTGTCATAATCACGATTAAAAAAAACTTCACGTGACACAAGCACCTGAAGAAAACAAAACAAAGCAAAGTCAGTGCCATATAAAGGCAATAAGAAATCCGCATACCTTATGACACTGACACACAGAATTCCCCAACCAGTGGTTGAATCACCTCTTGATTTCAGTACCTCCTTTTGAGCTTCCTTGTAAATATCAACATGGATATACAGTTTTAATGTTTACTTACAGTGTAATGAGTAGGTAGCAAAGACAAGTTTATTCATTGTATGTTTGAGCTGTTGTGAGACATTTAGGTACACAGGGTGCTCTGTCAGGGGTACTGCATTATCTCAATTAAGGCACCAATGTTATAGCACAGCTTCTCTATCTTCTTATGAACTGAAGTCTAAAGTCCAGTATAAATTAAACAGAATCACTTCTCTGCCATCTCAAGGGTGACCACCAAGGCAGTACCCAAAATGGCCTCCTTTTATATTGTGTGAAATGAGTTACCAATAGTAAATCATGAAAACTATATGCTTACCGATGAAGAATAGAGGATAACTATCAGATTTTTGACTGTTACATGAGAGCGGCTGGTTCAGCAGGTGGTCACAATCTAAGCAGAAAATTATACAGATGTTTTCTTTTGTACAAGACCTTCTCCTGAAACAGTGTGTTGGGCTTGTGTAAAAATGCAAAATGATACTATAAATCAGCAATTAAGGTAAAATAAAACTGAGCACAGGAAGAATATGAGATGGTAGTGACTAGTAAGCCTGCAAGTACAAAAAATAAAAAGTTTAAACTTTCTTTAAATAAAATAAGGGGCTTTTTACAATACTAAGCATCTTAATGTATAGCCAGCAGTAGAGGAAACATTTCTTAACAATGGGAGGTCATTCAAGTTTCTATGGTGCCTTTTCTGAAAAGGCAGATTAACCAATAACCACCTACTAAGTTAAATGAAGGTTTCTAAGAAATGTGCTCAGCTACATTGAAAGTTAATACTTGTCAGCTTGGCTAGCTACAGGCATGTAAAGACTGGCCCAGCAGTATCTGGGGTTTGATTAAACCTTTTTTATAAGAACACAAGTACAAGTGTTCAGTTTTCCTGTCAGGACAACCTCATTTTGTATATATAATTTCCTTGTTTTTTTTTTTATTTAGTTTCAAATTTATATAGGTACAGAAAGAGAAAATGTATGTATGTGTGTGTGTGTATGTATATATATATATATATATATATATATATATATATATGTGTGTGTGTGTGTGTGTGTGTATACACACACACACACACAAAACATGCTCATAACAATATCTCATAAATAAATGTGTAAGTTATTGTTAAAGGATATATAGATTACGCATTTATTTACATTAAGTTATTTTTATTCAGTGCTGGAAGATAATAATGAGCTATGACAGAGATGCAGAAAATAATCTGAAAAATAGCTATGCTCAGAAACTGAAATAAAAGTGTTTGAGTGCTATTGTACCATCATCAATGCAAACAGTTTGCATTATTGTGCAGTATAGTATCTGCTCCCATACTATGTAACTTTGATTTTCATCCAAGGCTTCTTGCAATGTATGACCTCACTCCGTAATATGACACCATACTGCTTTCCCATTTGTTTCGCTGTCCTCTCCCCACCCACTTACAAAAACAGAACCGTAAAGTATTGCTTTCCTTTTGACTGTAGGGATAGCATCATTTTCCTTATAAAGTCTGTAAGTGTTCTAGCTGCAGATTTCTTCCTATCGCACTCAGTATCTTCACTACAGGTGTCACATTTTTTTCATTCTTGGCAATACTTTTTGTCCAGCTGTAATAATGACTTGTAGAGAAAAAGCTATTTCCCACAGGCCACATTGTGTATTAGAAGCTGTGACAATTCCTAAAGAAAATAATGTAAAATTTGAAGACCCCGCCAATGTAATGTGGAAGGAGGTTACTTAATAAGGCGGGCACAGAAAACTAATGCCTTCTTTATATGTGACATACTAAGTGTTGGATGAAAGAGAAAGAAAAGCACCCATTTTTCAGGAAAAACATGGCAGTTGCATAGACTGGTCCATTAAGCAAAGAAGACCAACTTAATACTATGAAAGGATTGCTTACAAACTGTGTGTTTAACTACAGAGTTTGAAATGAATGGAAATATTTTGCTAAAACGAAGTAAATGTATTATGCTAAAGTATTAAATAACATAATTCATTTTTTTCTGGAGAGAGAGTGAAAGGGAAAGTGTAGTAGAATTCCATCAGTATAAAATGATTATGGAAATACTTCTGAATGAGGTCACATTTGAAAAGCGAAGTTACTACCAGAAGCTCTCATAAGAAGTGAAACACAGCACATATTTTTATTAAATAACTTTGGATTGAATTAAACACTGACTACATTTTTACGTACTTTTGCTAGCCTTAATAATGACATCGATTAACCTAGTGCTTGAATGAACTACCATAGGTTCTTAGGTGTTTACTAGGCTAATGACCACAAGGGCCTTTTTAAGCCTAGCCATTTATCCTAAATGTCTGGCAATGGGCCTGAGAGATGAACCATTTACAGGCTGCCTGTGTCCATTAGAGACATAGCTGCCACACCAGGGATGAATTTCCTGTTCCCCATCCAGTTGTCCAAATTACACTTGAACTGGGTTAGGGAGGAACTCTGCTTCGCATGGATGGGGGGGCCTGTTCCAAAGACAGTGTATTGCTTGAGCTCTAGTCTACATGGTAAATAGCGATCATGTGGATGACAGAGGAAACCTGCAAACAACAGTGCAAATGGTAAGAGAGGAGTGATTGAAAAGGACATCATGTGTGTGCTTTCTAGTCTAATACATTGACAGCATCTAACCAGCCATGCCTATTTGTGGTTTGCTATGCATTCATTTTTACATTGCTTTTACTGTGGTAATTAATGTGTTTAACTATTCCTGCATAGTTAACTGTGCTGCTGTTACTGTTATATGCATCTTTTCTGAAGTTAGTATATCTGCCTTGATTTTCACTGCGTCGCCATGCTTGGATCATGCCTGAAACTGGTCCTTGGGCCAGTGTACCTACATGACTAATGGAGGAATGAATGAATAAATAAATAAATAAATAAATAAAAAATATTAAATAGGTGATACTGATCAAGTTCAAACAATAAAATGGTTTTGAAACATATTTTAAAGAATTTATATGCATTGCCTCTGGTTTGGACTGGCTAGAACCTCAGTGGATTATATTCTTAGAAACATAGCAGAAAAGCAAATATCAGTAACTGCATTTTTCCTGTTTTGGATGCAGCTGATTTTAAGATAATTGAAGTCTGTTTTTTTTTATAACAGAATACGACAACTGAAATACATATAGAGCATTTCTGAGGATTACATGGCTGACCAAGTTTGCAGATGACTCCAAGCTGGGTGCTGTCATCAATTCCCCTAGTGATCTGGACTCCAAGACGGTGTCACTCAGACAAATGACTGAAGCCAGAAACATGGCTTCAAGATGAATACCAAAAAATGCATCATCTCCCCCCCCCCCTTTGGAGAGAGTGACATCCCCATAAATTTTCACATTAATAACATCCTAAGCATGCAATCAGCCGTGAGGGATTTGGGCACCCAGGTTGATAGCAAACTGACTTCTGACCACCATGTTGCTTCCACTGTATGGAAAGCCTTGTACGTGGCCCACTTCATAAGTAAGGGTATCTCATCCAGGGACAAGGAGGTCATAACATCCCTGTATTCTTTCCTTATAAGGCCCATTATTGAGTACAATGCCCCCTTTTGGCATGCACCTTGCAAAGCACATGCAGCAGCTAGACAGACCACAGAGGTTCCTCACCAAAAGAATCAAGGGCCTCAAACATCTACCATACATAGATAGGCTAAAAGCCCTAACCCTCTACTCGGTTTCATATAGACTCCTCAGAGGTGACCTCTGTCTGGTATACAATGTGATCACTGACCCCGCCTTGATGGGACTGCTGCATATCTGCAAATCAAGCTCTACTCAAGTAACCCACATGCATGACCTCAACCCAGTCTGTGACATTAACTGAACTTGTTGGCGGGACAGATTTGTGTCCCAGAGACTCCCCCATATGTGGAATAGACTACCTCTCCATGTCAAGCAGAGCACCTCTTTACTCCTTTTTAAGCGCAACCTGGATAATTGGATGGGAAACAGAAAACACATATGTGGAATTCCACCTGTGTCCCTGCTGGACAGAGGCATCATGTGGTATCTTGTCTAAACATGGGCTAAGCTCTTGGCTTGGCTTATAACGGCCTCAGGGCCAATAGCCTAGTAACCTCCTATGATTTCTACAAAACAGATTAGTTCAGTAAACAAGTGAACAGTTAAAAACTGATTTGATTGTTTGTTGTGAAACATTTTTCCATATAGAAGGCTGACTGACTGTAGGAATGAAAGCCACTTCACACCTGACAGCACTGATTGACCACATATCCAGCTTATGGGGTGGGGAGGTATGACATTGTAGGTAGAGGAAGACCTACAATGAAAACTGAGAACACGGGACGACGTGTAAGTGCAAATCAAGAATCCTGAGTGACACTGTTATGCAAAATCTAGTGTTCTCCATGCCACCTGAAACTGTTACTGCCATTAAATACGATAAAAGTAAAAAGTCTTTCATTATTGCTGAGCAGATCTGTCGGCAGTCCATGACATTATCAAAAAAATTCTTAACACTGAATGTGCAACATGCTCTTCATATCAAGAACAGTGAGGAACATGGTCTTTTTAAAACTCAAAATGAGAAATATTCTTCATAATGAGGTCATTTGAGAGGTACGAGTAGCAATAATGTTTTTTTTACTCATTATTTTTAGCTTTACCCCTGTTTATTGAGCAAAAACGTTGAGGGCTGTGGCCAAGATTATATGCATCAGTTCCTAGATGTTACACAACTGCCGTAACATTATGAGTTATGAAAAAACAATGGTGCAGTCCAATAGTCTCAATAATCTTCTGACTTACGGAGGAATAACTTCCACTGAAATGCCAAAAGCCGCCAAAACCATGAGGAGGCCAAAGACATACTGCCTAAAAACACTGTTTCGTTGTTTTTACTGCAGCTCAAACAGCATATTTTAGAATGGCACTGCAAGGAAGTTGACAAAAGTTTACGAACTGCCAATACTACACCTATTTAGTAGAGCTTCTACCAAATGTGATTCTACCAATTGAATGTTCTACAATACATACTGCAACTATATATATATATATATATATATATATATATATATGTCTGTGTGTGTGTGTGTGTATATATCAAATTTCGTATACACATATACATATCTGTTCTGCTACTTTTGTCAAATGGTGCCTTGGTCGGCATTTATTTAGCTGACATAATTTGACTAAACCGATGGCCGACAACTGTTGACAAAAGTAGAAGATCAAACAATTCTCAGGGCTGGCAAATTTGCACTTTCCTTGATAATTCTATGATCTGATAGTTAGCATATATTATTTAGCAAGGGGTGTGGAAGTTGCAGGGGGGGAACCCCGTGCAAACAAAAATGTTTTTTTTTCATTTTTTTTGTTTAAAAATTTTTGCGTGCACTGAGATTCATTCTAGGCACACACATACTGGCATGTCAACGTACATAATGATGATTATTTGGCGTCGACATTATGCATACGAATATTAGTGATGTTCGATAAATATATGTATGTATATATATATATATATATATATATATATAAATATATAATAACAGAAAGAGAACTATATAATAACAGAAAGAGAACTAAACATGTATTTAGATATAAATAGCTAGATAGATACACAGATATATATGCATGTAGGCTAAGATAGATACATAGATATATATGCATGTAGGCCAAGTCAAAGAAGTCTAAATGGCAAGATTACCTGTTGATTTAAACTTGAAGATTACATGCTTCTTGGTTACAGTTCTCCTTTGCATGTCAGCAGGGATAGTGCAGTCTGTTGTGTTTTCACTTTTCTCTTGTTTGTGCAACAAGAGTTGGTATATATGAGTTCGCAAGTACGGAGAACTTCAAGGTCACTTACTTCCTTTCAGAAAGGTGCTTACTTTTTAAAATTTATTAGACTGAGTTCACAGTGAGTTGAGTCTTTTTTGATTTGTATCTTACGTGTGTGTGTGTGTGTGTATATGGTTCTACTTTAAAACAACAAAATTTGCAAATGCTTGCATCTTATAAGATCAAGTCCAAATGTTCAAAACTCATAAGACTGAAAACACACCAGACAGCTGCTTTTGCAGGGGGGCAAGTAACATTGCAGGCTGTCAAGCTTCCTACATCTGACATGTCTTGCACCAACTGAATGAAGAGCATAACCATAATGCAACAGCTGATATGTGAGTCTGCATCATTTTGAACATGAAATGCACAGCCATGCAAACACACATGTAGTTAAATACGTATCCATATATGTATCTATATATGGGAGTCTTAACAACTCATCAACATACTGATCAAGAAATGATGAAGCACAAATAGTTAAAACAAAACCAAATGAAAAAACAAAAATCAGTCCACAAAGGATCTGAAAGAAAAGTAAAAAACAGTATTTCTACAGGAGGGCAAATACACACACACACACACACACACACACACACACACACACACACACACACACACACGCACACACACACACACACACACACACACACACACACACACACACACACACACACACACACACACACACACACACACACACACACACACACACACACATCTTGTATATATTTTAACTCAGAGATTACACTACAGTAGAGAATGGGCATATTGCCTAATTCCCACAGAACTGTAACATCATGGTGAAAAAAAGCCAGGCTGTTCGATCATCTCACTTTATTATTTTTTATTATTTATTTATTTGACATTTGTTTACCGGGGTGGTCTGAATGGGTCTACAGAATACGTTTTCAGCAGAGGCCCAGGGATAAAAGCTCCACATACAGTAATACAGTACAATACAAATATAGTATAATCCAATACAATAAAGATTAAATTAGAAATACTATACAAAAAATAAGTTGAAAGAACAAACTGCTACAAGATGTTGTAATATATTACTACACATCTAAACAATTCGATACCGTTAAAACATTAGAGACGATAATAGTCTCTCTCATCATACATGATGTAGAAATAGCAGCCAGAAAGTTAGTGAGGCAGACATATAGTGAGAGAGATTTAAGAAGAATAGAAGCAATAAAGCCTGAGCAGTAGCTTAAGGATGTGGTATAGAAGCAGAGAAGGAGTTAGAAGAGCTTTAGGATCTTGTAGTCTTTCAGGGATTGAAATGTGAGAGAAGAGGAAGACCTGAGCATTAGGCAGGCTTTATGCAGGAGCAGAGCCATACATTTCTGAGATGATTTTTAAAGAGGCTTTGAAATGGATTAGGCCAGGCATAAACCTGGTAGCTAGAGGCAGTGAATTCCAATATATAGAGACAGAGTATGAATACAGAGAGTGGCCAGGTTTTCTTGTGGGTTTTGAGATAGCCAAGAGATTTTTGTCTTCTAATCATAGGGATCAATTTGGTGTGTAAGGTGCGACTAGACTGGCTAGTGCAGGGCAGGCAGTAGGCTTGAAAATAAGGTTGTGCAAGGTGGTTAGCTGAATAAAGGCAAGAAGGGTTGTGGAGAAAGGGTGAGAGTTTGTTGGACCATTTCACTGCTGGTTTATGATCCTTGAGGTAGCTCTGAAACCATTTTACTGTGTTATGTGAGAAGCCTAAGTTAAACTGTGTGTTCAAAACTAAGGGGTGAAAAATTGTGTCAAAGGCCTTGGAGAGATCAAGGAATACTGAGGATGTAGGGTCTATATTAGATTCTCGAAAGCCGACAATGTTGAATCTGACATTGACATGAGAATAGTGAACACTGAAAATCTCGAACGCATAAACAGAAGTCTCTGTAAGGGGAGATTTCCGTTTACTGCAATGTAGTGCAGTCTCGGATTTGGTATATTTAAGTAGCGGGGGGGGTGTAGCCCCCCCCTCAGTGGGGAGATGCAGGGGGCTTGTCCTGCTTAAACCCGTTAGGGTACTTTTTTGGGGGGGGGTCTTTTTATAAGGTCGACATTTGAAGACATCGACCATATGGTGTTCGATGTTTTCAACCGTCGATCTTATAATATAGACCCAGATGTATAGCATCCTGCATTTCTGGCCTTGTTCACGGTGTCTGTAAAAGATAATAGGGCTGCAGCTGTGCTGTGGCTAGGTCGGAAGCCATGTTGGGTTTTGGTTAAAAGACTGTTTTGCAGCAGATATTGCATTACCTGGTGATGGATACCTCTCTCGAGAATTATGGATATAGGACGTAAATTGGATGGGTCAAAAGATTTGCCTCCTTTGTGGATGGGGGTGATATGGGTGACAAGATGGATATAGGATGGAAATTTGATGGATCAAAAGATTTGCCTCCTTTGTGGATGGGGGTGATGTGAGATTGTTTCCATATGGTAGGTACTTCTGATTTGGATAAAGACCTATTTATAAACATACTGATTGGGTAGGCGACTGAGTTAGCAGCCAGTATGAGGTAGTATGGGGTGAGATTGTACGCTGAAGTAGAGCAGGGTTTTAGTTTTTGTAGCAGTTTCTTAATAGTGTCAGTGGGTACGGGCTGAAATGAGAATGGGGTTTGTATGACATTTTCTTGAGTAGGGAGGTTAGTAATGGCAGGGTTAGAAGTAATTGATGGCCTAGGGTTGGTGTCTGAATAGGTTGAAAAGTGGGGGGGGGTCCAGCATTAGGGGGTGTTAGTTAGTAGGTCCAAAATTGATTTTATGAAGTGCTTGTTAAAGTTTTCGGCTATTTGTGATGGAGGGGTATCAGGTGATAGGGTGTGCTCTCCATTTCTTTCAGGGTTAAGTAGGGAAGATGTGGAGTGCCAAAATTTACTGGGGTTGATTTTATGCTGGAGTTGAAGCTGGGAATAATCTGACTTCTTATGTCTGTTGATTAGTTTTGTTACATCGTGTTTTGAAATTAACATGATTTTGTTCATTTTTGTTTTGTTTCCAGGTTGACCAGGCTAGGTCCCTGTGCTTCATCAGGTGGTTACATTCCTTAGAGAGCCATGGTGCTTCATCAGGTGTTTACATTCCTTAGAGAGCCATGGTGCTTCATCAGGTGTTTACATTAGAGAGCCATGGTGCTGAGTTCTGTTTGATTCTTTTCATACGAATGAGAACTAGTGTTTTAAGTATGTGAAGAAAGGTGTTATTAAAGTATAGTACAGCATCATTAAGGGGTAGCTGTTTAAGGGGTGTCCAGTCTATTTCCTGTAGCAGATTGTTGAATTAATGCTGACAAAAATTGAGTTTCCTAACTGATTTTACAGTATGTACTCTTAGTTGTTGGGAGTTTGTTCTAAGGGAGTAACCTGGCAGATGACCACTCAGGGAGCTAGGCAGTGTACAAGAAGAGGGGTAATTAGCAGGGTGGGATACCAGAATCCAGCCTAAGGTGGGTTGGCAGGCAAGATCTTTGCTGTATCTTCTTGAAGCACTGATAAGCTGAGAAAAAAACATACAGATTTATACCATTTGTGGGGAGTCGGAAGCTATGGTTTGCTAATCTATATTTACATCTCCTAAGATTATTGTTTCAAGGTTTATTGTTTGGTATGTCCAGGATAAAATAATTTCCAACACTAGTATATTGTTACCCGGTGGGATATACATTACTTTTTATCTACTATGCCAAATTTTCATCTATCAATGAAATATTCTGCACCCCTATATCTATAGTTATATCCATATCACTAGCTATATATTTTACTTGTCTCACTTCATAGCTATATATTTTTATTTGTCCATCTTTGTATCTATGCACATATATGTTCAGTGAAAGGGATTTTTTACTTTACATACCGTGCAGATTCTTTCCACTCGAGTTCCTCTCCATCATGCTGGAGTGTGTCCATCTCAGTGAACAGGGTTGGTGTTGGAATGTCATCATCATCACCAAGGATGTAGCGGAGCCGTTCTGCTGCAGGTGACACTGGAAGAAGACATAAAAATCATGCTTAAGCAGTCATACTGAAGGACAGACTAGCTTTTTAGTAAAAAGGCAAGAGCAATGCAAACAAATTTTATGGTTGTGATGTCAAACTCTAAACAGGAAGATATTTGCCAGTCAAGCATGCCTCTCAACTGTTCCTATACTATCTATCTATGTATATGTATATGTATATATATATATATATATATATATATATAGAGAGAGAGAGAAAGAGAGAGAGAGATAGTATATGTATGTATATGGAAAAAAGCAAAAAAACTGTCCAAAAAAGCTATCCAGTATATGTAAAAAAATGCCTAAAAATACTGTTAACAGCTAATACCAATTAAAGCCACTTAAAGCAGGCTATGACAGTAAAACTGTATCATTGGGTCAAATGTTAGCTGTTTCATTCTTGAAAATTTAAAACAGAAGTAATCTCATTAATGCCAGGGGCACAGCAATCATTAAGTCTAATCTGCCAACAGAGTTCTTTGAATTCTAATAAAATATCAGGATCCCCAGCAAAAGGGGTCACTAAGACCCAATTGACAACAAAAAATAAACTTGTTAAATTCTAAGCAAATTAAAGAGTGCTTAAATAAAGCAAGCATGTGCGGTTTCATCCTTTTGATGTTATATATACTTTATATATGCATGTATAGATATATATATATATATATATATATATATATATATATATGTATACACACACACATTATATATATGACATGTTCTTATATATTACACACATTATATATATATGACATGTTATTTTATCTTGTCTCTAAGTCTTCTATTGGTTTTGCCAATATAAAATCTGTTGCAAGAACTGCACAAAAGCCAGACTACATATGTTGAATTACAATTAACTTTACCTGGGCAAGGAATTGTCTTCATATGTTTATGGACAATAGTGTAGTGTCCCTCATGAATAAAATGGCACCATCTATAAAAAACACATTTAAACATGCGACTGACTCCAGATAAATTTCCTGGACCCATTTTCTAATACCACTTTAATATTCTTCCCTCTGGAATAGATGATCAGAGGTATATCACCAAGATGCTTCTTAAGGGTATCGCTAAAAATGGTGCCCCAAAAGGTCCTGGCAATGTTGACATGAATATGAGTGGAGTCGCTAAAAGGGAAAATAAACATACAATGTTTCCTAATGTCAAATAAATGACTATTGGAAGTCAGAATGTTATGAGAGTATTATCGGTGGTGCTGGGGTAACCTACAGAAAAAGAATTGGAATTACACAGGATGGGAGCAAACTGATCCTCCCTGTGACCTGCCACTTGAGCTTTGATATTGTTCAAAAGTGCGATGGGATAACCCCTGTCTAGAAATAAACACATCAGATGGTGTAATTCAAAATCAGAGTCACAGGAGACAATGTGAAAAGCCTAGCTATCTGTCCTTTGACTACTGACTTATTCTGAAAAAGGGGATGACAACTGTCAAAGTGAAGGTATTTGTGAAAATGTATTTTCTATAAATAGCAGAGGTATAACAACTCCCAGAGTTTTTACCAAATGTATTTAAAAAGACTTCTTTTAAAAGATATGACACATTTTTCACCATATTAATTTAATTGTATAGAAGACTTTGATGCATTCCTCCAACACTATCTTAACATTCTACATTTTTTGGAATTATTCCTTTCTACAAACTAAACTACTAAAACTCATATATCAAAAACAACCTCCCATGGATACCAAAGTTCCTAGTTTGCCTGTTGTATAGACAGACTACTAATTGATTTTAAAAGTACAAATGTCTATATGTTAAAATTATGTAACATTGTTAATATGACAATATCAAAATATTTAAAAATCCTTTATCTTATTAAATTAATTCATTAAATCTGTACATAATTGAGGTCAATGAGAATGTCTTGGTATTTCTATGCAGTCAAAAGAAAAATAAAAAATACA
>NC_056743.1:521133613-521366113 GCF_019279795.1 Protopterus annectens | reverse complement strand
AGTAGATGGCCTTGACTTCACTGCTGCAGTATTCTAATATACGAGATTCTTTGTCACGGATGTCCAATGTCTGGCCAGTCTATCAAAGGCTCCTGTTGATTTAAAAGGTATGCCAAACATCATCCAAACACTCCTTGTGTAACTTATGTAGAGCATAAAGGTAACATTCAGACCTAGCAAAATCAGAAATGATTGCCCCAGCAGGAACACCAGTCCAAGGAACCCAAAAGGTAATCTGGACATCCAAGAAGACAAAGGACTAGAGGGAAGAAGGGAGGGAGTGAATACTGCAGCATATGGTAAGATTTTACACAACTCTATGTCCTTACATTCACTGCTGCACTATTCAAACATATGGGACACAGTCCACTAAAAGCCTTGAAGAATGGCACTAGTAAAACCAGCCCTAGCTCTAGAGATACTATCCAGCTTGTAGTGCTTAGTAAACGTATGCACATAAGTCCAGGTAGCTGCTTCAAGAATACAATTAGTATCAAAGCCCTTGAAAGAAGCATCAGAAGATGCCACAGATCTAGTAGAATGAACCTTAACTGAAGAAGGAAGGCTCTTGCCATGAAAAGTGTAACAAAAGGAAATAGCCTTAGAAATCCAAGAAGAAATAGTTTGCTTGGATACAGCAAGTCCCAAAGATCTAGAATGAAAAGAAACAAATAACTGATCAGATTTTCTAATAGCCTTATTCTTATCCAAATAAACCCAGAGGTCCCTATGCACATCCAAAATATGCAGCACCCTCTCACTGTCAGCCTGCGGAGAGGGGAAGAAAGTAGGCAGATTAATAGACTGGTTAAGTGATACCTAATTAACCACCTTAGCTATAAAAGTAGCATTAATGTGCAAGGACACTCTGTCCTCAGGAAAGATCAAAAAAGGAGGACAAGTCATAAAAGCCTCCAAATGACACACCCATCTGTAAGATACCAGGGAGAAGGAACAGGCTACTTGGGAGTTCTAATATTAAGGACACCTTTAAGAAATTGTTTCAACTCAAATCTAGAAGCTAAAGCAGGAGAAAAAGGCAGCCAAGCAGAGACGGCTGATAATTGGGCCTTAATAGAAGAATAGTCCAAACCACCATTAAGCAGCTCACACAAATAAGAGAGAACCAAAGGAATATCCACAGTAAGTGGTCCAGGTTATGAAAGAAACACCAAACAGAAAACCTCTTCCATTTGGATAAGTAGAATTTCCTAGTAGTAGGTTTCCTTACCTCCTGCAGGACTTGCAGCACTTCCTCAGAAAAAAGGTGCCTATGAGGAATCAAAATCCTATCACCCACAGTGTCAGTTAAAGTGTGGACAGGTGGGGATGGATGAGAGATCCCTTGTCTTGTGTGACTAGATCTATCCTGAGAAGTAACTTGTGATGATTACCCCTGGCTAGATGCAGAAGTAGAGAGAACCATTGCTGTCGCAGCCAAAAGGGAGTCACCAACAAGATTTTGGGAGCATCCTGTTGAATTTTGAACAGGACTTTCGGAATGAGAGGAAGGGGAAGGAATGCATAAAGAAACATCCCCTTCCAAGAAAATGAGAGGGCATCCACCTTCCATACCAGAGGACCTGGGACTCTGCTGCAAATCAGAGGAAGTTGTCTGTTCAGAGGGAAAACAAAAGATCCACTTGTGGAGTACTCCACTGGTGGATAATGTACAGAAACACATCCTTGTGAAGCATCCATTCATGGGACTGAGTTAAGGATCTGCTCAGAGTGTCTGACACAATGTTTTGACAGAAAGGGATATAAGCTGCCTGAAGAGTTACTTGATGGCAAGATCATATACCAGAAGTGCCAACCGGCAAAGAAGATAAGAGCTTGTTCCTCTTTGTTTGTTGATATACCACACCACTGTGATATTGTCTGTAAACACCTTGAAAGAGCCTGGAGAGAAAAGAGGATGAAAGGCCTGAAGATCCTTCTGACGATGAGACACCATATAGGCCTGAACGAGCAAGAGAGGAAACAGAATTTGAAGAGACAACATCTGAAAGGAAGGCACTTTTAGAAAAGTGTTTAGATGAGAGAGGTCTAGAATAGGTCTCCAAGTGCCCTCTTTTCTGGGCACTAAAAACAGTCTGGAGTAGAACCCTTTTCCTCTGTGTCAAGAGATCTTATAGAACTTCCAGGAAAAAGGGAAGTTGTTCCCAAGGAGGCTGAGGAATGCCCATAAAGGAGGATGGGATTTCCACACCATGAAGTACCCCTGACAAATGATCGACAGAACCCAAGAATCCTGAATAATCTGAAGCTAAACAGGAACAGAAAGGCAAAGAGGAATGTGGTTGGGAAGAGATGGATAGGCATACAGCACCTGGTTTTTCTGGAAAGGAAAGCTTTGAAGTCCCTGAAAACTGAGTAGCCTTAGCTGTAGGAGCCTGTTTGCTACTCTTCTTACTTTTAGTAGAAGGGCAGAATTACCTATGAACAAAGCTTAGCAAGGTAGTTTCTCTGAAATTTAGTACAGGAGAAATAAACATGTTTAAGTTCCTGCAAGGCCTTACTCTTATCGTGAAAGGACTTAAGCAAACTAGCAGCATCTTCCCCAAACAAAAGTTTAGAATCCAGAGGAGCATCCACCAACTTAGCTTTAATATCATCAGGTGGAGGTCAAAGCCTAAACAAATACCTCCTTGTTACTGAATCAAAAACAGCAGCCCTAGAAGAGGCATCTGCTGCATCATAACTACATTTAATAGAATGATGAAAGGTAGAGGCAACACGTACCTAGACATATAGGTCTGATAATTACCCCTAAAAGACAGGGTAGCAGACCTTCTTACCCAGCCTTTCCATAGTTATACTGTCCTTGTCAGAAGGCTATAACTTGGGTGAAGGAAGCATTTCAGATGGCTTATCAGAGGCTATAGACACCACAGAGATGCTACACTACAGAGGGGTCAGAAGCAGGACATTTATATAAGAAAGATCAATCCTCAGGCACACTATAAAACCTGTCAGGCTTCCTAGGAGCAGGGGGCAGAGAATCAGGAGCATGAGAGGCATTGGAAAAAGCTTCCAGAAAAGCAGCCAAAACAGGAGGAATAGGCTCAGATTTAGGAGATTCCAACTATAATAACTCCTCATAATACCTCTTATGGATATCAGAGACCTGAGCACAATCCCACTTAAAACAATCCATCAACCTAGAGAGTGTGTCCCCAAACGAAATTTCTTCAAAATGAACATGAGGACTAACAGATTCCTCCTCCACTGACGCATAATCCAAAGGAGAAGGAATTTTGAGTAGAATAAGTCAGGGATTCATCATCATAATCCAACTCAACCTCAGAAGAATCCTGTTCTCTAGGCCTTTTAAGGGGAGTAGAGGACCAAGGAGGAGCAGGAACTGAAACCCCTTGAGGAAGCTTTAAGGACATTAAAGCAGTAAATAACCCCTGAATGAAGGCCTGCCACTCACTTTATGGATCCCTAGGAGCAGAAGAAGCATGTTTAATTTTTTGTTTCTTTTTTAAGGAAATGTCCCCTCCAAAACACTGAGAAGGCTCAGACCCAGGACGACAGTCGAGAACCATAGTAGGAACTTCTTCCCCAACTAAAAACTGAGGAACTCCCCTAGACCCCTCAGGAAACAATCTACCATGGCTCCACATGAATGTCCAAGATGGATGCCTACAAAGTCTCTTTGGACATGCTGCCAGCCAGATCCTCACCGGCCTCCAACACCATCACGGCAGAGAAATCTGACAACACAGCCAGGTGAACTTCCGGGTTTGTAACATCTTTGGGATAAACACCTGGCAGAGGCTGGACAGTAGAATATTCTGGTCGTACCTCTTCCACCTTCTTCTTCCCTAAAGGCTGATGCTCAAGGTGGGAGATTCTTTGCACTGTATCTTTAGTGAGAAGCTTAAGACACAGGTTCTCAAAATACAAGGAAAGGGAAGAAAGTCTACTGCGAAGGGGTTTTGGAATGAATGCCTGAGAAGTAGAACAAAATGTATGGTCATGAGAAGCTCTGAAGCAAAAAAAGACACTGATCACAGTGGTCTTTATGAGGAATCTGTCTCCCACAGTGGCATTTACCCTTCCTTGATGACATTAAACCTAAGAAGCACAAAAAAAAAAAAAAAAAACACGGGGCACTCACTTATCTGCAACTGCAAAGCCAGCAAACAGGCGTAGGTAGTCACTGGAGAAAGAAAATGAATTCAACTGGCTGAAAATGGATGCAGGTAAACAGACCAACAATGAAACGATATGTTTGGAATGGCGGCAAAGAAGTTCTGTTTTTGATAGGCCCTAACATCACCGTTATGCCCTACATTACACAAAGAGCATTTGGGTGATGTTTGGCTTACCTTTAAAGCAACAGGAGTCTTTGGTAGACTGGCCGGACATCAAGCTTCCACAGGAGGGAATCCCATATGTTAGAATACTGCAGCAGTGAATATAAGGACAGTATATTATCTCTGACCCCATTAATCTAGACATTGAACTTCTCTTAACCTTGGACACTCATCAATTTGGCTTTGCCAAAGGAAGGGCCCCTCTCTGTAACCTTATTAATATTTTTGAAAAAGTCACCAAGGCTGTGTTTAGTGCTTATGCAGCTCTTACAGAATATCTGGACTTAACCAGGGTCTTAGATAGTATTCCCATGCAGGCAGTATTGACAGGCTTGTACATCTGAACATAAATACTAATTTTGTTTGACAGCTAACTGGTTGTCTGGCAGAACCCATAAAGTTAGAGTGACAGGTGCCACTTCTGAAGGTAAAAAAGTTACCAGTGGTATGTCAGTGAATGGCCCTCACCTATTTGCCATCTACTTCTTAGACTTTTAGGCCAACACTCCTAGCCTATAAATACCCAAGTTTGTAGATGACTATAAAAGGCAATGTTTCAAATTAAAGATGAAAAAGATCTAGTAGTTCATTTTATTAAATCTGGCATTTTCTGCTACTGTACAGGTGACACACCCCTCCAACTAAGCACTTTTGTAAGGATTCTAGGCACACTTGTTGATAATTTCTTATCTTTTGACCATCATGTCTCCACAGCAATTCAGAAAGCCTTCTATCTGTCCCATCTAATTGAAAAAGCCATCTCCTCTAGATCCAAGTCTTAATTTGCCATTACTTTTATCTCATCAGATCCATTACTCAATATAATACCCCTTTTGGCATGAATTTGCCTGAGTATGTCACTCAACTTGAGATACATCAGAGATGCTTAACAAAAAAACAGGCTCCCTGTTAAATTGCCAAATTTGAATGTCATATGGTGGGCACCATATGATTGAACTTTGAAAAGTTTGAAGGTGAAAGGCAACGGCTCTGTATGCACAGAATGGGAAAATTTACCTTTTCTGCACTGAAGTGCGGTCCTGGAGTTGGTATATTTATGTAGGGGGGTATGGGGGGTGCAGGGGGGCTTGCCCCCCTGCTCAGAGCATTAAGGTTAAGTTTTTTTTTGTTACTTTTTTACTTTATTATATATTCAAGGTTTCAAGTTTTGCTCATATGTTGTCAAACATATGAGGTTCGAAATTTTGAAGCTTTGAATATATAATAGAGACCGCAAAAAAGATCAATGGTCTCCAAAATCTTAGTTATCAGTACAGACAGATTGGCAGCCCTCCATTTATACTCAGTTTCTTGCACATTGGTCAGCTCAGCAGCCACCTAGGGTGCCACGCTTATAAATGTGCTCTTTTCACAATTTAATTTACTTTTAGAGCAAAAAAATACATTGTTTTTTGCTCTGTAAAATAAATAAAGAAATATGATAACTTGTTAGAACAAAATACATCTGTAGCATGACAGGTGCCCCCCCCCCCCAGTGAGCAGGAACTCCACTCGACTTGACCTTTATAGTCAAACATTCTCGCATTAGAATTGAACATTGCAAGTTCACAGAGCAGAAGCTTCACAACAATCAAATGTAGACCCAAAGTTATGGCTCTCAGTCAGGATTAACAGTTTGTTTCAACATGATTCTTCTTTTTTGAAATATAAGAAATATGAATCTCTTAAGTCTGGCATTAGTGACTGCAATCTTCAGGGGTATGGTGCAGAATTCTGGTCAGTTGAGAACAATGATGGGAGACAGAAGAAGTGAGGTAAGCATTATTATTACTTTTGTACTGCGATGCTGGCATGATCCACCAGATATTTTTGAAATATTTCTGGCTTTGTGATTTGTGTGAAGCAACTTGGAATACATTAATGTGTGACAAGTCGCTTGTCTTGACCAAAGGTGAAATATATTACATGGCCATTAGACATCATTGCTGGAAATGCTGGATGGGAGTTGGGGTTGGTTGGATAAAAGTAACCTTCACTGTCTTGTCATTTGCGCAGTTTTAAACAATCACTATATGGCTTTGCAAGTACTAGTGTCCATATTTGAGAAGGAAGATGGACTACTTAACTGGCCACCTGATATGCACAGACAGAGTAGGTATAATTGCTGGAGCTGTCTATGGAGGAAATGATTAGCAGCCTATTGTTATTTGATTTTTATTCTGGCTTTGCAGGACTAATGTGATTTGTGTGAAGCCATCTGGAATAGTTTAATATGTGGCAACTGTTTTGTTTGGGACAAAGACAAAATGGAGTACATGGCCATTTACTTTTATCACAATCTGACAACTGAATTGTACATAGACATGGCTGCAACTGCTCGGTGGGATTTTTTGAATGAAAGTAAATGACCCTTTTTTCACTTGCTCAGTTTAAACAAACAGTCATCTCATTTTCTTCCCAAAAAACAAGGGAAAAATGTACTACAGAATACCCAGACCATCAGAGCTTATTGGCGAGGGGGGGGTGCTGGCCCTCTCACACCAATGCTGTATAAGTGTATTTTGATACTGGCTTAGTAGTGGCCCCTGCCCTGAACTCAACCTAGTCAAAAACACAGCCTTGCCCAGAGGGGTACATGTAAGCAATATTGTCCAACAGGGTGTGTCAATGTGTGTAATTAATTCCCTCCCAGGGGTGTTATGAGGCTGACACTGCAAGTGGATGGTCTCTACACCCCTGGAAGGGTATTAATTACACTTTAACACACATTATGTTACTGTGCTTAGAGAATGGGCTCTCTGTAAAATTGTTGTGTTTTACTTATTTTTTTAAATACTATCCTATGTTTTTATATATTTTTGATGTAAAATAGTTTTGCCTAATGTTTCAAATTTGCTGTAGTATATGTTAATGGTGTTGGAGGAAGCATTTTACATCCAAAATATAACACTTAAAAATATCCAGACATTTATTGTATTTTTTGTTCCCTTACTCCTAAAATGTTTGGTTTGCTGCCAGTCATTGGAGATCGAAGTTACTAAATAATGGCATACATTTGAGTTTCAGTCTATTATTTTCTTCAGAAAAGTCCTACTAACACAAATCCTTTTAATTAAGCAAGTTTGTAATTTTATAAGAACAGTAATTAAAATCTGCTCCTTTTTGAGCCTTTGTTCTATCTTTATTTGCGGCTTTAACCATATTTCTTAAGCTGAAAGGTTGCTGTCACTCAGGCTCTCACACACACCTCTGTTCTAAAAATATATACTAACACAATTCCTAATAATCAAGTAAAATATGTTCCTATTTTGAGCCTTTGTCCCCCATTTATTTTAGGTTTATCCAGATATTTCAATCTAACAGATTATACCTTTCAACTGTCCAGATTTTTGGCTCATATGTTTGGTCCCATCCTCAAACTGTGTAGTTTTCTGGCAAATCACTGGGGATTGAAGTCATTAAATAATGAACATTTGAGTTTCAGATGTCATATCCTTCAAATAATACATGTTAATGGAAACCCTGTTGGTCTAGCAACTTTCTATGTTTAATAGAGCAATATTTAAAATCTGTCCTTATTTTTGGTCATTTGTTCCTCTTTATTTCTGGCTCTGAAAATATTTCTCATGCTAAGACGTATGGTCAAGAGGTAAGCAAACCATTTAAGTGATGCTGTTGCTGCCAGGGATTGCTTTCATTGTTCACTATCTCTCACACACACACACACACACACACACACACACACACACACACACACAGTCTGTTCTGCTTTCATGCATGCATTCACTCCCACATGCAGACAGAAACACACACATACACACACTTTTTTTCATTTTCATTACTTTTGCACTTGCCAAACAGCAAAAACATTGCCTAGTGGGTGTACAATAATAGCTTGATCGATCTCTCACTCTCATACATGCATACACTCACACACACAAACACATACACACATTTTTTTATTTTAATTTTTTTCTTTATTTTTTATACTCACTAAACAGCAAAAGTGCTGATTAGCGAGTGTAAAATAATAGCAGCCGTTAATCCGAGCTTCACTGCAACTTGACATGCTGCCATGAAGCGATGAACTCGTTTTTCAATGTGCATTACTTGTACACGAACACCCTGCTGGAGAACGTTCATTCTCCAATCAATATGCGATCCAAGGAAGTCCCATTCTCTAAAGAAGGTTATTGTAATGTGTGTGGGGAGCTGGTGAGGATAGCACTATTTCTTTAACTTTCCCTCCAAACCTTAAAGGTCACTCAGATGGTGTAATGGTACATTGCTTTGATTGTAGTTCACAGGGCCCTGGGTTCAAGTCTATTGTGTTGGACTGGGGACAGTGTGGTTATTGTTTCTTTAACTTTCCTCACAAATTTCAGAGGGTTGCACAGAGAGTCACTAAGCTTGTACAGGAGTAATGGACTGTCTGAAAGTAACAAGTTGGAAGCATTAAAGTAATTATTTATTTAGTTTTAAATTTTTATCAGAATCAAACATTAGATGCATATACAGGTGGCTATCTTTTAGAGAGAGTAAAGAAACATTTATGTTGTATTTGTTTTTTTTTTCAGTTTTGTCCAAGTCTGACAACAAAGGGGTACACAGAACATAGTTCTCTCTTCTGGGTAAGAGGGGGGAGGCATAATAACAGCAGCAACTTGAAAAATGACTGTAGCCATCTGTCCCTTAATTTTCATCCCAATTTAACAGCAGGCAGGAATACACAGAAAGTGAACACCCTTATCAAGGGTAGGTTAAGAGGCAGATACTATTTCCAAATATAATGTATGTATTATCGCAAGCATTTGTCTTTTTTGTTTAATATGTACTGCTATTTGGTTAACTTTGAGCATTAAGCCTTGGATACAACTCATTTATTCCTTGAAATAAAAAAGTAAGCTTGAATTTCTTTCCTTATGCATGATTTTTGTTCAGGCCATTATTGGACCAAAATGTTGCTAAAAGCTTTAAAATGCATTTCAAGTCATCTATGACCCCATGGTTTCTGGATGCCTAGCGGGCCTTAGACCCCAGGCTTAATTTAGTTATTACAGTGCAGTTCTGGTCAGAGTGTGTTGGATGGATGTAGAGTTGAAGAGCAAGACTGAATCTCTTCCCTGAATCATGATTGTATTCAGGCCATCCTTAGATGAAAATGTTCTTTAAAATACTGAAAAATGCACTTAATAATGTCTTGAACCAACATGGTATTTGGAAGCCTTGTGGTTCCTAGACATCCAGAGTAATGCAGTTGTTTTCTCCACAGTTAATAGAGAGCAGTTGTTCCTACTTAAAATGTGCTGAATGAATCAGTAATTACAGGGTAAAAAAACTAAACAGAAAGTCAAGCTGTGAGAAAAAGGTAGAAAAAAGGTGATCTGGACAGTGCGGGTAGGCCAGGATATGGGATGGGGGGCGGGGGGACAGGATGATGCACGTTTGAGAGGGTGCACCATAGAGCCCTTTCATCTAAGAATGGCACTGACTATATGTCAAGCAGAGTAGCATTTTTAATCACCTTCAAGATAAACCTAGATAATTGGATGGGCAGCCTTAAATTTTCCCTACTTGAAGGTGGATGGAACTTATGCATATAGGTTATTGGCTAGGTTTGTAATAGTCTGCAAACATATTACCTTAGTAGTTACAAAACTATAATCTCTCTTCCTTGTGTAGCTAACGAGAGGACAGAAGGGGTGTTAGTGCTTCCATTGCTTTTATTATTATTGTTCCACAACAGGTTACATTTACAATCCATTTTAACTAACTACTCTAACTCTGATTCTGTCTGATACTTTCCTGATAACAGGGTGAAATAGTATCCCACAGGCTGCCAAGTGACCCTCGGCCCAGACCTTCAATCAACATCCGATTAAACTAAGAGCAGTATTTAGATATACAGTTATACAGTTAAAACCAAGGCCACAGAGTACTTCATCTGAAGGCTAAAAAAAAAGCCGCAAAAATGCCCTGGAGTATTGTTGTTGTGACTTTGGAATGATTCTACAAGCTTGCTCAGCAATAGGCAGGTGAGATTTCTAAAAGTTTTTGCATTATCTCTGAATTAAACTGGGTAGTTCATGTCCTTCCTTCCCTTCAGGTAGCCAAGCAGCATGCTAATTGTTTTGACTACTCTTATTTTTGCAATCGTCGGTTTTAGTGGCTGACCCTTAAAACTGCATTTGCATCTCTCTTCTATTTACCAAGGCTACTGACATTTTGTCATCCACTGCTTATGGAATTCATGTAGTTCATAGGACTGTTTCATCACAGCCTCCTCAGTTGAATGCAGCTTTTCCTCCTGTTTAAGCTTGCTGACATTAATATCAGTCATGTCCTTTAATAATGCATACACTGAAAATAACAGCAAGTTCAATGACTCCTGCCTGGAACTTTAAACTGACAGAGGCAGCAGGCTGAACGACGTTGGTATTCTCCATCTATGAGGCACCAAATGTATATCGCTTACATGCTCTGAGTGAGCCGGACATCTTTAGCCAATCCATCAGACTTCCATCTTGTGCCTTTTAATGTTATACCTTCTGAGACAGCAAACATTTTCAGCAGCAGTACTGATTGTAAAAAGAGGACTTTACCATGTAATCAATTACAACTAATCTGCCTGTGAATCATAAAGCTACCATTTTTTTACTCTGTCATTGGCATGATTGTTGCTGTGTTCATACATGGTCCTTGCTTTTGTGTGTGCCCATTAACAACCTCTTGTATTTAGTTCTTTAGGTTATTACTGCACGTCACAATACCTGGATATATAATATATTTCAATTTACTCAAACCATATAACGTCTGAGTGTGATATGAAACAGCTACTTGGGTTATCTCTTCTAATGTCAAATTAATATTTGAAGTAGTACGTTAGGTTACTGTGTTTCGGCACCATGTTTTGGTTAACACCTGTCTTACCTGTGTGGGAATGTGAACAGCCAGTGCACTATATTGTGGCTTGCCTAGAGGCGCTCAGCTTATGATTATTTGTTTTACATGTGATAAAACAAGTTTAACCCAGCCACTGGGGATGCACAAGCCAGTATATTTCTTTGTGCTGGTCCCAAGCCTGGATAAATGGGGAGAGTTACATCAGTAAGTGCATGACATATGCAGACAATAATACAGATTTACATACTGGATCAGTCAAGGCCTGGGTTATCAACCACCACCACCAGTACTGTTAGCCAGCAAGGTGCTGGTGGAAACTGGGCTAATGTTGGGCGAAGGAGAAGAAGAGGGGGAAGGCATGGCCAAAGGCAGGAAGAGAGGAGAAAGGTTAGGAGTGTGGTAATAAGGGTAGGAACTTTGAATGTTGGTAGTATGACTCCTATAGGGAGAGAGCTAGCTGATATGATGAACAGAAGGAAGGTTGATATATTGTGTGTGCAAGAGACCAGATAGAAGGGCAGTAAGGCCAGGTATATCAGAGGTGGGTTCAAATTGTTCTACCATGGTGTGGATGGGAGGAGAAATGGGGTAGGGGTTATCCTGAAGGAACAGTATGCCAAGAACATTTTGGAGGTGAAGAGAGTGTCGGACAGAGTGATGTTTATGAAGCTGGAAATTGATGGTGTAATGATGAATGTTGTTAGTGCATATGCTCCACAAGTTGGGTATGCAATGGATGAGAAAGACAACTTTTGGAGTGAGTTGGATAAAGTGGTGATGACTGTACCCAAGGATGAGAGAGCGGTGATCGGAGCAGATTTTAAATGGGCATGTTGGTGAAGGGAACAGAGGGGCTGAGGAAGTGATGGGTAGGTATGGTGTTAAGGAGAGGAATGCAGAAGGTCAGATGATAGTGGATTTTGTGAAAATGATGGACATGGCTGTGGTGAATACATATTTTAACAAGAGGGAGGAGCATAGGGTGACATACAAGAGTGAAGGAAGATGCACACAGGTGGATTAAATTCTATGCAGGAAGGCCAGTTTGAAGGAGACTGTGGACTGTAAAGTGGTGACAGGGGAAAGTGTAGTTAGACTGCATAGGATGGTGGTCTGTAGGATGACGTTGGTGATCAAGAAGAGGAGGAGGACTGTGAGGGCAGCACACCAAGGATCAAATCGTGGAAATTGCAAAAGGGTGATTGTGAGTTGGAGTTCAGGGAAGAGTTAAGACAGGCACTGGGTTGCAGTGAAGAGTTATCAAATAGCTGGGTAACTACAGCAGAGCTAGTAAGAGAGATGGCTAGAAAGGTGCTTGGTGTGACATCTGGACAGAGGAAGGAGGACAAGGAGCCCTGGTGGTGGAATGAGGAAGTACAGGGGGGTATACAGAGAAAGAGGTTGGTGAAGATAAAGTAGGATTGTCAGAGAGAAGAAGAAAGTAGACAGGAGTATAAGGAGACGAGCTGCATGGCAAAGGCTATGGATAAGGCATACAGAGAGTTGTATGAAAGGTTGGACATTAAGGAGGGAGAAAAGGAGATGTACTGATTGGCTAGACAGAGGGACCGAGCTAGAAAAGATGTGCAGCAGGTAAGGGTGATAAAGGATAATGAGGGAAACATACTCACAAGTGAGCAGAGTGTGTTGAGCAGATGAAAAGAGTACTTTAATAGGCTGATGAATGAAAAGAATGAGAGAGAGAAAGTTGGATGATGTGCGGATAGTGAATCAGGAAGTGCAATGGATTAGGAAGGAAGAAGTAAGGATAGCTATGAAGAGGATGAAGAATGGAAAGGCTGTTGGTCTAGATGACATACCCATAGAAGCATGAAGGTCTTTAGGCAAACTAGCAGTGGATTTTTTAACCAGATTGTTTAATGATTTCTTGGAAAGTGAGAGGATGCCTGAGGAGTGGAGAAAAAGTGTTTCGGTGCCGATTTTTAAAAATAAGGGTGATGTGCAGAGCTGTACTAACTACAGAGGGATACAACTGATCAGTCACAGCATGAAGTTATAGGAAACAGTAGTGGTAGCTAGGTTAAGAAGGGAGGTGATGATTAATGATCTGCAGTACCGTTTCATGCCAGCAAAGAGCATTGCAGATGCGATGTTTGCTCTGAGAGTGTTTATGGAGAAGTACAGAGAATGTCAGAAGGAGTTGCATTGTGTCTTTGTGGACTTAGAGAAAGCATATGACATAGTGCCTAAAAAGTAGTTGTGGCATTGTATGATGAAGTCGGGAGTGGCAGAGAAGTATGTAAGAATGGTACATGATATGTATGAGAGTAGTGTGAGAATGGTGAGGTCTGCGGTGGGAGTGATGGATGCATTTAAGGTGGAGGTGGGATTACATCAAGGATCAGCTCTGAGCCCTTTCTTATTTGCAATGGTGATGGGCAGGTTGACAGACAAGATCAAACAGGAGTCCCTGTGGACTATGATGTTTGCAGATGACTGTGATCTGTAGTGAATGAAAGTCAGTAGGACTAAGACAGAATATGTGTGTGTGTGAATGAGAGGGAGGACAGAGGAATGGTGAGGATGCAGGGAGTAGAGTTGGCAAAGGTGGATGAGTTTAAATACTAGGGATCACTGTTCAGAGTAATGACGAGTGTGGAAGAGAGGTGAAGAAGAGAGTACAGGCAGGGTGAAGTGGGTAGATAAAAGTGTCAGGAGTGATTTGTGACAGATGAGTACCAGTAAGAGAGTGAAAGGGAAGGTCTACAATAGGATAGTGAGACCAGCTATGTTATATGGGTTGGAGACAGTGGCATTTACAAAAAGGCAGGAGTCAGAGCTGGACATGGCAGAGTTAAAGATGTTAAGATTTGCACTGGGTGTGACAAGGGTGGCCAGGATTAGGAATAAGTATATTAGAAGGTCAGCCCAGGTTGGACGGTTTAGAGACAAAGCCAGAGAGACAAGATTATGGTGGTTTGGACATGTGCTGGGGAGACATGCTGGGTATATTGGGAAAAGGATGCTAAGGATGGAGCTGCCAGGTAAGAGGAAGAGAGGAAGGCCTAAGATAAGGTTTATGGATGTAGTGACAGAGGACATGCAGGTGGTTGGTGTGACAGAACAAGATGCAGAGGACAGGAAGAAATGGAAATGGATGATCCGTTGTGGCGATCCCTAACGGGAACAGCCGAAAGAAAAAGAAGATGTTATCAAACAAGTTTATTAAGTACATTTTTCCTTATATTTGTCTGATCAGTAAATGTTACAATGAGTTGCATGGTCTTTAATTGTAAAGAATTCTATTCAGTACAAGATCAGACAGATGGTGTGAGACATTCTTTCTTATGTTTTAAGTGATTTGCTCTTTGTCTGAGATGATTCAGCTTTAGAAGAAAAATAGTTAATGTAGAAGAGTTGCCCTTATAAGAAGTACCTCTAGTTTTTTCTGTGCTCTGAAGTACTTATTTGTTGATCAGACTCCTCTTGGTCATTCAGCCCATTCATTCTCTGTCACCACTGGGGGTCCATCATTTAATTAGCCATTAGGGGTGGTTAGAAATTTTTCCTTTTTACGGTCCTAGAAATGTTTCTCCCTATGCATGCTAAGCAGGGTAAAGGGGCTATGTAGTGGCTGACCACAACGGTGATCCCTCACATCTGCAAGGGATATCACCAGCAAACAGTTCCAGCCTATAAGAAGTGATTTAACCAGTTTCCACCAGAAAAATTGCACTTCCTCATATGCCCTTCAAGGGTATGCAACCCTTCCTCACACCTGGGAAAGGTAAGTGGCCCATGTCCCTTCACTACGCCTCCTCTTTGCCTGATTCTGTCAGTGCCATTGTTGCAATTTGAAACCTGGTTATGAAGCTATGAGTATTTACTACAAATTTAATCTTACAAAGTGCATTGCTTTAAGATCGAGTGCAAAGGTTTTTTATCACCTCTTTTTGCTGTAATTATGCTCCCATTATGTAGCATGGACTTTCTGATTGCAGAATATAAAGGATTTACTTTAGTTACATCAGTGGAGCTGTATGTTTTGTATGATGAGCAGCTGTTGCTGCCATTTTGGTTTTGCACATTCCAATTGCTCAGTTGCATCATGTTTCTTATTTACATATCATTATACAGTAATTTGCTTGTGTTACATAACATGCTATTTTGCTATATTGTCCACTCATTTATTCTGTGAGTTTAAATCGCCCTGTACTTTACAAATGCCACTACCTATTGCTGCTTTGCACTGGGCACTGCAGTAACCCTCTATGAATCCCAGCCTATGTAATTAATATCACTTGTTACCTAAGGATGACTTGTTAATCTAAGGAGATTAATTAGTGATTTAATTAGACAACGCCTATTGCATACTATCTGCATTGCACAAACAACAGGCACATGAAACTGCAAGTGCCTTTCAATGAAATAACAATGTGTGTGTGTATTGTTATATGCTGAAATCAACAATTTGATGAATAAACTATGTAGTGGATTAAGACAAACTGATGAATCAGAATGTTTCAAAGGTCTGTTATTTTCAGTGGAATTCATTAAAATGCAACTTGATTAAATCTGAAAATCAAGCATTTTTCACACAGAGCCTTTCCATACCCTTACAACTAATATAATCACAGTTCCTAGTTCACTGTACATTGTAGGGATAAGGGGAACTTCCCCTTGAAGTGACACCCCTCGATAATGCAGTTTTTCAGATACTGGTTAAAAAACGACTTTTCTGAGGAAGTGTTTTGAATGATAAGGCAACAACTTTGACTGTTGGTGAATACATTTAATGTTGCAATATCCTTACTGGTTCTTGATTCATTGCTAAGTTTGTCTGCTTTCTTTATTAGTTCTTTCAATACATCTGTCATTTGTCCCACACCCTCTCTAGTCTCAAAAACATGGTGCCATCAGTCAGACAAGTCTTTCATTTGAACTCCTTGTTGTAGAAGAGGCCTTTTTTAAAACTGTCTTGTATATTACAGAATACACTTCCTGAGGAGCTGATACAAATTAATGAGTGCAAACAATTTTAGACTGAGCTTCCTAGCAACTTACTATATGCCTCCGACTGCAGACAGAAACTGCTCCTTCAGGTTATTTGCATTGAATTCTTATTGTTTTTATACTGCTTTAAATATATGAAAAAATACTTATGTAGTAGAAATGCATAGCTCTGCAACTACTTTTTTGTATTTTGAATAATAAAAATGTTCCTCTTTACCGCTTTTTTAGACCCTCTCAACAAGATCGGAGTAAATACAAAGGAAATCAAATATTACTATCTCTTTGACATGGAAAGTTCAAACAAAATATACATAGTATATGTCAGTAACTCTGAATAGCTTTATGTAAATTACCTGTAAACTTCCAAAAATTCAGTCACTAACAAAATCAGTCTATAATGATGCACAATATAACTTTAGTACATATTGTGACTATGGAAACAACACAATGTTTGCAAAGCCACACCTTACAGCACTGATATCCTTTAAGTCAAATTATATACTGCTGTCAAACACATGTAGATGGTGCAACTTACAAAACTAATCAAGATCCAAATTATGTATTTCTGGAAATAGACAAATAGTATATAAAATACATATGTTAATTATGATAGTGATGGACAGTGTGAATGACTTTAAGGGCCAACAAATACATTTTGCATTTGTGTTTTTGCCATAAAGTGGCATGTCCCATGCTGTCGTACCATATCCATCATTAGCAGCCAGACATGAAGAGCACCTTTAAACCCAGTCCTGGTTTTCTCCATAAATACCATGCTGAAGATATGCAAGCCTCGTATTAACTTACTTCTTACAGATTTTACTGTTTGTTTCACCAAGGGGGTATTACCACTTTCCCCAACAGCTACATAGCAGAGGAGGGCATGCAGTCATTAAATGGAACAGCCTTTCATTTGATGGATATTGCCTGTGGGCTCCTTGGTGACTGGGTTCTGTAGCATATTTCATTCAGATACTGTGCACGTTGCTGCCTTGATTACAGAACAGTTGCACTGAAAGCACTATCTTTGTGGTTGTATAGGGTGACTTACGTACCATGTATAAAACAAATAAACAAGTTCTTTGCGATGGTTGCTGCTTTTCTGAAAATTAATTTCAAATCACAGATTCTTAACATTAGCAAATAAAGGCAGACTGCATTCATATTTAAGGCAAAAACTGAGAGAACTGAAAAAAAAAAAAAAAAACACTTGGCGCCAGTAACAATGAACCACTGAAGAAGTAACTTCAGTTAAGAGTAAAGAAAAGACTAACATAATGAAACGTGGAAAAAGAGTTATTACTTCACAGGGCCCAGGGAATTTTTTTTGAAGTAAGAAACATTATTTGGCATACTGCCATGTATAACACATGATATTATTGATACAGAAAAAAAAAGTCTGCTTTGTTTCTTTCAGTGATGGTCGCTCATGAAGAGATTTCTGAGGCCTTTTTATACATCTTGTTTTCTATGGGAATACGCTGAAAAGATTTGTTCAATAACAAATCTTAAGAATTACTATTTAGCAAGTATAAATTCCACAGGGTGGAAAAAGAGGCACTTAATATTGAAAAACAGCTTTGTGGCCTTATTCATTCCAAGTGATTTAAGCCCAGCATTTGTAATAATCAAATTTTCATTAATCAACAGAGTACAACAAGGGTTATTAATGTTCTAATTAGCATTCTCCACCCTCCCAAGGAATGATGTGCTATGGGATACAAATGAATGACAACCTTATTCCAGGAAGCAATTAATTTTACCAATAACTCTAATCCCTTTCAGTACCTTACCACTATTATAAAAAGGAGCAGTTTCTTTTTCTTTCAAGTTTCTTTTTTAATTGCATGGTAATTTATTATTTTAATTATTTATGGCTGTTGAAAAAAGACATTGTTTGTAAAACGTATACATTAATATCAGAAAACAGGCAAATTATAAAATATTAATTTGTGTCCACATTTACATTGTTTTGACAACATACTGTTCTGCAACATCTTAAAAATCAGCAGTACTCTCAACTTAATATACAACTAGATTATCTGTGACACATTTTAGATGATTAACAGCAATTATAACATAAAAATACATTTTATAATGAGAGCAATGGAATGGAAATAAAAAGCTACTAAAGGGCAGACTCGTAAAACAGCATTACACATACATTGAACACATGTAGGAAGTTCTGAGGATTGCCAAATCACCTACTGCATATTTTTGGGATACAAGATCAAAATAAATTATTAAGCAAACATCCATTTGGACACAGGGAAGATGCACAGAGACCAAACAGAAGGCAGTCTAGTGAACAAAGAACCAGGATGATGAAGCATCGTAAGGCAGCAATACAAACTACTGCTCCATAATACCTTAACGCCAGAAACATGGCCTCAAACTGAATGCCTAAAATCCATCATCATCCCTTTTGGGGAGAGTGACATCCCCACAAATTATCACACTAATAATAAAGTCCTAAGCATGCAATCATTTGTGAGGGACTTGGCCACCCAGGTTTATAGCAAACTGACTTTTGACCACCATATTGTCTCCGTTGTACAGAAAGCTTTCTACATGGCCCACCTCATTAGTAAAGTTATCTCATCCAGGGACAAGGTGGTCATGACCCATTATTGAGTACAATGCCACTTTCGGTATGTACCTCACAAAGCACATGCAGCAGCTGGAGAGACCAAAGAGGTTCTTAACACACAGAATCCAGGGCCTCAGACATCTACCCTACACAGATAGGCTAAAAGCCCTGTCCTTCTACGTAGTCTCCTACAGACTCCTCAGAGGTGACCTCTGTCTGGCATACAAAGCAATCTCGGACCCCGCCCTGATGGGACTTTTGCATATCTACAAGTCAAGCTCCATTCGAGTAACCGTCACGGGCGACCTCAACTTGGTCTGTGACATCAATAGGACTTGTTGATGGGACAGATTTGTATCCCAGAGACTCCCCCTTTTGTGGAATAGACTCCCTCTCCATGTAAAGCAGAGTAGCTCATTAACCCTTTTTAAGCAAAACCTGGATAACTGGATGGGGAAAAGAAAATACACCCCTGGAATTCTGCACAGTGTCCCTGCTAGACAGTGGCATAGGGTGCTGACTTGTTGGAACATGAGCTAAATTCTTGGCTAGGTTTGTAAGGGCCTCAGGGCCAATAGCCTAGTAACTTCCTATGTATTCATATATATATATATATATATATATATATATATATATATATATACTCAAAATATTATATAAATGGACTTCACATGCCAGTGCCATATTTTCATACTTTTCTCCAGAAGAAGTTTTTATATATATATATATATATTTATATGTTTATAAACATATTTGAAGGTTTGAAGGACAGGATGTTTAATAGATTTTCCTATGAACATACATCTGCATGCTCAACAAAGTATATAGTTTTGTATCGATCTGTAATTCTGATCCAAAGAAGAAACCATTTGTTTAGCACTAAATCACAGGCATGTTGCACAGTGAAGACAAAATATGTAGACTATAACAGACAACACATAAGAACCTTAACCCAAATAATGGACTGTTGTCCGACCAGTACAATTATGGAGTCCACTATCAATTTATGCACAAAATCCTACAGGTGATCAAGGACAAGCAGTTAAAGCTCTAACTGCTCAAACACATCAAAAATAAATATACTTCAAGGCTAGTCAAACAGGATAATGCACTTGAGCTGATCCATGTTCAAATCAACATAGGGAAAATCCAATACTACTTCCTTGCAAACTGTAGGACCCCTTCTGTGACCCAGGAAACCCATACCATGTATTTAAACTTAATAGAAACACTAATCATCCAACCCAATACCATATTCTTGGGTGACTTTAATTACCCCATTATTAAATGGGAATCTTATGACACCAAATGTACAGGCAGATAGAGTCCTGATTTTGTAAACACAAACTCCCTGAACCAGATAGTCAATACACGAACCAGGGGTGCAACCATACTGGGTCTGGTCTTTCCTAATATGGGAGAGTGCTGCACACCCCCTACTGTAATGTCTTCCCTGGTATGGTCAGACCACAAAATGGTCTCCTTTGAAATGGTCTCCTTTGAAGTAAAAATAAAACCTGAATCCCCAGCTAAACCTGGATTATTTAGCAACTATTCTAAGGCTAACCTCCTGCTATTAAGTGATAACCTGACAAAAAGTTCAAGCCCCCATAAACCCTGAGAACACTGCTGCCTATGCAGAACTGTTCACAGAAACCCTGTATGAGCATATTAATAATAGCTGCATAGAGGCAGCTATACCCACCACAAAGAAGTACAGAACTAACTTAAAAAACAAGCCACCCTGGCGGAATCACAAAATCAATAGGCTGTAGAACAGAAGATCATGGCAAAAATTAGGAGGTGCAGCACCCAGCAGGATAAAAGCACTCTCAGCAAACTAAACAAACAACTCAGAGGACAAATAAAATCTATCAAAGCCATATTGGAAGTAAGTTTGCCCCCCCCCCCAGGCAAAAGACAACCACAATCCATTCTTTAGCTAAGTCCACAATGTCAAATGCTATACACAGTTGTGTGCAGAGCTCATTGTAAATGTAGCCACCTATAATGAGCCAGAAGATATAGCAAACCTGCTGGCAGTTAAATTCACCTCCAACTTTACCCCTCTCTCCCCCTCAACCTTCCCTCAGGAAATACCATCAAATATAACTCCCCCTACTATCACTAGGGAGCAGGTCCTTAATGCACTCTCTAAGACCAAGAACACTGCATCAATAGTCCCAGACAACATCCCAGGATGCCTTCTAAATAGCATGAACCATGTCCCATCAGGGCCTCTGGAATTACTATTTATCTGTACCCTCCAAACAGGCTGCATGCCTTATGACTGCAGAACAGCAACAGTCATCTCTCTATACAAAGGTGAGCCATCTACAGACCCTGGAAACTACAGACCCATAAGTCTCACTAGTCTTATATGTAAAGCCATGGAAAGAATTACCATGGAAATGATGAATAGAGGTATAGTTAACCTCCAGACACTGGACTCAACCCAGTTTGATTTCGTCAAGGGCAGGTCATGCCTGCTCAACCTGATGGACTTCTTTGAGAAGGTAACCAAAGCAACGGATGAGGGAAAATGGTTCACACTCCCTACCTTGACTTGGCCATGGCATTTGACACACTACCTCACTTGGGTATTGTTGACAAACTCAAGAGGTTAGGTATAAACTTGTATGTCACTTGGTGGATAGCCAACTGGCTCACAGACAGGACACAGGAAGTTAGAACTGGGGATTGCACCTCTACACAAAGGCCAGTTAAAAGTGGAGTCCCTCAGGGATCAGTCCGTGGACTGCTCCTTTTTGGTATTTACTTCTCTGACTAAATTTGCAGATGATTGTAAATTAGGAGCCGTCATTAAATCCCACACTGAGCAAAATGTTCTCCAGTAGGGGCTGACACAAACAACTTGTGTCAGAACCATGAACTAAAACTAAATGCCAAGAAATGCATAATAGTATCCTTTGGGAAGTCATCCACTGCTGGTGACTATCATATTGACAACACACCCTTAGAGTTGACCCAGTAGTCAGGGACTTAGGGACACACATAGATAGTAATCTAGCCTTTGACCATCACGTGTTCACAGTAGTGAGGAAATCATTCTATGCTGCGCAACTTATAAACAAAGGTATGGCATCCAAGTCCAAGGAAATAATTGTTCCACTCTATTAGGCATTCATCACACCTATCATTGAGTACAGTGCCCCCTTTGCTATGTACCTAACCAGGCATATGCAACAATTTGAACGCCCAGAGAGGTTCCTCACTGAAAGAATACAGGGCTTTAGTAAAATGTCTTACACAGACCACCTTAAGACCCTATCCCTGTATTCTGTCTCCTACAGGCTTTTAAGGGGAGATCTATGCCTGGCATACAGGGCATTGTCAGACCCCACTTTGATGGACCTCCTGCATGTTCACAAAATAAACAGCACCAGAATTACCAATTCTAAAGATTTAAACCTTGCCTGTGATATAAACAGAACCTGCTGGAGAGACAGGTATGTATTCCAGAGACTACCCTGTCTATGGAACAGGCCCCACATCCATGTGAAGCAGAGTTCTTCCCTAACTCAATTCAAGTGCAACTCAGACAATTAGATGGGGAACAGGAAAGTCATCCCTGGTTTGGTAACTATGTCTCTATTGGACAAGGGCAACTTGTAAATGGGTCATCTACCAGGCCCCTGCTTGTAAATGGTTCATCTCCCAGGCCCCTGCTTGTAAATGGTTCATCTCCCAGGCCCCTGCTTGTAAATGTTTCATCTGCCAAACCCCTGCTTACACTTATCAAGGGTGTCAGAACTTGTCAGAGACTTGGGATGCATGGCTAGGCTTAAAAATGCCCTTGTAGTCATTAGCCTAGTAAACACTTGAGAATCTATAAGTAGAAATTGAAGGCTGCATACTTAGGCTGTATGGGATTTTGTTGAATGTGCAAGAATATGGTGTGTTTCAGTAGGCAGATTCTTCGTTCTGACTGTTGTTCAATAGCAGAGATACACTTAGGGAGTTGAGGGCGTTTTCCCCTCCTCAAAAATGTTTAATTAGATATTTCTAAATGTCTTTAGGGGAAGTGTGTTCTTGAGCAATTGACTGTGCGTTAATATTTCATAGGAGAAGCCAAAAGGTTTAGTATATGGCAAGTCCTGAAAATATCGCAATGTTTCCAGAACAAAAATCTTATTTATATGAATTTTGCATACAATTCACTATTTTAATGGTTCTACTATTATACTTCAAATGCTAGAACCTCAAAACACACCAGTCCAGCTTTTAACACACAGAACTACTTCCTTAGCAACAGTGCGCTAAACACTGGTGCTTCAGTATAAAACTGTGCTATGAAAACACACCATCCACAAACACTTCTTGTCCCTCCCTCTGCATGTGGTAAATCCCCACTACTATGTCTTGTACTTTATTATTCTTATTCTGAGGTCAGTTCGATCCAGAGAGAGAGCAGTAGTTTCAAAAAAAAAATCTTGTTCATTCTCTGAGATGCTGCAGTCTTTGAGTAAATATTATGTAGTAAAATACAGTCCTTTATACTGCATTATGACATGAAGTTAGCAAACAAACATGAATAACCATAACATGACACCATCTCCCATACACACCTACTCTTTCATCTCGCCAACCTTAATCTCTCCCCACATACTCTTTCCTGGTTCTCCAGCTACCTATCTGAAAAGATCTCAGCTGTCAGATATGGATGAACTACCTCTTCCTTCTTGCCCACACCAACCGGTTCCCCCCAGGGTCCATCCTCCCATGCCCATCAACATCAACATCTATAATTATCCTACACTCTGTCATACTCTGACACCAATCAATCAATATCTGTGCTGACGACTCCACCTAGTGCTGCAGCTGAACTTTCTTCTGAACTCCAGACAAAAAAAAACACATAGCCTTTCACACACCAATGAGAACTGATGCACCAAAACCACCTCTCTCTCTCTAATAAAAATAAATCCAAATTTTTTCCTTTTCCCAGACATTCCTCATCCTTCAAGATTCCTTCAAAAAAAAGTCCTCAGCCAAACCAACTGCTATAGAAGTAGTGCCTTCCACCTAACTACTCGGCATTACCATAGAAAAACACCTAAAACATCTCCACACAACACAAAAAAAAAAAAAAAAAAACCCAAAAAAAAAAATGCTCTACAGAAACAACAACCAGTTTTTCTTTCCAACTCCTCTAGGCACACCCACCCAATTGCTTCTCTCTCTTCTCTCTCTCTTTTACCCTCTCTTCTTTCTGTCTATCTAAAAAAACCTCAAAACTTAAAACTTGCTATAATAAGATCTCTAAATTTAAACCAAAACCAAATCCAAACCTCACCCTTAGACTGCATTACTGAACTTCCCTTACAACTGGTCTGGACTACCTCCAACTAACCACCAACCACTGCTCACATTTTAATATTTTACCCAGCCCCATGCTAAATAAACTCTTCACCATAATACATCAAAAACCTCAGAGATCTGAACAGACAACTGACCTGATCCTACATCAACTTATCTCCATCAAACCTACTAAAACTCTCTCTCTCTACTAGTAAAAATGGAACTCTCTGAACTCTCTCTTCTTAGGACTATACCTAACTCTACTCTCTCATACTTCAACTTCTCAAATACCAAATACCATCCATCCAAATCTGTTCCTCCCCTCTCTAGCTCTCACCAGATATTTCCTGAACTCTGCACTTCCTGGCCTGCTCTTACCTCTTACCTTTTCCTTTTCTGTTCTCCCTTCTCTGACTTTTTCTTTCTTTCACTTTTTTGTTTTTTCAAAAAAAAACAAAAAAAAAAAAAAAAAAAAAAAAAAAAAAAAATTTTTATTTCATTTTTTTGTATTTTATGTTTTTGTTTTTGTATTTCTCTTGCATCTTTGCATTGTATTATAAACTGTACTGCTTTGTAATTTAATCTTGTTTTTTACTTGCTACTTGTTTTATTGGTTTTATCTTCATTATTTTTCCTAACTTCTTTTTTCCAGCCAAAAATCAAATGGGCACTTGAAAGAAAGAAGTGAGCAGCCATGTTTGAGCAAACATAATGAATGCAATTTAAAATCCATCATCTGAATGGAAGCTAACTGAATTAATGCACTTTAACAATGAGAGACAGAGTTTCATCCATTTGCTACCCAACCTCTAGTTCCTACTATGTTTCTAGTGCCTTTCTGATTGTATAGTTGTCGCAGCCACTAAAGTAGGGACTATAGTACTACTTCCAGTACACCCTTACAATTTTTGCAAACACACTATCTCACATATTAACGTCTTTGCAATAATGGATTATTCCTTTCCATATCAGCTGAAATTTATATAGTGTATCCTCACATCTGGACAGCGAAACACTCTGAAAACCTAACAGTTCATACAGATGCATATATCCAGCATACATACACACATCATATACCAAGGCATACATGAGCAAACAGCACAGCACACACTCACAGACAAGCACCTTACACAAAGTCACACATAACCACACATTGATATAGATTCAGACGCATTAATTTTATGAGAAATAACCACTGTAGCCTCTTCCTGCTTTACTGTTACCTCACAGTCTCCTTTATGTTAATCTAACTCCAAGGTCACCAGTGCCATGACAGAAAAAGCACAGTGACTTTAAGTTGACTACACACAAATCATACAGCAGATGAAAGACGCAACCCTTCCCATTATCACACGCATTCACTTTCACAATACACATACATTACAACATGCACAACACTTTTCAAAACGTTTTCAAAAAATCACCACCTCAGGGCATATTTGCTGAGAGCCTCTAGATAAATATGGCACCTGAAAATCAGCACAGTAGTGTGTGTGTGTGTGTACTAACTACTGGCAAATTATTTATTTTGCAGTCTTGTTGGTATATTCATGCATGTTTTACTCTGTGCCGTTTGATCTTCATGCTAGCATATTTTAGAAAGGATGGAAATAAAAGAAAAATTAAAATAAAAATAAGATTGCAAATAAAAAATAATGTTTGAAAGTCAGCAAATGTTTTACTTTTTATTTCGCAGATTTCTACAAGCCTCCGGTCCCCTGCACAACTAGTTCAATTACCAGAAGCTTCAGAGGCCCATATCGAGAGGAATTTTTTAGTGTTATGCTGCTATTTTATATTTAAAATACTTTTGTTCTTTTGAGGCACTTCTAGTATCGATGAACTGCAATAAGTAGCACAACTGTACCTGTAATTAAAGTATTGCTATCTTGCAAATTTTGGGCCTGGGACACATATTGCTTACATATTGACTCGTATTTGGAGGTCTGTATTTTTGCATTCCATAACATTAAGGACCTACCTCTCATTGATTTCTTATATCTCTGCATGACAAGCAGCTCCGTAAGCACTACAAGTATGTATCTGAATTTCCACCAACATATAAATAACACACATTGGAGGAACAGCTTTATTACCCAGCATTTACCCCATTTCTGCAATACAGTATCTGTACATGTGAAACAAAGTGACACCCTCACATCTATCAGGATGAACCTTGACAATTGGATAGGAATCAATGGACAGATGTACGTTTGCCCTTACAGAAGTGGGAGGTACATCATAAAAGTGGGTATCGGCAAGGTACAAATGGTCTCGTAGTTTAATTGCCTTGTAATTTCTATAATCCTATGATTTCATGAAGAACAAGACTTACTGGACTCTGAATATGATTTCTTGTGTGGTACATTGTCTTATATTACTGGCCTCTTTCTTCCTTATAAAAGCAATAGAGATGGCAATACACTGACTGTTGTTCAGCTTTGTTGATATGCATTAGCTTGTTAGCATACCTTTACATTTGGCTGTAAAAGGAACCTGACAGCTAGTACTTTCCTGAGACTGTCAGGTGCAGATTTTAGTAAAGGGAGAGTAATTTATGCTACTTCCTTGATTAAACCAAGAATTTCGATACTATCAATCTCTCTTTCTTCTCCAAGATCTCTTTACTATGTCACTCCCCGTCTCTCTTTTATGTAAAGCCTGTAAAATGAATCTAGTATTCTAAATGTCATCTGGTCAAGACTGTGAAAAGACTATTCAAACTTCTGAAACCCTGGAATCTGCCTCACACCAGTCACACATCCTTCATCTAGTTTGCGTTTAAGTTGTTTTGTCACACTGCTTTGCATGGTTCATTTTAGGCAAGAGATTAACATTTCCATATATTTTTGTTCTACTGTAACAAAAGTTTGATTACATCCAGGAGAATATGTGCAACATTTTCATTTACTGTATAGTATACAACACATATGTACAGTATACTATGTACACATGTAATTCCCAGGTTGCAAGACAACTATAGTTTTCAAATGAGGGATGTACACAAAATTATATGTGTATACATGTTAGTAACAGTTTATACAATGTCAAAATGAATAAACCAAAACAGTTCATTGTGCGTTTGTATGGGCTTTCCAAATTCTGTGGAGGTGATCATGCAACCTTGATACCAACAAGTGAATATAAGGAAGGAAAAGTCAATTCTGCTGGTAGATTCTGGCAAATTCTAGATCAGTGTGCAGTGATAATTGTAAACTGACCTTTTTCTCCAAAAGATTCTATCAAAATGATAAGAATAAAAACACAGGACAATCCAGTTGTTCCTTACTGCTGTCTGGTTTATTTAGTTTCCTTATTAATATTTTCATCCAATAGACTTCATCAGATAGTTTTTTATTAAATGATATTACATTTAGTTGGCCTGTTTAAATGCTTCAGAAAAGGGGGTGTGATGGAAGATGGCTGTTGCCATTGGAGGTTAATATGACTGACTCTGTAGAATGATTGGTCCAATTCTAGCTTTCAGCCTGAATGGAGGGAAAGGATAGCCTTCAATTTGCTTAAGTGCTCTGATGGGGCCAGACTACCTCTCAGGCTGATTGGAAGGAAGGCTAGTCCTCCTTTTGCATACATGATCTGATTGGACCAGCAGATATTCTCCAGGAAAACCCTTATCATTAGACCATTTATCACAATTATATTCCTATTTTTGTTTGTTTTCATGTTTTTCAATAAAGTAAAAGGAGGCACAAGAGAAATCAGTAAATAGTAACTACCACAGAAAGGGAACATGGGATAATTTGGTCTGTTTACTTTTCTGATGACATGTGACTTAATTGATGTCTTTTGCTTCTGATATAAGGCCCTGTGTTCCATTCAGAGTCCAGCTGATCACACTAAATCATGACATAGAAAGTAACACTTCATAAAAGAAAAACAGTAAAAATGCTTTCACTTCAGGACCTGAAGCTTTATCAAAAAACTGATTAACTCAGAAAATCTTGCTGATGTCTAAAACTTTGATAAACCATGTATCAAAATGAATTGATTAATTGGAAAGTCAGAGTGCCATTCTCTCTTTTACAGGGGCTAATGGTTGTCAGCATTAATCCTAGTTCATAGCATATGTAAGACTGATTAGGATATCCTAGTGAATGTTCAATAAGTACCCAGAATAAGAAAGGGCTGAGCATTGCTTCTGTTTCATAGCACATGTGGGATTAAAGGTTATAAGTGAATTAATTAATACAAGAATAAATAAATGAATAAATAGCATAAAAAGAAAACTCACTTGAAAGAAGACTTAATAAAGATCAGGTGGTTCTGCTTTTTTCATCTGCAGGGTACTCTTTTCAGATGCATCTAAAATTCAGACAAGGTTTATTATATGCATTAAGTGTTATATGCCATTCCAGTTCTCTTTTTCTAAGAGTGCCCATTTGTTTCAGTTGGAGGATTTTTTATGATTTTTTTTCCAATATATGGAATTTAAAGCTGGAGTAATCTGTGACCTCAGTGGGATGTTTTGCCAATGCATTCCTTTGGACTTTATGTTTTATGTCTGAAAAGTGCTGAGAAATTCAAATCTTTAGTTTGTTTATATCTTTGCCCATAAAGAATGTTTCACATTTTGTGCATTAGGACCTATAGATGACCATCTTCATGTTTTAGTCTACCCTACATCTCATGAAATATTTTTCTTGTATCAGGGCATACAAAGAGGGTTATATTGCTCATGGGTGTACAGAATGAGCAGTGCTTGGATTTGCATTTAAATGTTCCATTTATGCTGTCTGTTTCTGAGAAGGATTTGAGGACATTCCTCACAGTTTGCATCTTTTAAAGATGAACTGTAGCCCTGGCTCCAATATTTTTGCAATTTGTGGAATAAGAAGAAAGCAGAGAAAGTACATATAGTGTGTAGTATACTAAAATGAAGCAGGTAGAATTAGGTGTGAAAAAGAAATGTAGGTACAGAAAGGAAAAGGATGAAAAGCAATTCTGTGAATGGAGTGAATGATGAAAGGAAAAGAGATGCGAGTTAGTGGTTGCACACAGTTGAGTCTGTGGGCTGTAGTTCCTGTTGTATAGGGTTCAATTCTCTCCACCCTCATTTGCCTATTTTATAACCTTGAGCAAGTCACTTAACCAAACACTACTTGGAGGCAACTGGGAATGTGGGCTAAGTTCATCTAGACTGCAATCCAAGTAACTACCTATTAACCTGATAATAGTGCAGAGAAGAAAAAAGGGGTAGTAGTCCTAGAAGCCAGTATAAAGAAATACAGTTAGTAAGGGCACAAAGCTTAGGGGAGGAGAATAATAGTCACTTCCATTTTAGCTGGCACAGAGGGATATGAGGTGTCAGGATTAATACAATAATGATATTATATTGTTAATATGCAAGTGATTTTGTGAGTTAGGTTAAGGTTAGCAAATTATTCGGCTTTGGGTCACTGGAATTTGCTTAGGACAATGCAGCTTTGGATACAGTGGCTCGAACCGTAGAAAGTATTGATATTTTGAGGTAAATTAACTTTATATTTCTTATGCAAGTTTATTCTCCCTGACACATCCACTTTAAGTGTACATCAAAGTGGCAGGAGTGTTAAACACTCAATTATGTATGCACTACTGCTAACAAACTGCACTTACAAGCACTTAGGAAGCCTCATTTCTTAATACTCATTATTATACTGCTAGGGCATGCTCATGGCGTCATGTGTAGGTCCTCACACTATGTTTCCTGACCAGCACTTTGTGCAGATTGCGTGATTCATAAATAATAATGTATTGACACCTGACTTACATATTCACAGTGTCCCGGGAGGTTACTCTGTACTATTTAAGCAAGTTGTGGTGCTAAGTCCCTTGTATCATAGTAGGGAACTGAATTCACCAAGTTGAGATATTGCTGTTTGACTGCTGCAATTTCATTATTTTTTCAGACTTTCATACAAATCATTCCAAGGTACATATTTCTTTAAAAATAAATTGTTTAAACACTTGTGATGGCTTATATTTCAGATAGCATTGCATAATGTCAGAAGTTTTCCCATTTATGTTAGTATAGAAAGCATAGCAGTTTTTATGTGAAGCATCTACAGTTACTTGTACATGTCTGATGGGGGATGGCTCCCCATCAGTTTCTTCCACTTTTATCACACACATCTTCTCTGCAATACACTGATAAGGTAATACTTTCAAAAGTGCATTATCTCACCGTTGTGGTCAGACTTGTTCTCTGACACTTGCGGTTGATACTATGTACTCTAGATTATGTAACTTGATAGATAGGTGGTTCAAATCTATCACTGCATAAATACTATGAGTATGTGTGTCTGTAATGTCAGGTAGACTTGGATTCATCAAAAGATCCACTGCCTACACTTCCATTTACAAGCCATATTTACACTGGGAACAGACTCCCCATCAGCATGTTGCATTTTTAGCTGAAACACATTCTTTTTAGCATACACACAATAAGGTCATCCTTTCAAATGTGCACTATCTCTGTGTTGTAGTTTGACTTCTCCTGTGGTACTTGTGGATGATAATGTATACTCTCAGCTGTGTAACCATATAGGTCAGTAGTTTAAATACAACACTGTGGAACCAATATATACATCTGTGTCTGTAGTGCTATGTAAGACATGCTTCACTCATACATATCTGAGGATAATTCCACTCAATAAAATATTTAAACCAGGATATACCTCCCTATCAGTTTGTTGCATTTTTAGCCAAAACATATTCTGTGCTGCACACTGATGATGTCATACTTTCAAATGTGCACTCTCTCAGTGATGTAAACAGACTCTTCTCCAGTGGCTCTTGCTGTTTATACTGTATTCTCTAGATTGTATAACCTGATAGGCTGCTGGTTTGCATCCAGCAATGAATGACTCCTGTCAGTGTGTGTGTCTTTCATATGATAAGTAGGAATTGCTTCACCCACCCACAGATACAATGTCTAGCTTTCCAGTGGAGGTGGGCTCTCCTACCACTTTCGGTCCCTTTTAGCATGCACATCATTCTATGAAACTAATGGTGGTGTCATTCTTTCAAATGCACATTATCACATTTGTAAACAAACATCTAGTGTGGCACTTGGGATTCATGCAATGTCCTTTAGCTTATGATCTTAGGTAGTCTGGTCAAAGCCAGACATTCATCTGTAGACTTAGTTTGTGTCAATGTGTGTGTATGTGTGTGTGTGTGTATATATACACATGTAGGTAAGAATGGTGTCACCCACATATCTGATGTATACACAAAGCCAGAGATGTCCCTTTTACTGGTTTCTGTCCATTTAATACAGAGAATTGCTTTGTTAAACACTCATGAGACTCCATTTATTGAAATGTGCTTTATCTCATCCTAGTAGTAAGCTTTCTCCCGTACCATGGGGAAATGGTACAGTGTTCTTTATCTTGTTGACTTAGTAAGCCATGAGTTTGAATATGGCATTAGATATGTATTGTATTGTGCTTCTGGAATCACAGGGATGACTGCAATATGCAACATGTGTGGTTGGGTACACCTACTATCATGCAATATTTTGCGACAAAGAGACAAAGCACATATCTCTTTCAATAAAATTAAAGGCACACATATGCCTTTCAGCACTACGATGATGTAATGACCTTCAAAGAGACCCGGTCTGACATTTGTAGTAAGAATTCCCCTGTGGCACATGCAAATGAGTCAATATCATGTATTGTGTATACTTATATAGGTAGGTGTTTGAAACACTCAGTGACTAGAAACTATGAGTGTGTGTCGGTATACTGCTATACATAAATTACAGCCATCACAGTTTTAATGTGTGCAGTTCCACTGGGAGAGGGCTCCTCCATTAATTTAAGCACAATCAGCTGCTTTGCATTACATTGATGGTGCCATGCCTTCATATATGTTCATTTTGACAGTTGTGGTAAAACTTCATCTGTGGCACACACATGAGGTTCATAGAAAGTCCTGTAGATTGTGGACTTGCTTAGACAGCTGTTTAATACAAGCAAAAGAAAACATAATGTGAGTATACTGATATGACATGGTGACACATGCAACATTGTATCAATTTATTTCTAGTCAGTTTTCCCTTCTAATATTGGGGATTTTGTGCCAGCCAAATAGGTGTTCTATTATGCTTGTGGTGAGAGTTCTTCTGTGGTGCATGCAGTTATGACTTCTATAGCATGTGCACCTAGATAGGCAGTAGTTCACGTCTGGGAAAGCATATATGCAAAACAATATGGACAGGCAAAATGGGTTTACCCAACCAGCAGTGATATGGCTAAATCATAGTTGTGTGAACAGTAACATTGCTATACCCATTTAATTACCCAGAATAATTTGTATTGGACATTTGAACATCAAAAGTCTTTTTTGTGGCACCCTCCATTACTATCTTCTGTGACAGACACAGTTACTACACAGCTCTGAAGAGTGTGGAGTGTGATTGTCAGGGTTTGAATATAGTAAGGCTTGTCTATCAGACAATGTTGACAGACAGGAGTGACTTAGCCAAAGGCTGGAGATATGGCTGTATAAGAGGGCCACTTATTTTTAGGTCTCATACTCCATGTTAGGATGTAATCACTTCAAGTGTGCTCCTTATGACTCATCATATAAGTCTCTTTTAGTGGTATCAATGGTTGATGGACTTCTCTCTAAGATCTGACTTCAGCAAATATTTGGGGCTAGCGGGGTGTAACTTATGTAAGTCATTGAGAGCTCACTGGAATTATTTATTTCTACAAAAATGAACCGGATTGCATGACTTCATACAAACATATATTTAGCTATTTCATTATTGTGATCACACTGTAGGACTTTAAAATAAATGGGGGCTTATTAATTATTTCTTAATATGTGCCATGCTGCAACAAAAGTGTGACTGGTCTTGTGTTATGATACATTCTTGTGGTTTTTGTGCTGGGTAGTGGATGCTCATGTAGTCTTTGTTGTAGTTCCTTATGAGCATATAAAATAATAAAAACTAACATGTCTCATGATGATCTAATCCAAGCTCATGTTTCCTATTATTGGAAAAACACAAAAAATGGATGGTAAAGCAATGAACCCAAACAAAACCAGTTTATTTAGCACTTTTGTCCACTCAGTACACGTGACTTCTTATAATAAAATACCACATCCCTCTACAAACTTATATACATACAAAACAGCCTTAATAAATACCCAATTAAAACACATCATTAATCATTAAAGCAACAGTCCATTTCCCTATTCAAATATATACACACACATACAACTATAATATAAAAACTCTACTTGTACTAATGCACTTTATAAAAACATGCTTAATAAAAATAAGTTCAACTATACATAACAGGCTTTAATTTTAATATACTAGAAATGGAAATATATTCATTTATACTGGGAAAGCAGTTGGCTCTAGTTTTTAATTGCCATTTACATTCCAAAAATTCTAGGAATTCCTCCACTGGACCTCCTCTCTGGCCCAAGTCTGCCCTATCAATAACACAAAATCTGAACCTATGTCCTACATTCATCGCCAGATGTTTTTATAAAGCATGTCTTTTATCTTTCTTTAGTTGTGTTGGTCAATTCTTTTTAGTAAACTTAACTTAGTTTTACCTATATAGAATGTGGGACAACATAACCACTGGGCTAAATATACCACCATTTTGCTCCCACAGTCAGACCTACAATTAAATGTAATTGTCCCATATCCTTCCACTATCACTTCTCAACATTCAAGGATATAGGGACACTGTGAACATTGGCCACACTTCACCATTTTAACAGGCCCTTCCACTCTCAGAGGCCTCTCAAGTAGTGTCTGAAAACACACATCCTTCTTATAAACCAACAACATTTTTTCTGGATCCCTCCCAAAAATTTTCCAATTAGATTCAACTATTGGCCTAAGCTCATAAACATTTGCATTGAATGTAGTAACCACAGACCTGTTAAATGGCATGTACTGATCTTGTATATTTGCTTAAGGCTGCCAGAGTACTGCAACCTATACCTAAAAGAGGGACAAAATTTAGTACTTCTCTTTTCACCCTCACCTCATTAATGATGTTTAATAAAAAAATTTGCAAGATATCCCCTCACTTTAAACATATTAAACAATCTATCATGCTCTTTATTAAATTTCTGTTCCCCAGTAATCATCCTAGCCAACCGCACACATTGTCCTTTCAAGAAGGCTTTCTTCTGGTGGCTAAGATGCATGCTATCAAAATGGAGAAAAGTATTTGAATAGGTCGGTTTACGATAAATTGTAGATTCAAAACAATTCTTTGACCTGTTAATTCGAATAGTAAGGTCTAGGATATTAACTGAATTACCTTGTACATTCATAGTAAACTTAAGAAAATCTGCAGTGGAATGTAAATAGTCATAAAATTCATTTAACCTCTGCTCACTGTCCTTCCAAAAGAATATCATAACGTCAAGGAATCTTCCTTACAGTACACAGGAATCTTTAAAAATGGAATTAACTACATGGTTTAATTCCCAAAATGAAAGTACTGCCTTTGCAAACATGGGGACACAAACTGCCTCATAGCTACCCTTCTTTTATCTGAACAATTGGTTTTCAAATACTGAAATTTATTCTCTAATACCATTGTCATAAAGTGTTTCATTATCTCAACTTTATTCTTGTCAACACTTGCATGAACGACTAGTCATTAAACCAGTCCATCCATATATTGTGTGGGATGACAGAATATAAATCCTGTATATCCATAGTAACAATTATCAAACTGCCGCATAACAAATTGTTAGATATTTTACTGAAAAAGTCCCATGAGTCCCTCAAAATGCAGGGGTTATTAACAAAAATATTCTTCAAACCTATGTCCAAAAACGTGGCTAAAAAGAATGTCTTATATGCTTTAGCATCTACTATAGGATGCCTTGGTGGAACAGTGAAACTTTTATGAATCTTAGGAATACCAAAAATGGTGGGAATTTTAGGGTTATGGACCATGACATAATCGAAAACCTCCTAAGTAATCTCACCATTAAGCAACATATCTTTTAAATAAAGGTCAATGTTTCTATATGCTATATTCAGCTGATTAACAGAAATTTCTTCATAAGCATCTGTATAAAGCAAACTCAGCATTTTATTAACATAATTATTCAAGTCCATAACCATTAAACTCCCTCCCTTATCCAATTTCATAATCCTAATTTGTTTATTGTTCACAATTTCATGTAACAAAAAGCTTTCCTTCTTCGCTAATGTTTTCAACAACAGGCACACTTGCAGGACAATTAAAAAACTCCTGAAATCATTCCCACATAGTTTTTCAAAAATTAAAACAATGGGATGCATTGGCAGGTTAAATACACTTGGCCTTTTTTATATTTGAAACAAGTACGTCTCCCACATTATCTTTAAAATAAAAAGCACAGTTTAATTTCCAGAGGAATAATTTAAATTGAATCAACAACTCATCTATTTTTCCTTTCCTTGTTGGTACAAATGAAAGACCCCTCTGAAAAAGATTAGCCCAGGCACTATCCACATCAACTGGACTATAATTGTACAATTTGAAGTCATTTTTATCATTTAATACAATAGAGCAGTCTACTAATTCCTCTCCCAATGAGACATTGTGCCCCCCACCCACCCTCCAGTTGTAGGGGAGGTTGTGGGGTTGTAGATTGTCCAGAGTGTGTTGATAAAAGTTCCTGCCCCCCCCCTTTCCAACAGTCTCTGTGACCACCTCAAAGGGGGCTGTTCTAAAGGGTATTCATCATGTTAAGAATTCAAAACCTGCTCAACATTGTTCTCAATGTCATTATGTCCATTATTAACAAGAGAGTCTGTGTTTCATAAATTGGTGGGGGTAGGCACAACCTTTTTCATAATCTGCTTTATCCCTAATAACTTTTTTAGCTTTTTTTATTTTTCATATCCAGTATGTCATTCTCAATTTTCATTAATAATGCATTATACTGTTCTCTTTTACTGTCAAATAGTAAGTCTTTTTGAATGCTTGTGTCAAGCATTTCAATTTCAGTTAAAAGGCACGCCCATCTGCCTGTCATAGTCTTTAATCAGTACTTCCAATAATTCACAACCATGCTGATTAAATAATGAAATCAATACATTATGAAGAACAGAATCCCTTACTAACCCTGTAGAGTATTTCCAACAATGAACCCCCTTCGGTACTATCTCCAAATGCAAACATTCCTTTAAATAACTAACTTCAAGTTACAAATTTCTATATTTCTGTACCTGTGATGAGTCATTTACTGTTTTTCCAGGTACCAAATGATTCATTCCCTATTACTGGGTGAACATTCTGCTCAACAACAATAGGAAGAGCCAACACAGAAGGATCAAAAAGTGATGTCATTATGAACATTTGGATGCCACAAGCCAGTTATTCCTGTGGTAACCTTTTCTGATACCTTCTGCTTAAAACCTACAAAGCCAGAAGGATCATAAGGCCCCACTTTCATGGTCTGTATGCATACTGAAAATCAAGATCAAGAGAGCTTTTGCCCCTTTGCTCCATGGGAGGTTTCTGTTCTCCCTGAGTTCACATTAGGACACCTGCATTACTCTGACAGGTGTACTGTCCCAGTCAAACTAACCACCTGACACTGTTCCCAGAGCAGGTTGCTCTTGGATGCCTGGAAGCTTGGAGCCAGAAGTTACAGCCCTAGTGGGGCTCGCCCCACCACCTTACCGGGTAAGTGAAAAAAATTAAAAGATGCATGCCACAAATTAAGTACTAAATGCCCTGAGATAGTTTTTATTTGTTCTTCTTCTTTGTCAAAAAGAAATAGAATTAGTCTCTGGAAAGTTGGCCTTGCCAGCATCTGCACAATGGACTTACTGACCTACTCATGGAGGATGGCAACATTTGTCACAGGCAACTGTACAGCTGGTGTATGTTAAATTTAAATTGTCAACAGGTCACTTAGTAATTCACATTAATGATTCACTTATGTGTGATGTATGTTACTGTGCTGTACTGTCATACAGATATTACTACTGTGTTTAACAATGCTCACTTTAGGGCTAAATATCACTTGCAACATCATGGTATGCTGCATTTACATGTGTACTTTGATACACATTTTCTGTCAACATGTATGGTGCGGCACTTGCACTGGGATGGACACATGTCCTATCAATCATTACAGTACCATGAATGAAACAAATAATTGTAGCCTGATATTTGCTACAGTTCCCCAGTAGCTGATATAACAACACCATAATTTTGTTGTGCCTGTCTCTTGTCTGGGTTACTTATCCATTTGTGTTATACACATAATACGTCCTATGCATACTGATATACATAATGATATTAATACACACACAGCCCATTTGTTAGGGAACTGAATACACATGGGTTGTGCCTCAACGTATGCATACAGTCACATATGTCACAGGACTATAAGCCTCATTTTGCATACACATTTCTCATATCTCCTATAATCATACAAGTGTTAGCACGTGTATCAAATTATTATTCTGTTGGGTCAGTGTGACACCTGTGTATGTGTCATGTTCTTTTGCATTTCACTATGTACATATACAACATGCGTGAACAGTCATGAACTTTGCACCATTCCCAACATGCAGGTTGCTTCAAAAATGCTTTTTTCCTCAATTAATACTGTTATTGGAATGATTGCACAAGAGTTTGTGAATCTTCACAATATTTCTACATTTTCACAGGTGTGTACACTGCCATACCAACTTCAATAGTGTTTCCTTCATATGCATAAGGCACTGTAAGGCTTGCAGTTCCTTAACCTATATGTACATTCTAACATCTATCATGTAAGTGTCATTAATTACCTTTGATTACTTCCACATTACGCATAACAATGACAGAGCAGTACTGCACACCTGCAACACAAGTGTAGCTTGGCATTTTCAGTATATTCATGTGAGTTCCACAATTTACTGAGCATACCTCAGGAAATGTAAAGTTTAAAAAGTACTGTTAGATTTTATAACTGTATAAACTATTCTGTTGTTGTTGTTGTTGTTGTGTCTTTCGGCTTTCCCGGTTAGGGGTCGCCACAGCGGAACTCCGGTCTGCTAATGATTGGTAGTTGATTTTTACATGCCGAGTTACCAGCCCTGATGCACAACCTTCAATGAAGGTAAGCCCATTCACGCATGTCTCCACGCAGAAGACGCTCTAGCGGAGAATCGAACCGGACAGCGTCTTACTGTGAGGCAACAACGCTAGCGCAGCACCACCACCGTGGGTTGTATAAACTATTCTGCAATACTTTTTATTGTCATTTGTTGTCAATTGTAACCAAAGAAAGGCTATTGTAAAGTTAAATTTGTGTTAGCAAAGCATGTTGTAAATGAATGTGTATAAACTATTCTGTAATATACATTAATTTACAACATGCTTTGCTAACACAAATTTAACTTTACAATAGCCTTACTTTGGTTATAATTGACAACAAATGACAATAAAAAGTCCCTTTCTGAAGTGCATAGTGCAACAGCTTTAGAGTTCAATTATTGTTTTACATAATAAGTGGGGACTACAGCATAATGTTCTATACAACATATAACTTTCTGGATACACATCGAATGTGTAATAACTGAAATATATGCACTATCCCCTATGCACCTTCTTTTTTTGCAGTTATCTGAATTCTACACTTTAAATACATTTTACATGTATCACATTTACTTCCCTTTGTTACAGTGTGGCTGTGTCCCTCTCATTTCCTTTTTATTATGTAAACGTGTCCCTAAGTGAACAGGATTACCTGTACTGATGAAAATATATTTGATTACTGTTATTTGTGCACTAATCTACTTATATCCAACTACACTTTCCTTTTTAGACCTCCCTGCATTTTAATTATGTCATTCAAGTTGCCCTTGTCTTGTATTGTGCTGTCCATGAAGTGCTCGCTTACTTGAGCTGCTTTTATATGCAACCTGTTTATATTGTGTGCTTGGGCATCCATGCACCTGTTCATGACCACTATCAGGTTTTCTAGCCATTAACAGGTGCTGCTGAATGTGTAAGCTTACTTAGCATCTTGCATATTCAATGAACACCGCTGCTCATAGCACTAAAACAAACTGAGAGTGCAGGCTTAGTGTGATGTGTGCAAGCATGTAAATGAATCCCTGGGTACACACCTAGATTAGGACTAGGCTAGCTTGCCCGCAACACTTAAAAGTTTCATTGCTTACTTAAAAAAATGTTCAAAACTACAAATTTAAAACTCACTCTAACAAGTGGTGCTATATTATACAAGGAATATAATTTAATACAATCAGGAAGATGAATCAAAGAACACGTGTGTTTGCATGGCTCTAAAAATGTGTGCAAGGGGCCTACGGTTTGAAAGCAGCCCAAAGGTAAACTTAATCCACCATTGTCCAGACACATTTTCTTTGAATGTGGATTTCAATGCACTTTCAATGAATGTGAGTTTCCAAGGCAGAGATGTTTTTTGCTGTTCATGCTTAGTCTATTTTCATTGTGAGACTGCATTGTTTTGTTTAGCAAATGGCCATCAGTGTTTGTGCTATAAAATTTGAACTAAAAGTTTTAAATTAAATACAAAGATCTATGATGACTGTAGATGTAAAGAAGAAAGTAGTATGTACACTGATAGGTTTGAACAGTGTTTATGGTAACTGGGAAGAGACAGCCAAGTAATGAGACACGGAAATGGCTGTGGGGGGCCCTTATCTATTACCCTGTCTGGGATCCAGCTTTGTCTGGTTATGACGTTTGAAAAGCTTAATCCTGGGTACATGGGCAGATAAGGAGGGTAATGGGACCATACAAGGACTTCTTCTCCTAAGAGTTGTAAAATATCACTTTCTAAGATGGGAAAAGAGCTCTAGTGGCAAAACAATGCAGTTGATTTCATAGTAAGTTTTGGAGAACCACTTAAAAACACAGGGGAAGTTAGCTTGTCAAGCTTAACTGCAAAACCTACAGCTGACTGCAACAGGGTCATAGACAAAGAAACAGTCAGACAATTAAACTCATGACCAAAAGATACACCTTAAATCACAATAAACCACAAAACATCATGAAAGTTGTGGTGAAGATGGCTTAAATCCCTAGCCGGCTTTAGGCACCAGTTAACCCTGCAGTTGCTGGAGGCCCCCCTGTTCCTGGGGGGGGGGCTCAATTACAGCAAGTTATCTTATCTTGATATTTTGTAACATGTCTGCCAAACCAACAAAAGCTAGTACAGCAATTTTGTATATTTAATAAACCAGGTGGGTAATAACTCTTATTTATATCTTCTTTAAAATTCAAAGAGATCTCTGGTTATAGTAACACTGTATTATCAAGCAACAGCTTTCACAATTCCATTAAATATTTAACCACTTACATAGCCCCCCTGGCTATCCTGTCTACTAAAACTAACAACATATCCACCTTTAGGTACATGCAATACCTGTGGCTGCAAGGATTCCCGCTTAATCATCCTTGATTTTGTGGGGGCTCCACAAAAGCTGCTGTTGGTTGGGGAAAATTAGGAGAAGAAATGTATTAATTTCCTGATTATGCTCTTTAACCAGAACAGGGCTGTGATATGACCCTGTTAGGATAAATCTGATAATGAAAGAACACACAAGGCCAGTGGTAATCTCCAAAAAGTTTATGTAGGCACTTTCATTGAACAAGTAATCCAACTTCTTCAGACACAGGACAACAGTTAAACATTTAATTTAAAATATTCCAAAAGGAAATGACACCAGCAATAATGTTAGCAGGAAATGACATCAGCAATAATGACATCATAAACAATCCCATACTTCTAAAAAAAAATAAATCTAAATAAAAATATGTTGTTTATATTGGTGTTCATAAATTCTCTCCTTAAGATGTCTCTCAGTCTTACCAATATAAAATGCAGCACAGTATTGGCATAAGGCGATGTAGACAACCCCAACACTTTCACAATCAAATCTGCCTTTCAGATAATAAATGGTGTCAGAAATACAGAACCTATTTGACACCTTTATAAGATGGCAACTTCTACAGTATTGGCAGGCATAATGGAAACAATGCTTTGGCTAGAAATATCATGGAACGTGAGGGTCACGCCTTTGAATACATGGTTATTGAGCAGGTAACAAAAAACAAGAGAGGTGACCCATGGCAATTAATTTTAGAAAGTAGAGAATTGTATTGGCAGTTGAAACTTAATGCTTCTGCCTATCCAGGTCTCAATGAGTATTGCTATTTGAAGTGTATTTTAAAGTTAAAAGCAATTCAAGGGTGAATAGGTTTTGTTTGGGAGGCATTATTTTACAATTGGTGTATATAAACTATTCTTGTTTAATATTATAGCTTTATTCATAGTAGTATTGTACAAACAACATGTTTTTATTTATTTATATTTATTTTTTATAAGTATGAGCTTGTTTATGATGTCATTATTGTTGATGTAATTTCCTTTTGGAATATTTTAAATTGAATGTTTAACTGTTGTCCTGTGTCTGAAGAAGTTGGATTACTTGTTCAACAAAAGTGCTTACATAAACTTTTTGGGGATTACCACCAGCCTTGTGTGTTCTTTCATCAGTTCATTGGTTTTGTTTCAGAAGCAAATCAAACTTTTTATGAAGGACAGTGTAAAATTATGAGCAAAATCATGGAAGGTCTGTGAAATCAGAGGCAATGACAAGTTTGCATTGCTCTTCATTGAGCTAAGGAGTAGTCACTGATCTGGTATGCCAGTACCACTGTTGCACAATGTATTGGCAGTTGCTAAAATAAGTGCAAAACTAGTATTGCTATGGGCTATGCTCATATGTGTGTTTGTGTCTCAAAAGTATCATTGATTTTTATGTGTGCACACCCAATAATGCCAAGACACATACCTTATATTTCTGGGTATCAGTAAAAATGTAGCAAACAACTAAATATATTTCAAAAGTAATACATAAAATATATCACAGGACATTCAGTCACTTAGATATTCTGTGTGTCTAGGGACCCCCATTCCCCATAAAGGGATATAGGGTCTCCCTTAAGCATCCTTGATTTTGTGGGTGCCCTACAAAAGCTGCTGCTGCTTGGAGAAAAATGAGAAGAAAAACGTGTATTAATGCCATGCTTATACTCTTTAACCTGAACAGGTTGATAATGGCTTCTGGTCTTAGCTGCACCCATTCTAGAACCAGTCCTGCTCGGATGGGTATGTGTGTACAGAAAGCTGATGTAGGTTATGTGCAATGCTGGGATTGTGTTGTTATTACTTTAATTTTCATCACAGCTAAACCTTAGAGGTGTGCACATGGACTCATTATACCTTGTGTTTCAACTGAGGACAATGTGGTTATTGTTCTTTTCCTTTTCTCACAGACCTCAGAGGTGTACACAGAAGGTTACTATAGCTTATATAGTGGCAATGTACTGTCTAGGAGCAACAAAGTACAATACGTTACTGTAATCATTATTTTTTCACTTTCCTCACAGTTACACTTCAGGCACTTATACAGGTGGCTGCCTTTTGGCATTGGGGTGAGGAGGCATGTTATGTATGTCAGCTGTCACTTGAAATACCTCTGCTTTAATCCCATTCTAACACCAGAGGGAAGCACTGACTGTCTTTTTTGTGAGGTTAGGGAGGCAGGCATTTCCCGGATAAGACTTGTGTATCCAGACGACAAATGGCTTGTTAATCTATTCTGCACTACTATTTTGTCATCTTTGAACATTAAGCCTTGGTTACATCTTATATCTTCCTTGAAAGAAAAAAAAGACTGAAATTCTTTTCTTACTCATTTTTTGGTCACTATTTGATTAAAAGGCTGGGAAAATGCTGTAAAATCCCTGAACTTCTACAACCCTACAGCTTCTTGGACCCTGACTTATTTGAGTTATGTCCTAAATGGTTATTACTGTGCTGTTTGGTAAGGAAAGGTGTGTTGAAAGGATGCAAAAAAAAAAGCTGAACAGCAACACAATTTCTATCCTTAATCATAATTTCTGTTCAATTCATCACTGGATGAAAATGTTGTGTAAAAAGAAAAAAAAAACGTTAAAATGCATTTCAGAGCATATAAGAAGTTTTGGCTTCATGAAAAAGCTGAAGAGTAAGGCAAAATATGAGAAAAGGGAGAAAAACAATGTGCATGGTAAGGGGAGCCCAAAATGGGGAGAAACAGGGAAGATTAGGGGGGGTTGAAACAGCATGCCTAGGGCAACATTTCATCAAAGCCCAGACATGTACACAGAGTTGCTGCAATGTATCATTCTTGCAACTAAATGCCAGTAACTGTACATATCCCTTTGTGAGATAGGCTAACTTAGCGAGGTACACAGGTGTGTTGTAATGTAAGAGTATTGTAGCTACAGGTAAATCGATGTATACTACTCCTGAAAGTTTGCAGCATGAAATAAAATGTTGCTTAGGAAGGGTGGCAGTGACAGAGTGATGCATAGACTGGAAGTGCTTAGGAGGGCCCAACTTGACATCTGTTGGGGGGGCCCCAGAATACTAACAACAGACCTGCTTAAATTTTAAAACAAATACACTGAGGATGCTTTAAAATTCTGAAGCTATGGTTTGATAAGTTTAACACTTTTAAAAATATGCAGTCTGTCAAAAACTGGAACGAGTTCTTGGATTGGGATTACAAAAATTCACAATTTACAGTTAGTTGTTTTAGTACTTTGCCACATGCAAAGTACTGCTGAAATCTAAGTTCATGACACCAGCTAGATTGTTCTGGCCATCTTTTGTAGGTGACTTTCCACAAAATTGTGTCTAGCACCTCTTAGACCTATGTTTATATGCTCATACATGAGGTGAACCCTGTTTTCAGGCTTACAGACTAACAAAAAATGCTGACTCCAATGCATCAAGGAAATAAGCACCCACACCATCCCAGGAGGCAGGCTCTCTTTTCAATACACTTAATGAGAAGAACGTGTTCATGCACGTGTGTGTGTGTGTGTGTGTGTGTGTGTGTGTGTGTGTGTAGGAAGCCAAATTTCACAGTCTAGACATAGGAAGAGATATTTATATATGTCCTCCTCTTGCTTGTGCCAAATAAATTCAAAATTGTTTAGGCCTATCTAGAACGTATCAAATCTTGTTGCTTGTCAATTGTCAAGAGTATTGTTATCCAAGAATTTTATTAAGCTACCCTTTAAAATATTTTTCAATAACCATACCCAGGACAGATGACAGATATGCATGGATATAGTTCTCAATTATTTCTTAAACTCTTCTCTGTGTTATCAATCCATTAACTGCCCTTCTACCTTCTGGCACCATCTTAATAATCAAGCACTCACGAAGCAGGCTTGCCAGCATCTGTCTATCACCTTAAATAATTTTTCATTTCAGGAGGCTTATCATCATTATCATGGTGTTTTGTTTATCCAAATCTAATGAAGTCCCCCTTCTATAAGGTAAATATTTACATCTGTATATTTGCTTTCGTCTATCACTTCTTTTTCCTGTTAAGCTGGTATGGTCAATTATTTTCCTAAATGAGCAAAAAGTACTCATGAAAAGCATCTGCATTTCTGATTACCTCCAAATAATTATTCTCATCAATTTCTAGAGCTTCACAGAGATGCTCCTTCCTTTTCTTCCTGCAATATTTCCTAAAACTTATGTTTTCATTCTGACCATCACAAAAATCATTTTACTTTCTCCATCTATTTTCACTGTATTATACAGCATCTTTTTCAGTTTCATTTTGTTTACTATGTTACATTCACCCATAAATGAGGTTTGGTAACAAACCATTTTGTCCTGGGGCATCTTCAGAGTGGGGTTAGATAAATATATTAGTAGGAATAGAGAGGGTAGGGGGAGGAAAGGGTTAAATGGGGAAGGAGGGATGGATCAGGAGGAAATGGGGTTTGGATAGGGAAGGGCTTAAGGAGCTTATGCAAATGTAACTGGGTGAGGAATCACATTTTGGCATGAATGGCAGCAAGTTCATGCCAAAATGTGACTCCTTACCCAGCTGATTTTGCCTAAGCCCCATAAGCCCCTCCCACCACTTACCTCATTTCCTCCCAATCAACCCTCCTTCCATTTAACGCTTTCATCCCACCACCCTCTGTTTGTCTAACCTCTACTGACGATGTCCCTGGACAAACTGGTTTGTTGCCAAACCTCATTTTTCCTTGTTACACAATGAACATGATTATATAAATATGTCAGAAATATATGCTGAGCTATATGAATAACATTAGAAAATCTACTTTTACGGAGAAGAGGGACAGGTGTGCACTTTTCTGTTCCCCCTCTGGTTTTGAATGGTTATTACAATGAACTGGGAAAGGAAAGTGAGTATTTGAATGTGGCTCGATAAATAAGCAAGCGGGGGTAAAGACGCTGCTTATGTGGTTGGACGTTAATTCAATAAGTGGTAAATGTAGTGAGTAATGGGATGCTGCTTCATAAGTAAAATAAGTTGGATGTGCAATTCAATAAATGGTAAATGGAAGTGAGTAGCGTGACGCTGCTTCATAACTAAGCGAGTTGGAGGTATACACGCTGCTTACAGGGTCAGGATGAACAACATCACTGTGTCCTGATTAACATTATATGGATGTGGATGTTGGAATTTAATCAGCTACATTGTGTTTCAGTTTTAATTAATAAATATTGGATAACAAAGTTATGTTTATGAAAGTTTAATAAAAGGTCGTCAAATGTCATTGGGTGTGATGCATTTGTTAATGGGGATCGGGACAATCCATGCCGCATTCCTCTGCCTCATAATCATGTTCATTTTTTTACAGCTGTTCAGAATTTGCATATTTAAATTTTCATTAATTGTTTCCTAAAAGCGTTACCACACAAAGCATACTGTGTCAAACAAATGAGTTTTCCATAACATACACTCTCACAATCTCAATGAGTTACTCTCACATCTCAGAAAAATTCTTTAGCCTCCCCTAGATATTACAAAAAAATCTCATGCAGGCCAACCGAGATTGCTACATGTACAAATGCATATGAAAGGACAAAAATCTTGTTTTATATGCAATTATTTTGCTATTCATTTTCAGACAACTGTGCATGTTCATTTACAATTTGTGTATTGTATTTAGTCTGATCTCACATAAAACAGTAACAAACAGTTAATATTCAAATTACAATACACTGTCATTCTAAACTGGGCTTCACTTGAAACAGGCCAGAGGCTTACCAAGGATCAAAAACTCACAATATGAGAAATGCAGCTGATATATTTCTCTTTACCACTGGCTTTCTCACCTTAAACTGAAAACTAATCTCCATTTATTTTTTCAAAAGTTGGTAGTATAAACTGACAAATAGAACACTTGCCACAAGGATTTGTGCCCAATTCTATTAAATTTCTGTTAATTTGAACTTTTGGTTTATTATATCTACTATGTACTAAAAAATCTTTCAAATTACGGTCTCTCTGATAGGAAATTTTTAATTCTACTTGCGACAGAGAAGAAACTTCTCTTTTTATAAATTTCCAATATTCTTTTAATAATCTATTCAGCCTTAGAAAACAGTATACTTCATGACAAAAATATGCAAATGGTTTATTTGTAGTTTATAATCTCAGCATGCCGAGGTTCTCCTCTGTTATCAGGACTCCAGACCTATTTTTACCCCTAAGGTTTCTTGAACTACATGTAGCTCTACCTTCATTTTTTTACATTTAAATGTTTTGCTCTTAGCAGTCTTATTTCTTAAATATACTGGTAAAATTAAATACTCCACAGAAACACACCAAATAAATTTAAAAGTGAATTTAGTAACTCCTGGTCAGGTGATATACAGTTTTTGGATGACATTTTTATTTTGTGGAGAGACACTACTGATAAATTAAGTACATTTTTGGAATTCCTCTATAATACTGTGGAATTTTTGAAGTTTAGTTATTCAATTCAAACTGAAACTGTCAACTACTTAGATGTGGAAATAAGAAAAGATAGCGCACAGGCTTGCTTTGTTTTCTAATATTTGCAGAAAATCTACTTTCTCTAACAATTACCTCCACTTTCATAGTTGACATTCTACATACCAGGAAAAGGCTGCAGTAAAAGGGCAGCTAGTAAGGTTGGCAAGAATGGTGTCATATTTGGATACCTTTCTTGTAGACTGTGAGGTATTGTTGGGTATGTTTTCTAGGAGAAGGCATCCACAAGAATTTTTAATGAAAATTAGGGAAGTAGTAGTTTTCAAGAGAAAACATGGAATTGATGGTCTTATACTGAGTGCAAACAGTAATGTACATAATATGGACAAAAACAACACTACAACTATAAAGGTTAATCATAATAGAGCATTTATTTCAACATTCAACTTGGATAGTGAAACCAAAGGTGATTGTTTGATAAAGAACTGGGAGATTTTCAAGTAGATAATACAATTCTTAAGAAAGTATGTAATAAGCCCATGCTGGTTTATAAGAAAGATATGTCATTCAAAACATTATTGGAGAGTTGTAGGAAAAATTGGTTCCCTATTACGCTGTCACAGACACAGGTTGTCTAATGCATCTTTGTCAAACTGAAAAGCATGAAAAGGCAAAACAGCAAAGTGGCTTTTCAGCGAATTCTTCCCTTGGAAAGAATTTGTTTGGCCTCTTTCGCTACTTTGCCTTTTCGGCACTGTAGTCCAATCTTGGAGTTGGTATATTTAAGTAGGGGGGTGTGGGGGCAAAGCCCCCCACATTATGTAATGTTTTACATTTTTTTTTTGTTTCGGAACAGCAATTTTTTTCCCTTGGAAAAAAATCGCTGTTCTGAGGTTTTGACGTTGTAAGCTTTTGCTTACATGGGGTCAATTATGTGTTGTTCGCTCTTCTGAACATGCAATATCATAATAAAGACCTGGAAAAATCAACCAGTTAGTAACAGACCCCTAGGAATGTTTTAAGAGTGGCCCCACTGCACACAATGCAAAAGCATTCCTGTAACCAGTAGTGTCGTAATTAGAAATAAAGAATATTCTGTCACAGGGCATTATTGTTGTGAGTCAAAAAATGTGGTGTATGGAGCTTTCTGTTCTAAATGTCTTGCTTTTTATTTAGGGAAAACCCAGTGGATGCTTAAGAATCGAATTTATGAACGCATGCAAGCTATACAAAAATCAAAGACCACAAATGCCTTTTTCAGACACACACATGAAAATAAGGACCACAATTTTGATTTTGTAGTTATTGAGCAACAAAAGATAAAAGGGGTTTTATTATAGAGAACATCTTAATAAATGAATTAAAATAGCAAATTTTAGTTAATGCAATGTGTTTTCCGGGTTTGAACGATTCAATGGCTATTAATTCTGTTTGAAAGTTGAAATATAATAATTTATTTCTAGTTTTGTCCTTGGTTTTACCTTGCAATCAGTTTTAATTGGTAGGTTGGGTTTAACAGTGCATTATGTGATTTTAATTATATATAAAGGAAGTGTCATTAATAACAGATTTAGTTCTGAGTGATGTACGGAATAAAAGTGCTAAACTTGTTCTAACAAATTTTAAGTTTGGAATACTATTGCCTCCTTTTTGGTAACACAGAATTTATCAGTTTTTATTTCTTAAATATTCTTTAAATATTACCCATATTGGACCCATCATTTCATAACTCATTCTATGAATTTGCAGTTACAGGAACATGATCTCAAATGTAGATTTCGAATGTTTTTCTTAACATTTTCCTTTCTCACCTTATGCAGTTTATTTTGTTTTTCATATGCACTTTATAATCTTCCATTTAAACTCCCGTTACACTGTACTAATTTGCAAAATGCCCCTCCCTTTACTATCTCAAAAAGTTATCATCTTCATTCTTCAAAATCAGCTTGCCCAGGGATTACATGGAAAATGTTACAAACCCTACTTCTGAAAACAGTTCATATTTGGAAAGCATTCTTTGCTTCTCTTTTTGTACGATTTCTGCTTCAAATCATTAACTCACAAATTTATTAGTTTTTCTTCAGCTTCAAAGGTGTTTGCCCTGAATTTTCAATGCTAAATCAATGACTATTTCAACTTGGACTAAATGTTTCCAAAACCATTTTATTCTCTATCTCATTCTTTTATTCCATAACTTTAGTCATTGTCGTAACTCCCTTTAAGTCTCTCTTCAAACTGCTTCCAACACCAATATCCATCTGTAATGTCTTTCTGACATTAGTTAGTATTGTTTTTATTTTTGCCATCTAAAGTTATGTTCTTTAAAAAAATTATATTCTCCTAAATTTTTTGTCCTTAATTTCATATATGCAATCTGTCCCTTGTAAATGGCAGCTGCTTCCCCAAAATATCCTGCCCTCCGGATTCTTCTCCTTGCATAGTCCATACAATCAACCATTTATTTCTTTATCCCTTTTTGTTCAGTGTCACCATTTTGAACTAGTAACATTTTAGAAAACCCTTCTTCAACTGTGTCAGGAAACAACACTCCATAATACTCAGCTTATCTATTGTGATAATATTTCCCAACAGAACTTGATCTGTTGTAATTTTAGGGAAGACTGTTTGGTGACTGGGAGGGTGTGATAAAAACTGGAGTTAAATTTATCTTCTAGGATAGGATACTGACTGTTTAAATGGTATCTTAGTGGGAAATACCCTGTTATTCACTAATGAACTTTTTAAAAAGCATGTCGCCTGGTATACTAGATACCAGGACGACATGTTTTTTCTATGGAAAGGCCCAGTAGAGGAAATAAAAGCCTTTATTCAAATTATGAAGACATTTACAAGTTTCCTGGATTTTACTTTTGAGATGAATTCTGAAGAAATCAATTACCTAGATATATTGTTAATAAAAGACTACAAAGAATCAAGGTTTATTAGTAGGATCTATCGTAAACCGACCTACTCAAATGGATTTCTACACTTTAGTAGTTGCCATCCTTACCATCAAAAGAAGGCGGTTGTGAAAGGACAGATGGTAAGGGCGGCACGTATGACTACTACATTAGTGGATTTCAACAACGAGTGCGACAAATTGAGGATTATGTTCCTGAATAGAGGTTACCCGCAGGCCCTACTCATTGAGATTATAAAAGAAGTGGAAAGTAAAAGGGTAGGTGGATACTTTAGGCCAATTTTAAACTCAGTACATTTGGGGACCCATATTGATCAAGAAAGCACAGAAATAGAGATAACGAATAATGTGAGAGTTGACCCAAAATTAAGATTTTTGTGTACATTCTCAGTGGACTATCTCAACATTAGGGAGATCTTACAAAAGAATTGGTCAATTGTAAGAGAAGACAAACAGTTGTTGGACCTGCTAGGATCAGCCCCAGGTTTCACATTCAGAAAAGGTTGCTCATTGAAAACCCTTTTGGAGAAAAATAAACGAACATTCACTAATAGGATCAAGGGCATGACCCAATGTGGGACATGCCAGTGTAAAACATACATGAAGGGTCACAACTTTGTATTAACAAAAGGACATACAAAATCATGGGCAACTTCAATTGTGGGACGAAAGCGGTGGTCTATGCTGCCTTATGTGATCATTGCCCGGCTTTCTATATAGGAAAGACCGAAAGGGCATTTAAAAGGCGCATATATGAACATCTTTATGCCATCGCAAAAGCTGACATAAAGAATGCATTAGCCTGTCATGTTATTGATCATCCTGGCCATACTTTTCATTTTGCTGTTTTAAAACAAGTAGCAACAGACTTAAATAGCGGGCCATGGCAGGTAAATTTGGAAAGGGAGGAATTATTTTGGCAGGTTAGGACAGGAGCGTACATTTTTCCTGGCCTAAACGACGCAGTTTCTCTGTCCTGCATTCTCAAAATCATGGCCATGAGGAGATAACACATTTATTTGGTTTGGATAGTTAACCTTATGTACCATGGTATTTTTTCAGACTTCCTAATAAGCAAACTTATTGACCCATGACACAGTACGGTCACAACAGTCGTGGGCTGTTAATGGGTGAATGGACACAACAGCTTTTACAGCTATCGCTTGACTACTGGATTTATTCTACTACGCCTGCTGCAGCTTCCATCGAGGTTTTTATTTTAGTGGGAAATATTATCACAAATGAAATCTATTGATTAGTGGACACTAATCATACAGCAGTTCTGTATAAATGAGTTTAAATTTGTTTTGAGCCCTTATTGATTAAGAAAGGTGACCTTCTTTTGTAAGAGAAAAGTGCTGATTCTCCTTATGGCTTGACAATCAGAAAATCCTATAAATTGTGTTTAGGGTTGTTTGCTCACATGTTGTAAGGGTGTTGAAGCCTAATATAAAACTTGGTACACAACATCTTGTAGTGTGGGAATATAGGCAACTGTTACAGTTGCAAACCTAATATTTGGGCTGAGCTGTCAAGATTTAAGCAGTTTTGAAATCTAGAAAATTCTGTCAGAGCCAGTTATTTGGTAGGTGAGAAAGACACGGCTACATCATTCCTTAGTCCTTTGCATTTGAATCTGTCTCTTGGACACGTAGTAAAAGTAATCAAATAAGAACTGCAATGTTAGGAAATACTCCAACCAAAAAATATCCACTAAGGAACACCAATAAATAGATGCAATAAACTTTATTCCAGTACAATGTAGTTGAATGCTTTTCTCCTAGAATGTAATAGACTACATCAGAACTAATGTTACATTTGGAGCCCAGCCTTTAAATATTCACTAAAACAGTCCAACATGGTGTCCTTAAAGGAACGTATTATTTAAAAAAGATAAAAAAAAGTTATTTTCAAAACTAATACAAATAAACACATAAAACATGAATACATTGGAAGACTGTATAACTATGTAATTAGATGCTAATAATTAAAAAAACAAACAAATAAAATAGAGGTAGTGAGATACTGAAATAAAAAATAATGAAAAAAATCACAATTTAGCACATCAAGTTTTTAGTACAGGTAAGACAGAAACATGTTCATTCAAACCAGGTAGTGACATTGCATTTAACCTCAGTTGCCACCGTAATTCCCAGTGTTCAGTTTTGTTCTGCCAGCCACTGCCCTGTCAGATCTTGGTTAATTATTTCCAAAATCATAAATTGAAAACAAGTAAATTCATTACAATCTTAAAAGTGCTTGAAGACTGCATGTTTAACATTTTTAGTGGAAATATCGTAAGTGCATTTATATATCCTTCTACAAAATGTTCTTTTCATTTTACCTACATAGTAACATTTACATGTAGACTATATAGCCAGGTATACTAGGCATTTACTTAAATAATTCCCATATTGAGGAGTGTCTGTCAACTCACTTTTATTTATTGTAAAGCTGTTATCCTTATAGATGTAAATACACTGTTTGAATTTAGCACATTAGTGTGTTCCCAGTCTAGGGTTATCCTTTTCACAACTGGGTTTACAATTAACATTTCTTTTTAACAAACATTTTATATTACTTGCAGCGTTACAGATAAAGTGAAGCCTTTCACCCACTATAACAAATATGTTAAATGGACCAATTTTTATTTATAATTTCTTTAACAGGTTTATGTCTCTCATTATATTGTGATATCAATGATTTCTCATATTGGTAACCATACATGGTGGTTTGGTGGTGTTAAACTTGTTCCGACTCAAGTCCACTTAGCCCTACCCCTAATAAAGGGGCATAATGGTTTAGCCTCTTATCAATCACTTCCTTTAAAGACTCTTCCAGAAGTTTTATAGGGTATCTTCTCTCTCAAAATATTTTTATGAGTTGTTTACTTTCAAAAATGAAATTGCTTTCATCTGATATCATACAGGAGATGCAAATAAACTGGCCTTTCACCAAAGTTCTTTTCATAAAAAAAGGGTTGAAGCTATCAAAATGAAGGTAGCAGTTAATAAAAGTAGGTTTCCTAAAAATATCAGAAGAAAGTCTATTACCAGTCTTAGAAATCTTAATATCCAAATAGTTGATACTTTTCACATCAAAACATTATATGAACCATAAAAATGTGGTTGCTTCCTGTAAATAATTTATCAATTCTGGGATTGTAGCCATGTCTCCCTTCCATGAGATAAAGATGTCATTCGAGTATCTTAAGTACAGAGAACATGAACCGCCCTAAACAAAGCTAAAAACACAGCATCAATGGGACCTGATGGTATCCCGGGTTGCGTGTTACGTGAACTCCAAGAGGAGCTAAACCCAAACATAAAAATGCTATTTAACCTTAGCCTTACTTCAGGATATGTACCTGAACACTGGCGTACAGCAACAGTGGTCCCACTCCACAAAGGGGGTACCTCTACAGACCCTGGGAACTACCAACCTATAAGCTTAACCAGCCTGGTCTGCAAAGCTATGGAAAGAATCATTATGGAACTCATAAACAGAGACATAGGGGACCTACAGACACTTGACCCCACCCAGTTCAGCTTTGTAAAGAGCAGATCCTGCCTTTTGAACCTGGTTGACTTTTTCGAAACAGTCACTAGAGCCACTGATGAGGGCAAAGCAGTCCATACAGCCTACCTGGACTTGGCTAAGGCCTTCGACACAATACCCCACTCAGGCATCATAGATAAGCTCAACAGCTTAAACGTAAACCCTTATGTCACTAGATGGGTTGCAAACTGGCTAAAGGACAGAACCCATAAAGTTAAAATCGCTGGAGCAATGTCAGACTCAAAGCCAGTCACAAGTGGTGTCCCACAGGGATCTGTCCTGGGACCCTTCTTGTTCGGCATTTATTTCTCAGATGTTAAAGCAAACATGGGAGGGTTGTGACTGACAAAGTTCGCAGATGACTGCAAACTAGGCGCCATAGTCGATGCACCAGTGGACACACACATCCTACAAAAAGGCCTCACAGAAATGGACAACTGGTGCCGGAGTCACGGCCTTAAACTAAATGCCAAAAAATGTATAGTCATCCCCTTTGGGAAAAACAAAGTACCCACAAATTATCACATAGACAGCAACCCACTGAGTACGGAAAAAGTAATCAGAGACTTAGGGACCCAAGTCGACGGCGACCTCTCATTTGACACCCACGTTGCCAAAGTGGTTAGAAAAACATTCTACCTTGCACACCTCATCATGAAGGGATTCACATCCAGCTCCAAGGATGTCATTGTACCCCTATACTCAACCCTCATCAGACCCATGATTGAGTACAATGCCCCATTTGGTATGTACCTCACCCGGCATTTGCAACAGCTGCAGAGACCACAAAAGTACCTCACCAAGAGGATCAAGGGTCTCCAACATGTGTCTTATTCTGCCAGACTAAAGAAACTTCAGCTCTATTCAGTAGCATACCGCCTGCTCAGAGGTGATCTCTGCCTGATGTACAAGGCCATGTCCAATCAGGATCTGATGGACATGCTCCACCTCAAAAAATCCAAATCCATCAGGACCACGAGAGCTAAAGACTTAAACCTCGGCACAAGTATGAACAGGACATGCTGGAGGGATAGATTCATAACCCAGAGGTTTCCCATGCTTTGGAACAAGATCCCAATTTGTATTAGGCAGAGCCCCTCACTGACTCTCTTCAAGAAATCTTGATGAGTGGATGGGAGATTGTAAGTTTACCCCAGGGGTCACATCTGTGTCACTGCTAGACAGGGGCACAGTAAACTAATTCTATTATATAAGGGGACCTTCATTGTGTCACTACTAGACAGAGGCACAGTATTCTAAATGTATTCTGTACATTTTTTGTACCATTTCATGGGGTGGCAAAAGCCACATCACTATGGCTAGGCTTACAAATGCCCCAGGGCAGATAGCCTAGGACTATACTATGAAACTATGAAATTTAAAGAAATCAGGACTCCAGAGACCATCTTTTCATGAGTTTGCACCTAGTATAAGGCATGAGAAGATAACTCATTTTTCAGTGCCTGACCTTGAGTTAAGTCATTGCACGGAGGCCTGAATATGTTTGCATGATGCGTTACTATGTGTGAGAGGCCAAGCCATCTGCAGATGATGTGGCCCTGAGTGTCAGTAGGCCAATTGTGAGCTTACCCATGTAAAATTAAAATAAAGGATGGTCCAATACTAAAATCAGAACAGTGTAAATACGGTGACTATCAAAGAAAGTGTTACCCAGTCTTACAATGGCAGCTCCGTTATGCAAATACATGGAAAACCAGTTTGAGACTAATGGTAAACCCCAGATATCCAACACCAAACACAAGAACGCAGTGTCAAACACCCTCTTTAGTTCAATAAATATGGATCTTATGAAAAAAACAGTAGCGACATTTTGCAAATTATTTTTATCCCTAACTTTAAAGAGTACATCCATTTTTATCAAAGTAACACTGTAAATAAGCAAACACAGTGACAGTATCATCACAATAGCAGAATCCATGTTATTCTGTGTGCAGAAGTTCACATTTTATGATATAATCCAGTACATTGCCATAAATTTTCTCACGTACCTTGGTAACAATTTGCATGGTAGGTATAGGTCTGTAATAGGCACAGAGCATTCCTGTTTCTTAGATTGGCATGACACATGCTCATTTGCGCTAAGAGGAAATACATTTTGTAGAAGGAAAACACTTGCAATATATTTTACTGATCTCCATTAAAAATACATCCATAACAAGTCTGAGGTGAATTCAGCAAATGATGGATACTTATTTTGATCTAGCCATGGCATTTCCTCTACACTATATTCAGTCATTGGTTAGAAAAGAAACTTGCAGGCATTAGCAGCAAACGCACTGGTAGATTAGCTAGCTTAGAAGAATTGAGGGTTATAACTGTAAATTGGGAATGAAATAGTTAGAGAAGGTATTGTGGTGGCCTAGGATAAAGGGGTCAAATTCAGGTTTTAATGTTACTGGCCTAATAATAAAACACAAGAGACTGAGTAAATGACCACATGTTTTACTGACATGGCAGCAACTGGAGCAAGCAGAATCATGTGACATTCTGTGTGCATGGTTATACTTATGGGATTACTTAAAGGTACACATCATGAAGTTACACTGCATTGTATTGACTTAATGGTAGAAGTAGATGCAGCAAGTCTATCTAGTCTACATGTCCAAGTACCTTAACATTTTACTTACACTCCAATTCTACCTCCCCGCTACACTTTTTCAGCAGTCCCATCCTCTTCAATGCCTCTGTGGTTTCTCTTTCCATTACCCATTCAGAAAGTCCATTACATTGGTCTACTACCCTTTCTGTGAAAAAATACATTCAGAGATCCCGGGAATCCATTCTTACAATCAACTGCATATGCCCTCTCCTTCCACATCTGTTCTTCCTATTGAAATGGCTTTTGGGCACAAGTATCATGTCCCCTTTACCTTTTCTGGTGAGAAGAGCACTGGCTTCTCCAGCCTTTGGGCATATTACTTCACATGTGTCCCACTTATCTTTCTAGTAGCCTTCCTGAGAATTTCTTCTGTCGGCCTGATATCCTTTAACTTTTATGGCATCCAGCAATAAACATAGTATTCAAGGTATGGTCTGACCAAGACCCCAAAGAGTGGAAGCATTGTCTCTATGCTTCAGAATTCATCCCCATGAAGACACATCACAGTATTCTGTTTGTGGTTGCTACTTCTGTTGCTCACTTACTCTGCTACTGATTGCCCTGCCTAGGTGTAATCCACACCCCTAGATCTTTTTCCTGCTTTGTTTCTATCAGTTCCACTCCTCCCAGGTGTTACTTCACACCAGGGTTGTTGTGACTTGCCTTACTTTGCATTTTTTTGCACTGAACTGCACCTGCCTCTTTCAGCCCACTTGCTCAGCCATTCAAATATTTTCTTAGACTCTTCCCCCATGCTGCACCTGTCTATGTCATCAACAAATATGATGATCTCATGCACTGTTCTCTCAGATATTTCTGAGCCAAACACACTAATGACCCAACACCTAGAAGATGCCCCTGTTGTATTCTTAGTTAATTCCATAATTCCTACCATTATTCATCTCACCATAAACTCTGGGTTCTACCACTGAACCATGCTACTTTCCAGTATTGGTCTTATTCCAAGCCCTTCCAGTTTTCCCATCAGCCTCTTGTGCTGAAGAGTCAAAGGGACTAGTGAAGTCCTTGTAGAGTATGTTACATTCACCTGTAAATCATTCATACAACTGGATCAAAATTGAGTGTTATCCCCCTCTTGTTGTTAATCCATGTTGCCTGCCATACTGGAGTTTGATGTCCTTTGTAAATGCTAACACTTTTCCCCTTTTGGTTTTGGGATACTTGATATTGATGTGGCTGAATGGATTCCCTTGTTCTGTACAAATAACCAGCCATGCTTTAGGAAGTGGTTGTTCCAATAACAGTTCCTAATCTACCAAATATTTTGGTGATCATTTCAGAAGTGATTCTTCCTTCCAGAAAAATTTCCTTTAGGGATATCAATAAGATATAACGGCAATAGATTCTTTATTTAGGATGTCTTCAGCCAGTAGCAGCTGCTTTAGCAGTTCTTCAAGGTGATTTTTGATCAATACCCTCTTACTACCTTGGTGTCTGACTTAAAGGAGATCTATGATCAGCAACCTCTTGCTACCTTGGTGTCTGACATGTATGGTAGAAATACTGTTTCTGATTCCATTTAAGCTAGTTTGTTCAGCAGACCTAAAAAGTATGCCCTACAAGATACTTCTGGCAGCCATCACTTTTACCTGGCCAATGTTTGAGCTTTAGGGTCTTATATACCAGACACCATATCAGGACTGGATCTTCATGCTTTTTTCCTATTTTTTTTTCTGAGTTACTCTGAATGATTATGTGAATAAGAGGATCCAATTCAGAAGATCAATTCAACAGAACGTCGAACTTCATATGGTTGAGACCATATGACTGACTTTCCGAAAAGTGAAATGACAGAAAATAATAAAAATCTATGTTTTTGCAGGGGGGGGGGGGGCAAGACTCCCCTGCACACCCTATGTGGGGGGACTGTGCCCTGCCCCTTGCATATTATATATATATATATATATATATATATATATATATATATATATATATATATATATCAACTCTCTGATCCCCAATGTGTTGCAATCTTTATTCAAAAGCTTTGACATTTCGGAAAGTCAATCATATGGTCTCAGCCATATGGAGTTCGACTTTCTGTTGACTCAGTCTTCTGAATGGGACCTGAATAAGAATAGGAGACATCATAGATCACTTATATTTAATGCCAGTCACCTGTTGCAGGTCTAGTTCACAAATGTTCATGTGCATAACACATCTGGACATTTGTTTGGTTCCTTTGCTCCATGTAGTGAGGGTTCATCAGTAGCCAAACAGATCATCTCAAAATTTCCAGAAACTGAATGCTGTTCTGCCATATTCAGGCAACTGGACAGACATTGATGCTATTAAAGGCCACTGCACCAGAGGAATGTCTGCTTGGTATGCATGTTTAAAAGTGTCTATACAGCAGATGCTTATGTGGTTATCCCATTGTTGTCTGCCCTTATGCTGACTAAGAAGCCCAGACTGAATCGTTACTTCATTAGCAAGGCTTTACTTGTGAAGAAGACATTTCTGACTTACTCCTGTTTGGTGGAGTGCTTTACACATTTTCTCTTTTTTGTTACTTTTGGAAAGTGATACCTTTGGGCATTCATGAAGATTGAGGGAAAAAAACCTTGACTAGTCATTAAAAGTCTCACCAAAACAGTGAAAAAGCGCATGGCCTATTGAGTTCCCATCTGGAGCAGAACTTCTTTCTTTTAAAAGTGATAATATTTTAAAAGTATAATTGATGGTCAGATTTACAAGAGCTTGTGCCAAAGATTTGTTACAGGAAGAGATGTATTTGCTGGCCTCTGGTATAATATTCTCTAGAACAGGTACCATTAGAACATCTACAACTATTTTGGTGCAGTCTGCAGTGGTCCGCGGTGAGAATGACAGAGCAGATAGAGGGCTACAGGTCAAGCCTGATAGACACTAAGTCATGAAATAAGATACCAGAGGACAGGATGCGGCTATGATAAATGTTTTATGAACTCATCATATCACACTACAGGGTGAAATATTACAGGGTAGAATATAGCAAAGCAAAAACTCATTCTCGACAACAGCAGTCCATGCAGACTATTAGAAAAATAGCAGTGCATCTCTGAGTAAAATCGAAGCCAGCACTATTGATCTAATAGTAACACAAATGGATATAAAAGAAATTAAGCCTATCTGGACTGATGGTTCACAGCTTTAGAAGAAACAATGAGGCAGAAATCATGCCTACAAAAGGCTGATACTGATAAGTCTGTTGAAGCTGTGCTATGCAAAGTGAATAAAGGTAGAGATATTTTTAAACATATGCAAAACTTGTGGAATGACACCTTTTTCTCTTTATGGGTATTATTTCTCTTCTTATAAGACAGAGAAAGTCAAATTGAAGACACAATTCACTTCTAAATAGCAGACCATAGATCAAGTAGGACAGGCAGAGCATGATATGAAAGGAATGTTAGAAAAAGATGGTTTGTGGTTTTTATCTCAGTGCATTGAAATAAAATGTTGATGGTTCTTAAAGAAAGAAATGGGTTCCTATATTGTGCTGGTTAATGCAATCGCAATTCAACTGGATTATAATACCAAGATTCCCTGCACTGTATTAAAGTGCACACAAAGATATGGACATATGTTGACCAAAACAATGAATGCATAACAGATTTTAAGCATTAAATGTTTAAGGTTTTTGTATGACACTAATCATAACCAGTTGCAAAATTAGATACAAAAAATGTTTAAAGGAGAGCATCTTGGAAGTACACAGTTGAAACTGCTAGAGTGATTTTCAGGACATAGGTGGAGTGGGAGGGGGGGTAACCCTGGCTACAGTAAGGAAGGCATAGCACTGGATATTCAGTTAAGAGAAGCCTTAAGTTGATAACTGAGAAGATGCTGGATTTGTTAAATGAGTAATGATTTAAATTATAAATTATACTTTTGTAACTTAATAAACATAATTTATAAATTGATAAACGTGTAATTGCTGAATTTTCCATGTGTGATCTATTACCTGATACAAAGGAAAGCTGCTTCTTTGCACTACAGATGTTCATCTAAAAAGCACTCATAGTAATTAGAGATGTTAGGAAGTGGGAAGTGGAAAAGCACATCATATTATGGAATTTATGCTGAGAGTGTGTTCACACCTAATTGGACGCAAGGCAGAGGTACTGAAAGAAAGGCAAACGTTACATTCACTGACTTTTTCAATTAAACTGGGGGGGGGGGGAGATAAAACCTACTAATGAGGGAGTGCAGGGAACACAGAGCATAAGAAGTATGAATGAATAAGTATAAATAAGGAGAGCGACCTCATGGCACAGAGGGATGAAGACCTTCCTATACCCCAGATGACCCATGTTCGACTATCTGCACAGACACTGTAGGGGCAGCACAGGGAAGGATGTGAGTCAGAAGCCACCATTGGCCCATCTACCTAGTGAGAATGAGGCAGCCTAGGCTTGCTGCAATAACTCCATGCTGTGAGTGGTACACTGCGTGGTCAGAAGCATGTGCATGTATGGAAGCATGCTTGCATCACCTGAAGTCAGCCATTGCAGAGCTCATAACGCTTTCACAAGGTGGAGGGATAGAAAATGCCCCCCAGCAGCAGCAGCAACATTACACTGCACTAGTGTCTTCAATCTCCTCAATTGCCCCAGATGTGAGTCAGATTGAGGCTAACATGGGTCCACTAGACCTTGTAAATAAGGAAGGGAGCTGGTTGCAGCTTACGGTCAGCTGTGGGGAGAAAAAATGTATAAATAAGGAGGACATGGCAGAACTCAAAAAGAAAGGTGAACTGTCCAGAAGCATGACCAAAAAAGAAATGAGCTACTTATATGAGGTGCCTGTAAGAGGTATTGATATTTCAAAAACAGCAAAAACAATGGCCAGAATGGTCTGTGGATACCATATGCAGATTTCTGGATTCATTGTATGCCAAATAGACAAGTAGAGCAATGGGGGTGGAAGTGTTGCAGTGAGTAGGTGGCAAGGAAAAACCACATTGTGATGGGGTATGATAAACAAAGACAAGAAAAGGCAAAAAAAGATGTTGGCCCTGTGGCTAGAAATACAAACAGGAGAACCCTTGGAGGTATCTATGATGCAGTGATCATCAGATATAAGGATGAAGGCTGACTGACAGATTCAACAGCAGTTGATGAGCAAATATCAGAAAAAAAAACATTATTTTGGCAGATGTATTCTTTCCAAGAGTGAATTCGGAGGTGCAAAACAAAATTTCTTGTGGAATCCAGTTCGAGCTAAGGGGGGGGGGGACTGTGAATGAGTATATCATTAAGAAACACACTGAATTAAAGAATGGATGGGGTGGGGATGCAAATGATACAGACCAGCAGTGTATGATCTCTGGTGTATAACTAAAAGGTTACCAAGCACAAAACACTGAAATGCTGCAATAAGATGATGGATAAGACTACAGTTGTTGGAAAAAACAACTTTATAAATGATAGCAAAGCTTTCGGGTTGCCACCCTTCTTCAATACTAATACAAAAATTCAAAAGCCACATGGGTTTAAATAGGAGTCATAAAAATCACATGACAAGCAGCCCAATTGTCATGTGACACAAAATTACGATGTAATGAAAAATTATATATTAATACATCTTAAAACATATCTAATAACAAATATGGTCATTAAATAAACATATAAACAATAATCAACAACATAACTTTGTCCGTTGTAGTTTAAGTAAAATGGGTTTCAATGTAATAGCAGAATTTATACCAGGTGAATGGTCAGCTGCTAATCTTAATATCCATTCGTATTCCTTAATTTCCAAGAGGTTGCTGATATCACCACCTCTCAGAGATGTATACAGCATATCTATGACCCTAAATTTGAATTTATGTTCAGAGCCATGCATATTTATATGATTAAATAAAGCATTTCTGTCATTTGCTCTCCTGATCTCAGATTTATGTTCAATAATTCGCTCCTTTAATTTTCTAGTCATTTTCCCCACATAAAAGGAGGAACATGCCAGGCATGTTTCCAAATATATAACATTAACGCTAGCATATGTGGCTGTTATATGAAATTTATAGGTTTTACGAGTTACCGGATGAATAAATATGTCACTATTAGTACTCATAATGTTGGTACAACAAGTGCAATTCATGCAACAATAAGTACCACATCTCGAGGATAATGGACGTTTAGGGCCTCCACTGAAATCCTTGTAGCATAATTTACTTTTTAAAGTTCTCATATTTCTATAGGAAAAGTAAGGCCTATCATCTAACACAGCTCTAACATCTGGTGATGCCATCAAAACAACCCAGTTTTTTTCAATAATTTGTTTGACTTGATATGTCCTAATATTATAGGTAGTGACATATCTAAGTCTAGAATCCTTCGGTACATTCCTATCCGAGGACGTAGTTGACTCATCCATTAAGAAAATAGGTTTACGTTTTGTACATCTATCAGCTATAGTATTAGATTTCAAGTATGATAATAATCCAGGATCATATCCGCTATTCACAAACTCTAGCAACATCTCATCAAGTTGCAAAATAAAAGATGTCTCATCAGTATTTAATCTACTAGCTCTATTAAATTGGGATGTTACTATTCCTTTGAATACATGTGGGGCATGCATACTAGTATTATATATATATATATCTGCCCGCATATACCTCCTTTCTATGAATACTAGTATGAAGTATTCTCTTAATTGTATGTTAACATCCAAGAAAGTTGCCATTTTGTCTGAATAGTTATTTTAAATTTTAAAAAAGCTGTAGTACTATTCAGATAATCTATATATTCAAGTAACTGAGAGGAGGACCCTTTCCAGATCAGAAAACAATCATCCACAAAGCGCTGATAGAAACACACATTATCATTCAATGGATTAATCTTACTACAAATGTACATCTTTTCCCATTGATGAAGAACCAAGTTAGCATAAGTATTCGCTACTGATGTGCCCATAGCCACACCAGTAAGCTGTAGGTATAACTGTCTATTAAACAGAAAAATATTGTTAGTAAACACTACATCTAATAGAGAACAAATGTTCTCTATATAGTTTGTTGTCAAAGAAGCTTGTGAAGTCAGAAACTCTTTGATAGATTCAATACCAAAGTCATTCGGTATGAGCGTAAATAAAGATGAAATATCCAGGGTTACAAACAAAAACTCACCTTGATTTAAGGTGGTGATATTTAAGGCATTAAACCAACCTCTTAGCTTAGTAATAAAATCTGCAGTGTCTTTCAAAACATTACTACACTTTAACAAAAAAGGTTGTAATTGCTTTTGTAAATATATGGAAATCGGTTCGGTTAGCCAACCACCACCAGACACAATTGGTCTCATAGGTGGATCACATATTGATTTATGTATTTTTGGTAGACCATACAATTGTGGGATGATTGGAGATGGAACAGTAAAAAAGTGAAATAAATCCAGGTCAATGTCACCATTGATCTGTAAATCATAAATTATCATATTCACAGAACTAATACACTTTTTAACATCAACGGGTGTAATACATCTAAAAGCATGAGTATCCCCAAGGAGGGTAGTCATAGATAATAAATATTTATCACAGTTCATAAGGACCACTACGCCCCCTTTATCTGCTTGTTTGATAATTAAGTTCTCATCAGACTGTAATGCTTTCAATGCCTTATGTTCATCATATGTTAAATTATACCATTTTAAATTCAAACAATCAGAATATAAACATCTTAATTCTAATTCACATAAGTCATGATACGCAGTTAAAACAGGAATACTAACAGGTATACATGTGCTACGTTTTTTACAACTTACTCGAGTAGATACAGAATTATTAAATAAAACTTTAAGATTCACATTCCTAACAAACTGTTTCAAATCAGTCAAAGCAGTCACCAAATCATCGCTGCACACTGGAATAAAACTAAGCCCCTTCTGTAGTAAGGAATAATGTGGAGCTTCCAATGTGAAGCTAGACAAATTTAAAGTACCGTTGATTATCTCTGGTTCATCTTGCCTTGCCCTAAAGGGCTATCACTCTTACGTTTAACTGAAGTCATGGTTTGCCTTGTTAAAGATCTACTCCTCGAAGCAGACCGCTCTTTTATTTTTTCAGGTTGGTCTAGCTGAAATCGTTTTTGTAAAACATTCAAAGTTGACTGATGGGTTTTCTTAACACCATCAGTATGTTCATTGTTACCTCCAATACGTTTTCCATCTTCACTAGCGTGCAAATCCAAGTTCAAATCAGTTACTTGTGACGTCACCAATAAGGGCGTAGCTTCAACCAGATGTTTCTAAGAAATAGTAGACACCGGTTCCTGGGTAGATAAATGAGCCGGTATAGGTTGAGAAAACATATCTAAGGTATCCAAGGAAACTTTCTGGATGTAAGTACTATTAGAAGAATTATTCTTCGGCCACGTGAAGATATGACCTTTTTGAAAATCGGTCATATCACGTACAAGCATGCACTTTTTTGTTGCTTCCAACCGATCAAGGGCCTGAAGCCTATCAAGCATTTGTTGGTAAATGTTAAGCATACTAGTAAAACAGGGCATGGCCATTATATCATTTTCCATGACCATAATTTCATCCTTGAGTTCTTTTTCACTATTAGAGAAATAGTCATTCATAAGAACCATATAATCAAGGCTCAACTTAATATTCATTTGTTGCCAGCGTTTAAGTAGGTTAGGATAGGCATTCCCATATGAGGGCATTTTCAGAATTCTTAAGCCTCCTGGGACAATGCCTCTGTCCAAATAAGCTAAGAAACTGAAATGTTGCCATTGTAGCGCTTAAAGGCACCTACCTTCCCATTCAAGTAATAGTAGTTTCTTATTGAACTCCACAGTGATGTCTGTTGTCAAAGTACGAGTATTATCCATGGTCGTGCATGGTGTAGCAACAAAATTCAATAATGGATTGGTCTCATTAGTTAAAAGAGACCTAAGTGAACTTTTAGCTTCCATTGGAATAAACAGGCTGCACAAAGACTCTCTAAGTATTCCCAACGAAGCAGCGAGATTACCAAACACAAAACACTGAAATGCTGCAAGAAGATGATGGATAAGACCACAGTTGTTGGAAAAAAACACCTTTATAAATGATAGCAAAGCTTTCGGGTTACCACCCTTCTTCAATACTAATACAAAAATTCAAAAAACACATGAGTTTTCTGATCTGGAAAGGGTCTTCCTGTCAGTTACTTGAATATATAGATTATCTGAATAGTACTACAGCTTTTTTAAAATTTAAAATAGATTATTCAGACAAAATGGCAACTTTCTTGGACGTTAATATACAATTAAGAGAAGGAATACTTCATACTAGTATTGATAGAAAGGAGGTATATGCAGGCAGATATATACATAATACTAGTATGCATGCCCCACATGTATTCAAAGGAATAGTAACATCCCAATTTAATAGAGCTAGTAGATTAAATACTGATGAGACATCTTTTATTTTGCAACTTTATGAGATGCTGCTAGAGTTTGTGAATACCGGATATGATCCTAGATTATTATCATATTTGAAATCTAATACTATAGCTGATAGATGTACAAAACTTAAACCTATTTTCTTAATGGATGAGTCAACTACGTCCTCGGCTAGGAATGTACCGAAGGATTCTAGACTTAGATATGTCACTATCTATAATATTAGGACATATCAAGTCAAACAAATTATTGAAAAAAACTGGGTTGTTTTGATGGCATTACCAGATGTTAGAGCTGTGTTAGATGATAGTCCTTACTTTTCCTATAGAAATATGAGAACTTTAAAAAGTAAATTATGCTACAAGGATTTCAATGGATGCCCTAAACGTCCATTATCCTCGAGATGTGGTACTTATTGTTGCATGAATTGCACTTGTTGTACTAACATCATGAGTACTAATAGTGACATATTTATTCATCCGGTAACTTGTAAAACCTATAAATTTCATATAACAGCTACATGTGCTAGCGTTAATGTTATATATTTGGCAACATGCCTGGCATGTTCCTCCTTTTATGTGGGGAAAACGATTAGAAAATTAAAGGAGCGAATTACTGAACATAAATCTGAGATTAGGAGAGCAAATTACAGAAATGCTTTATTTAAGCATATAAATACGCATGGCTCTGAACATAAATTCAAATTTAGGGTCATAGATATGCTGTATACATCTCTGAGAGGTGGTGATATCAACAACCTTTTGGAAATTAAGGAATACGAATGGATATTAAGATTAGCAGCTGGCCATTCACCTGGTATAAATTCTGTTATTACATTGAAACCTATTTTACTTAAACTACAACGGACAAAGTTATGTTGTTGATTATTGTTTATTTAATGACCATATTTGTTATTAGATATGTTTTAAGATGTATTAATATATAATTTTTCATTACGTTGTAATTTTATGTGTCACATGACAATTGGGCTGCATGTCATGTGATTTTTATGACTCCTATTTAAACCCATGTGGTTTTTGAATTTTTGTATTAGTATTGAAGAAGGGTGGAACCCGAAAGCTTTGCTATCATTTATAAAGGTGTTTTTTCCAACTGTGGTCTTATCCGTATCACTAAAAGGTGCAACAAGAGCAAACATAATGTATACAACAGGATATCCTTAGATGGAACAAACTTAATCTTTCTGTTTTACCCAAAGTTGCTATTATTAAAATGAATATCCTACTCAAATTATTATTCCAATTTAACACATCAAATATTAAAATCTAGACTAAATTTTTTAAGAATTTCTAGTAGTTTATCAAAGTTTCTTTCATTTCCAAAATCTACTTAAGATCGGTTATCAAAAACTCACCTATCCATAAAATATTGGTGGATTAGCCTTAACAGATTTTAAGACTTATTATGATATAATTAACTCAGGCAGACTAATAGCAATAGCAGAATTTAACCAATCCCAAGACAAATGGATTCCATTATGGGTGAAATTGTGGCATAACTCTGTGCATAAATATCAGTGTATTCCCAGCGTTTTACCTTTTCAAAATAAAGATGACCTTAAAACTGTTACAATCCATAATTTTCTAAAACACTTAATTAGAATTGTTCAAGATTTTCTTCCCTACTCTTGGTTTAAAAGAATCATTGATGTCATTCCAGCCATTACACATCTCCATCCTAATTTAAGGTTAAATAACCTAATGTCAAATTTAACAAATTACCCCTACTTAAGAATAAAATCATCGACTTCCACAATTATAAAAAAAATTTTGATGAAATGAGAATTTCTTTTAACCTCCTTAAAAGTTATTTTATCATATTAAGGTAAAGTAAAGAACTTGTTTATAAAGTCTTAGACAATACAAACATTAGTGAACATAATACAAACGTATGCAAACTATTATGGTCAGCATTTAATTCCAAAAATAAAATATCACATGTATATAAATTAATTATTTCTATTAAATATCAACATTCTCTCATTTATTCTAACCACTGGAATGAACTAACCCTTCCATTTTATATATACTGAAATATCTTACTCTATTCAATTATCATTAAAAGTATTACCTTTTAAAAAATTGCCTACACTCAACTAATGATATTAAATAATGCCTATATGACTCCTGATAGAATTAACAAAACCTTCCCTTCATCATCCCCTAGCTGTTCAATTTGTAATCATCAAAAAGCAGACATACTTCATATTTTTTGGAGTTGCAAATGCTCATATAAACTTTGGGGTTCTCAAAGTCAGGCTGGAAAAATGGAATATGAGAAATCTACTTTATCCTGGGAATTTGCATTACTACATATATCCCATCCTGGTTTAAACACAATTCCATTGGTTACACTTTATATCACTCAAAATTGGCTTGACAAAACAAAAATAATATGGGATGGATTTAAACAAATGGCAGTAAAGTATTTATCAGCACAGAAATTTTTAGTATCTAAGATTAATAGACAATGTTATAAGTAATATTGGAAAAAAGTTAACTGTATTGTATATTAACTTTTGACTGGAAAAAGTAACAGGCCCTCAGCACGATGTATATAGTTGATGTTATTGTCATGTTGCTGTCTGCAACTGTTTTTTTTCTTTTTCTTTATCTTTTTGTTTGATTAATCACTATTGTCTGCAAGTTTATCTGTTGAATGGAAAATTTATGAAAAACTAAATAAAGATATTAGAAAAATAGAGCAAAAATACTGGACTATAGGAAGAAAATCTCTTAGGAAGAACACTAAGAAATATTGTATACAGGATGGACTTGAGAAGACCAATTTAGCCATTCCCAAAACTGACCAATGTATTGCCTGAATGACACATCCACCAAATCATAAAATTACATATGTCTGAGCATTTTTCCACACAAACCATGCAGACGGATCTTCACACACAGCCCACTTAAATATATTCATCTTCAAACTGCTCTATCTCAGGGAAAGGAGTACACTGACTTCAGTGAATCAGGGGGTCTATATTAAATCAGCGAACGCTCAAAATAGTGAACACTGATTTATCGACCCTTTCAGAGTGAAATCTGACAATCCTGAAGACATAGAACAGCAATTTTTTTCCCAGGGAAAAAAATTGCTGGGCCATTTTCAGGACTTTGCCATTTCTTCCACTGTGGTGCAATCTCAGAGTTGGTATATTTAAGTAGGGGGGTGGGGGGCAAAGCCCCCCACTTTATTTTGTGTTTTGACTTTTTTTTTTGGTGGAACAGCAATTTTTTTCCCTGTGAAAAAAATCGCTGTTCCTTTTCTTCGAGATTGTCAGATTTTGCTATTTACAGGTCGATAAATCAGCGTTTGCTATTGTAAGTGTTCACTGATTTAATATAGACCCAAATCCAGGGCGCCTACAATTAGCCACAATCAGTCAATCCATCAGAAGTCATATGGCAAATCATTATCATGTAACACTGATCCCAAAAATTGTATGAAGGGGTGGCAGGAGTTAAGAAAGTGCATTAAAGAAGCACTAAGAAGGAGAAAGAAGACATGAACCTAAAGAGGAAGAAGCACTGAAAGAGAACATGGTTAGCCTGATTAAAAACTGAAGTGAGAGACATTGCAAGCGAAAACAAGGGAAGCAAATACAAGAATGAGAAAGAGAATGAACAGGAGAAAAGTCATATGCATAGACAGCAAAAAAAAAAAAAGGCTGAGCGCCTCGAATGCTAGAATTACCTTTAAAAAGATGAAAAGATGGACCAATTTCTATGAGTGTGTCTCTACAGAGGAGGACAATAAGAGTCTTGTGGATAGGGAGTATCTACAATTCAGAAAAGTTTTTAACTACGTACCTCACAACAGACTGTTGCAGAAAATGAATATGCAGTAGGTCAAAATTATTAAGGAGGGTTTAGTGCAGAAAATAGAGTATGCAGTAGGCCAAAACTATTAAGGTGCACAGGAGATTGGTTGACTATCAAAGGGCAGAAGGTGGAAGGGAAAAATATTCAGATCTTGCGTAGCACTCCTGTGTTATACATCACATTGTGCGTGTATTAATAGTAATATCATATGGTTCACTGGCAACAAGACTGGTGCAGTAGTGTACCTGTTGCTGTAGAGGGCATAGGACTGACTAGATGCAGGTGACTGAGGTCTGAATCAGAGAGATAGCACCTGAGGCACCAGCTGAGAGAGGTAGACCTGTCTGAAGAAGGACAAGTTATCTTGTTACCAAAGGTACAGTGTATCAGAAAAGGACGTTTGTACTTATAAATGAATGAACACGAAGAAAACGTGTATATTAAAATGTATTGGTATTGAGTGCTTTCATCTCTACCTGAGACTTCATCAGAATAAAATAATCAAGTATCCATACTGATATACATACTACAGAACTTGATCTGTTATTCAATTTCCTATTAAAGTAAATGTAATTAGTTATGTCTGTTGAACATGCACTGTAACTTCCTGTACTAAGAACTACATTTAAACAATTATTTGAGTGAACTACAAAACATATAGTAAATAAATGACCAAAAATTCATCTCTACAAAATAAAAACATTATGATGCAATTAAAAAGAACTATGCCTTGCAAATAATAATAGTAGTACAAGTAGTTAAAACTGCCTGGAAAAAAAATTCAAATAGTGAATGCTTCACAACTTTTCAGCCCATGATTTCCAAACAGGATTGACTGAAGTTTTGTTCAACCCAGGTGATGTACTGGCATTAAGTTTAAGTTGCCAAAGAAGCTCCTTAAATCCGTGTTGGTTATCCCAGGTTCTACCCATTGGGTAAATGGTAATCTTGTCAAAAATGCCAAAACTAAACCCTTCGAAGCTGGGGCATACACAAGAGTGTTTACATGGAGCACTAACCTTGCTTTTAGTTTTAATATTGTAGCTACACTTGTAAATTATTTTCCTTAATGTCCTCTCTGTCTTTCCTATGTAAAATGATGGGCATATGTGTTATATTTAGTTAAGTAAACTATCCCTGTAGTTGAGAAGTTTCCTTTAATAAATCTGATACTGTTGTTGTTCAGCCTGAGCAATGTATTTGCATGGTTTATAAATTATCTTGTGTTGATGGAAGAGACAGGGGTTTTCTGTGCTGGCACCTCCTCTAGTAGAGACTTGCGGGGTAATCTTATATACCCAAGTGTTGGTTGAGACAACCCAAAGACTGCTGTCACTGAAGGCCAAAAGGCCTGTGTGGAGTCAGCATTTACATGCAGTATATTAAGCAAAGGGAGTAGGAGCATTATGAAAAATCCTCATCACATGTACAAAATGGCTGCCTGGTGCTCACCTCCCAGCTACTTAAGCAGCGCGCATCTTTCAGACGTTGCTATTGAAATGGTATTGTAAAACTATAACTACCAGCATGTATTACAAATAACATACATGCAGATAGTTTTCCTTTTAAAAACACAACCCAATTTTTTTTCCTCAGTAAAACATCAGATTTAGATTTTTGTAAATTGTGTTTGGACATTATACTGCTAATAAGCAGGATGAAGACGGGCTTTTTAAGACTGCGATTTTCCAAACTTGTGCATGATAAAAGAAAATAATTTTTAAAATGTATTTAAGAGTATTATAATATGAAACAAAAGTTAGACTGTGAAGATAAACTCCTAGGTTTTCGTATTGTTTTAATTGTCTGCTTTATCTTAAGTGAAAAATGTTATTTAGTCCATCATCCATGAAAAGGCATGGTCCTTCTTAGGAACTATTTTTTTCTCTTTACGGTAGAAAACACTATTTGTTAAAAAAATAAACAATGCAGAGTTTGTAGTAATATGTACATGCACAGGTTTGGCATAAACAGAAAAAACTCACTCCATGTTTTGTATCTATTTGATATTAATCAGTACTCTTGGTGTTGTAAGGTCATTGATTAATTCTCAGTAAATAAACAACCATTTTTTGGGTTATCGCCTCTCTATAAAAATACAACCCACTCATGTGTGAGCTCTGTTAGACAGCCATTACCTGCACAGTAGTCTCTTTATGTTAATTCATAAAATGTAAGTCATTCAAACTGGATGGGCTAATCTTTTGTTACTTATCAACATCATTTAATGGGTTTTATAGCAGGCTGTCTCAACCCATAGCTTGATTTCTTGAGACAGCCTGCTATAAATGAACTGTTTATTATGGACATAACATTTCATTCACATCAATATTATTGCACATGACATAATCAAATCTTTTAACCAAATCAAAGTTCCTTAGTCATCCTAAACCTTTTGTTTTGTTAATCATACACAGCTAATGAGCCTTGTTAAATAAATTACACTTGTCCTGGTCCACTTCAATAAAAACACAACACTGAATGACATTTGATGACCTTTATTAAACTTACATAAACATGATTGTTAATCAATATTTATTACTTTCAACCAAAAGCATGACCCAGGCGATATCATCCATGGAAGAAAACATAAAATAAAATAAAATAACCATAAGGGCAGCGTAACCACTCACCCTTGAATAAGCAACGTCCCCCACTTGCTCACTTATCCTTGCACTAACAAGGCAGCGTACCGCTCACTTTGTTTAATTACACCACCAACCAGATAAGTAGCTCTGCTTGCTTACTAACTTATCTACAGAGCAACCACTCACTTTCCTTCCCAACTTATTGAATTGCACATCCAGCACCAGATGGGGAAACAGAAAAGGGCAAGCCTGCCCATCTTCTCTGCCTTACCCAAAATTAAGTAATCACAATCCCCACTCATAAAAAGGGGGAGGGAGGGTAGGAAGTTTATGTCAAAAATGTGACTCCTGCCTCAGTTACACTTAAAACCCTTTATGCCCCTTCCTACTCTTACCTCATTTCCTCTCAAACATCCCTCCATCCCCTTTAACCCTATCCTCCCCTTATCCTCTTAATTACGGCTACTCTATATATCCCCACTTGAAGAGTCCCAGGACAAAATGGTCTTTTCCAAACCTCATTTGTCCTGGTCCACTTCACTAAAAGCACAACACCGAATGACATTTGATGACCTTTATTAAACTTCCATAAACATGATTGTTAACCAATATTTATTACTTTCAACCAAAAGCATGATCCAGGTGATAACATCCATGGAAGAAAACATAAAATAAAATAACCATAAGGGCAGCGTAACCACTCTCCTTTGAATAAACAACGTCCTCCACTTGCTTACTTATCCTTGCACTAACAAGGCAGCATACACCACTCACCTTCAATTTACTGAATTACACCAACAACCAAAGAAGCAGCTCTGCTTGCTTATTAACTTATCCACAGAGCAACTGCTCATTTTTCATCCCTTCTTATAGAATTGCACATCCAACACCAGAGGGGGAACAGAAGAGGGCAAGCCTGCCCCTCTTTCTCCACCCACCAGCCTGACCAGGCTGATCCCCCTCTCACCAACCAAATTTCCCACAACCTAAACCCCATTAAAGGCATAAAGCCAAACATCATTTGGTGAACCCAATCTTGCCTAACCAAACTGTAACCATGCCGTCACCTCTCAATCCCCCTCACACCAACAAAACTATTCAGTTACCTAAACAGCTAAAACAAACCACTGATCTTCACACCAGACACACCAGGTCAGTGACTAGCCACCACCAACCAGAATGTGGTAAAATAATCCAACCCTACGTCCTGTGAAACTGCAGTAACTCAAAGCTAAATCATCCTACACAAAGCACACCACCTAGCTCACCAGCCTTAAATCCTCCTACACAAAGCACACCACCTAGCTCACCAGCCTTAAATCCTCCTACACAAAGCACACCACCTAGCTCACCAGCCTTAAATCCTCCTACACAAAGCACACCACCTAGCTCACCAGCCTTAAATCCTCCTACACAAAGCACACCACCTAGCTCACCAGCCTTAAATCCTCCTACACAAAGCACACAACCTAGCTCACCAGCCTTAAATCCTCCTACACAAAGCACACCACCTAGCTCACCAGCCTTAAATCCTCCTACACAAAAGCACACCACCTAGCTCACCAGCCTGAGCCAGCTTATTCAATGCAACCCACTAATCCCGACAAACATAACACCCCCTTTACCAAAAACTCTCCTATAAAGGAGCCCCTTAATCCTGCCACAATCATGTAATCCTAACCAACATGAATGCCTTGGCTCACCTAATATCTGCTTCAGCAGTAACCATAACTTGGTATGCTCCCATGGTAATCTGCCCACTCGACCCATTTCAAGGAAAACCCCAACTACCAATAAGACAGTGTGAAATTCAACCCTGATGCTTCCCACACAAGATAAGATAAAAAGGCTGCAGGAAAGAAAAAAACACAACAATGAATAAACAAACACCATATACAGCTGCACTGCTGGAGAACCATCACCTCCTTTCCTACTGCTCCATCAGCTGATACATTCCTCATCCTCTCTCACCTGTCAAGTGCCCATTCCTTCAGACCACCAAATAATGTCCACTAAGTACGTCCCCATCTGCGATCTCAGTGTGATCTGTAAAGAAAAAACTGTAAATATTCCACACATGCACAATCAATATTTAATGATATTATGCAGCAGCAAAGACATAACTCTTCCATCAACTGTATGAATAGCACGCATAACTGAATGCAAAACCACCATGCCACTTAATGTCTTAGCAAAATTCCCCATAAAGTTTCTTTCTGTCACCCACATTCATGATACGACTGATACCCATGTGAAATAAAACAAATTCATAGCCTCAAAAGGCCTCTTGTTTAAATAAATTATCACGGTTAACCATCCCATGAGGTTTCTCAAAAAAGTTGTTACCCAATACTTATGGTCGAGAAAGTTAACCACAAAGTGTGCCAACAACATGCCAATCCCCATGACCAACCCTAAAGGACATCCCAGTGAATAACCCAAAGGCAACACCCTGGTAAAATACCAATTGATTGACCCCTATCAAAGTAACCCACAAACTGATTGACATGCAACTTTCGTAACCCATAACTCCCTGAAAAAGCATTTGACACAACACTGCCTTGTATATACCATAATAGCAAACCCCTCCTTATCCCACTAATAAACACCCTGGATGAGTGACTAACTCGCCTTAGATCTCTACCCATATCCCTTGAAGGGCAATAAAAGCAGTATGTGGAAATAACTATTGATCGTGGCTAGCCTACAAAACCTTAAACTATTAACCTCATAGCTTCCTATGCTCCTATGATTATTCTAATTCTACCTTACCAGTAAACCCCCACAATCCTTATAAACAACCCTCCACATCATCTTGCCCCAACATACTTCCTCCTACACCCAGTGGTGCACCACTCTAACAGTCAAAACCATGCAATAAAATCCATTACCTTTCAAAGCCGTTTCATCAGGCCACTGACCACTGCTCACCCATCTCAGACCTCCTTGCATGCCATCCAAGCGACCATGACATCCACTAAAAACAGGCTCCATCACAACAAATCCTCTTCCTTCAGGTCACCAAATGTAGCCCACACAATTCCTCACCTCTGCCATCTGTAAAAGAAAAAATATTAATCTCCTTGCCCCTCCCAACAAACCCTCTCAGGCAATGGCAAACCCAAACCGCCATCTGTAGCATAGCAAACTCCGGCCCCATGCCATACCTCTCAACCTCTGATATTTAGAAATCTGTCCCAGAGAAGTAACAATGCAATAAATATTCAGAGGACAAAAATTAGCTTTACTTGTTTTTAAGATAACAGTTCTAGTTGTAACTCAGTCACCAAGAGGTTAACTAATGATTTTTTACTCTAGTAATTACTCAGCTGGCCCCCTCTTGTTCTTGCCCAATCAGATTGATTTTGTGTGTATTTACATGCTTGTTCTGCGTTTTAATTTTATTTGATGAAGTTGACATTAGTTTAACGAAAGCGCTCATGTATTTATTTTTGTCTATTTTGCATTACATTTTTGTTTTTAATATCACTTTGGTGGTTTGTGCTTCCTGGAACTCTGCCTGCCAGGACTCTCATTTATTTTAAAAGTTATAGTACGTATGAACCACGCCATAGTAAATGTACAATAAAGCAAAACTGCCTACACAGAAGCTCGGACTGAATGGGCAAACAGTATTTACAAATCACGTAACATATCAGCATGCTGCTAACTGAAACTGCTCTTATTAAATGAATAACCCTCCAAATTCAAGGTCCTTAATTATTTTTATGACTTGATAGCGGTTTCTAACTGAATTGTTATATGACCCTAATAATACCCACCAAAGACAGGAACATAGCTCTCAACCAACCAGGGACAGATCCAGAGAGAGATGGAAAAAAATTAGGAACATTTTGAAAATATCAGTGCTATTAATTTGAGAATGATAAAATCAAAGCATATGCATTAATATGCATTTTCTGATGTAAAAGAAATCTATAACTCTTAATTGTTATTGTTCATGGTGTCATTCACAAAAGACACTAATTTTAGTAGGATCATGCACAGCCCAGAGACAATTGCTCCCTAACCTGTGAAACTGCTGCTCCACACACTGCACACCACTCCAGAAGACAACCCCTGCTCCACACCTCAGCTACCCAAAGTGAAAATAGCATCAGATATATAGCAAAATGTAATAGGTTTGGCGAAAATGCAGAAACAAATGTACAGATAGACTATTGCCCTAGCTTGTATTGCAAAAATTGAAATACTACTATTAACATGTAAGGATACAAAGTCCATTACTCAATGCCCATTCCTCACACTGAAGACACTCTCAGAAACCCAGATGCAAACCCTGCAAATGCACATGTGCCATGAGCCACCATAAGCTGGAAGCCCGGGAAAACCATAAACAGTCCCTGTGTGTCTAGCGGGTACAGTCTAGCTGATGAGGCTACAAGATGGTAGCCAGTTACCAACAATGTCCTTCTAAGCCCTAGGATCACTTCCCCTGCTCCACCTAGTGCCGTATAACCTAACAGTCAAAATCCTCTACCCAGCCTTGATGCCCTCGGGAGAATTAGCATTAATTTAAGGTTGTTGGTGACCCTATATAAAATTAAAATGGATGACTGCTATCGTCACCACGCATGCACAGGACCCCAAAGCCCATGAAAAAATATTTGCAGATCTTCCCCATCAACCAGCCTGCAGAAACCTCCACACAGAAATACCACCATAAAAAGAAAGTTTCCCCAAATGCAAGCCCCGACATACAGAGGTGCTTCTGCAGGTCACCAAAATGCAACATACAGACAAGGCATCCAATGAAAAACTTGGAATCACCCAGCCCCATGCTCCCCATAACTCACCAAACATTTATCGACAAATACCCTCTACGAAGCCTAATAAGGACCAACCACTGGTGTACCCAAAAATGACATCTCCATTACCCAATGATTTGCTATAAAACCACCAGTTTATGAAACAAACCAAAATATGGAACCACATCTGGTCTTTCTGTGAAACCATATACCCTTGAGAGGTTAATGTTCCCTCAGCTACATACTGACCAGGACACTGAGATCACCACCAATATAGTTCACTAACCTCCCAAACCATGGTACTATCAAAACTGTTCCCGGGCATTAAAGGAATGTGAATATGAAGTAAAAAGCCTATCATTAACTCCCAATTAATGCCCACTCGGTCCCCATTCCACCTGTACAGACCAACTTACTGCTATTGCAGAATACTGGAACAACCAACTTTGCTGTCATAATGACCCCTGGTGGTATGTGTCTAAACAGTATGGTGAATCTCCAATTATAAAATGAAAATGCTACTCCTTGCCCCCAGACTGCCTAATTTACAAATAAACTAAAATTAGCAACCTACAAACACAATAACCAGATTGTCTATGCCAGTGTTAAGTTTACCATGACCAGAATTGTGAAAATATCTCGGGTATCAGCTTATAACACCTAGAACAACAAGGTACCCCCAATGACTGACAAAGCGGCATGAGCATTGTCTAACCATCTTAATCCCTCGAGAGGATTCCAACTGATTCAAGTTTCAGATGGTTCTGAAAAGCTTAGAAAACTGTCAGTGCATCCAGATTTGTCTTAGGATGCCAAGAAAAGGAAAAAGTTGCATGATAATACAAAACAAAGGGAGGCGAATATCCCACTGGCACCAAAAGCAAAACGGACCACTTGGCCCAACCATTAAACTAATTCTGCAGTTATGAGTACTAAGTGAACCAAAAACCAGATACCCTATGCAATTCCCAAATGGCCTGGACCCATATCTCTCAACTCCATGGAGCTAGAAATCCAGACAAAGCCTAAAATAACAGAGGAACAATCCCTCCCCAAAAAAAAAAAAAACAAAATGGATTTTTAAGACATCGCTCACAGCATTTCAGAATTACTAGAATAACCAGCTTTGTGTTAGCATGTGTACTGTAGGATGACAAGCCCGACCTTTATAGGGATCGCTGACAGAAAGCCCATACTATCAGTCAGTTATGGGTACGCTGACCTGACTATGCCTCTCAACTGATCAACTTTGCAGAATGGCAAGATTTTGGCTCATATTTATGGTCTTACTTCATATTTGTTTACTTAAAACACTACTAGTTAGCTCATAGTAGCTTCATGATAAACTTTTATTATTTTTAACCTTCTGGCTGTAATGTAGAGTTATTGTGGCAAAGTATTAAATTCTACTGCTTCTTTCCATGGTTAGCGGAGGGCATTCCTTGGCCTCAATAATCTAAAATACTGATGGTAAGCACTTAGCCTCTGTTATCTCCATCAAGTATGAAAGGGACTTACCTTATCTGTCTCTTGCACTGGGATGAACATATAAGTGGTTTCACTCAGGAGGTTACATAAATAAAGGCTATAACCTACAAAACCGTGTTCTCAGCATGAAAGAATTGTTCATCTTTTCTAAAAGTGAACCAACCATTCCCCCAAAGTAAGTTTAAACAAGAATGGTAGTTGTAGACACTAACTGCGCATGTGCCGTAGCACCCATGTCCCGTACGTGGAACTCACAGCCCACGAAACGGCCATCTTGGCTTCCTCTAACCCCCAAACTACCACTGAATTACTCGGTGACAAGGAAAGCCACCCAAGACCCGCATGAGCTGCTGAGAACTGGGGACAACATATGTAAAGGGGCTGAAAAAACAGTTTTGAAAATCCCTCAGACCGTCAACAACTACCAAAATGTAGTGTGGCCCTGCCCCCCAAGTCCTAACCTCGCAATTCCAAGATACCATTAACACAGCAGCCAAATGGAAACGGCAATAAGACACCCAAAACCATAGGTAATTCACTCGTCTTAAAGGAAAGAGAACCAGTATTATAAATGAGTAAAACACTATCCCAAAATGAGCAATACAAACAGCTTAACTGCACTCACTTAAACAGCACAAAGACAGCAACGACTCATAAAGCTGCATGAGTCCCGGAGCAAACAGGCACACTACTGTAGCAATGTTCCTTCCGTCACAAGACAAACCACAGTAATTCGCCTAAATAAATAAAGTTCTGGTCCACTTAGGCGCAGTAACTGTAAGCCCCTCATTAGTAAGACTTCGTCTCAGACCAGCCTACTGCTTAAGACAAACCTCCCTTATCCATAATAATATATAGGTCTGTTTTTTTTTATATATCTATACGTAATTACTACCCTATAAAAGCAGTAGTGCAAATTCCTTCCTCTTAACATATCTGCCACACAGTTTAACTACACAAAAAAAAAAATCCTTGGCTTACCTGCCACAGGAACACCTGCAGGTTGTCTCAGACGTAAAACTTGCCTTAGCAAGTTCATGCCAAAAATGTGACTCCTACCTCAGATACACTTAACAAAAGCCTTTAAGTCCCTCCATACCCTTATCTCATTTCCTACCAAACATCCCTCCATCCCATTTAACCCTATCCTCCCCTTATTCTCTTAATTCCGGCTACTCTATCTATCCCCACTTGAAGAGTCTCAGGACAAAATAGTCTGTTCCAAAGCTCATTTTGTTCAGTCCCTTTCATTTTTTAAATGACAAAAATGTACAAATCTGAAAGATCAAACATACACATACAGGAAGTGTGCTATCTAATCTTCCTTCACTGTTTTACCATACATAGGCATTCACATTTTAACTAACTGCTATTCAGTCGTGAGGTTAACTCGTATATAATTTATTTGGATTTCTTTTCTTTTATATTTAGATATTAATTTACCAACTGCAATTGTATATATACATGCACGCCCATAAACACATACATGTATGCTTGAAGAGGCACTCATCCACACACACAAACACATGCGCAGACACACACACACACACACACACACACACACGCATGCAAGCATCACATGTAAACACTGAAATGCACTCACACCCACACACACACACACATGTGCACACATACATACCCACACAAATACACCATGTTTCTCTTAACTGAGAATATTTTGCTCTTAGCTGTGACTGCAGCAAGTATTTCTGCTGTACTACTGAATGGGTGACATTTTGTTACAAGTCTTAGTGATCAAAAGTTTCCTCACATTACAGCATCAATTATTATTTTGTTATACTTATTTGTGTGTGTTTCATACTTCTGAGAGTGACTCTACTACAGTATTATCTTGTAATTGCATTTGTTATCAACAAATCATAAACCTGATGTCAGCAAGAGAAGCAAAAGAAAAAATAGTACCTCTCTATCAGTCTTCAGATTAAGCCAGGTCTTAATTTTCCAAGACAGTATCTGAAACATTTCAGATAACCATATGGTTAATCCCACCAGCATAGGGTTGACGACAGGCACTCAGCATCATCAGATGACTGCTATTGGAGTGTCAGTATACAACTCTGTGAGACGTACAAGAAGCATGGAGCTGCCAGCCACTAGTGTAGGGCATGACAGTCTCCATTAATGAGACTTGCAACCACTGTATGAGAAAGACTACCAGTAGAAAAATGTTGTGCATTTCTTGTAGTGTTACTCTTAGGGAAATGATAATCTTGTCATAACCTAATGTGGGGCCCTATTGAGTGAAATACATACAACTGGCCTAAGACCAGCCTCGATGTGTGTGTGTGTATGTTTGACAGTCTTAGTGTATGTATAACTGTGTGTATTTGTGGGTTGTAGGAAGTATATGCACCTCTGTATTATACTACTACAGTACTCGCTTATAAAGGATGATAGGTCACTGCTAAGCAATTGTCCAAACTGAGCAATTCATGGTCAAGCAAATTGTATTTTACTGCAGTCCATACTATATCACTATAAATTCTATTAAATCAGAGAAACTCAATGTACTTTATCTGACCAGCATCACTATGGATTCTGCCCACTTTCTTTAATTTTCTGACTACTTCATTGGAAGTTCAATAAAATTCCAAATTTCTGGATTAAATTTAGAACATATATATGGGACACATTTCATGAAATACACCACTTAATATAAGTATGAGAAAACTGGCCCTAAAATATTATTAAATACTAAAGATAAGTGCTGGTGTTCAAGCTGTTGAGCATTTCCTAATAACATTAATTAAATTCCATACTTTTTTCAAGAAATTTGAAAAGCCAACTAGAGGACATCATCCTATGAGCAGCTGCACTGTATCGACATATTTATTTATTTTACATTTGTTGACCGGGATAGTCCGACAGGATGTATGTCCATTTTCAGTGGAGGCCCGGGGAGAAAAGCTCCAGGACAATAATACACATCGAACATTTAGTAAATGCTAGTTTCAAGCAGATTACAGTCATAAGCAATACCAACATTTAGCACATATAGTACTTATTATAAAACACTTTACAAAACATAACATTATTTTCAAAGTTAAACATACATAACATTACATTCAGGTTTAAGACACACTGAGCAGCAGTTATACAACTGACCCTTCCTGAAATGGAGTGGTAGAAAAAAGTTAGAAGTAGTTGAAGGTAAGGCACCTAAGAAAGAGAGAGGTTACTAGTCAGGGTTAGTGCAAGGACATAACCAATGAGTTTTGAAGTATTTGCTGAGTTTGTTTTTGAATTGAGTAAGTGAGGGTTCTTGGGTCAAGTCAGTTGGGAGTCTGCTCCATATTTTTCCAACAGAGAGTCCCCAGCTGAGTAGTTGGATTTGTATGATTGAACTAGGAGTCTAGTGGATGATTATATATTTTATATATTTTTATATTATGTCTCAAGTTCTAATTTTTGATTAACAGTTCTGTCACAGGAAGAAATGACACAGGGAGGGAGAGGAACACAAGGGCTGCCTCAGGGGCTTGGAGAGGAAGTGCCAGAGAGGAGTTCAGCCACTCTGCTACCAGCATACAGGGGAATATGGTGGAGTGTACCCCCAGGTCAAAGGGAACTGGGCCACAGAGGAGATATAGTGGCATTATGCAGAGGCAGGGCATGGCCTTGTGTGCTTCTACAGCACTTATTGTTAGTGTGGTACTTAAGGCAGACATGTCTCTACAGAGGTGGGATATTCATCTCATAGAGCTTATTGATGGAAGTGAGCCTGAACCAGCATGAGAGAGGATCAGGCATAATTCCTACAGCCAGTAGTATGAAACATTCTCCCCAAATAGCCAAACCCTCATCCCCTAGAGAAACAAATGGGACAATTGAGTGTCTGGGGAGGGGAGTCAGTGGTCAGCAGAGAGGTGGTGAAAAAGACAAAGAAAAATGCTACTAACTACCTAAGTTATGGGTCTGCATTTAATTTGACAAAAAAAAAACAACCCCCCCCCCACACACACACACACACACATACAGTTACTATAGTTCAGCAGCATATTTGCAAAATGTAATCTGCAGGATCTTTGCTTATTTACACCCACTAGCCTCCCAAATTCATGATTTGATATGATCTCTCCTTCCCACTTCCTTAAACAATGAGCATGGTCTCATTATCTGCAGTCTTCCAACTCCCACCTCTGAAATTAATTATCTATGTTGGTTACCTAAGGTCTCCTTCCCCAGTTCTATAATCCATATTTAGCTTTACCATTTAAAGCTTGTCTCAATAGTTAATACTGGTGTCCATACCTCTCCACTGTCTAGATTTTTCTCAGAATGTCCAAATTTTTGCCTTGTATTTTTGTACTGTTCCTCATAAAATTTGCAGTTTTCTGGCAAGCCACTGAGGACTGAAGTCACTAAATAATAGTGAGTCATGGCAGACATTTGAGTTTCAGACTTCATATCCTTCAGAAAATATATATTTTTGTGGACTTTGCATATAGTTTTATATGTTTTTACTTGATTGTTAGATTTTGTATTTTATTTATTTGTTTGTTAAAATGCAATAACCAAAAAGAAAATACATAATAATGCAACACCTGTTATTCTAACAACTTTCTAAGTTTATAAGAGCAATACTTAAAATCTGTCCCTATTTTTGGACCTTTGCCCCCCCCCCATTATTTCTGGCTTTGTCCAGATTTCTTGCACTGAGAGGGTGGGAGGTATGCTGGTGTGTCTCGATACTTCAGTGTCAAATGTTTGCTCTTGTCTCGATTTACTGTCTTTATTTTTGCATTTACTCCCTCTGTGCGGGTTTATTCTGAGCACTCAGGCCCTTATCCGCCTCCAAAGGTATATCTTCCATGAGTGCATTTTGCTCCTTTGGCAAGTGCTTACATTTGGTTGCCTGAGTCCGCCTTTGTGGTGGTGCATTTTCTTCACTTAAAACTTGCACCGGTTTGAATCTGTATGATGTAGTCTTGGTTCATAGGTTGGTAGTAGGCTCAGTGAATTGCAATGCACTGGAGAGTGGACTGTCACTCATTCAGGAGGAATAAAATATCACTGGTAATGGAAAACTGAAATGGGCTAGAACTTTCCAGTATTCTGGAAATGGGGATAGTAGATGTATGTATCACTAAAGCATATTGCCACTATTACGGTTGAAATTTCTTTTTCTTTAGCAAGCAAAACAACAAGCTGTGGATGCTCACCATTACTATGGATTTGCATACTCTATTACATGAACATTAACAAAGAGCATGACTTCCGGTTGTCATAATAGGGTGAGAAATAGTGGTAAGAGATAGCAAGGTATCTCATCAGGAAAAAAAAAAACATTACTGCAGGGGATACTTTATGGATTCATTATTTAAAAAAGGAGCTTCAGTAGTGAGGCTAGCTCTGGAAATCCACTCATATTTCTTACAGTTGGAAAAAGAGTGAGAAAAAATCTAAAACCTTTAATTCTGAATTGTCACATGGTGTAGTATAGCAAAAAGAAACACCAAGAAATCATCCCTGGATTCATGGCATTAAATGTCTGGCTATGAAAATGGATGATAATAGCCCCAGTAATAATTTTTCTGCAGCATATGGCAGGAATATATTAGCAGAAGGTCAAAGTGGGCTAGGACAAGGCCTTCTACTGAAAACATGCATAATCACATTACTCGTTTAATTACCAGAATTATTTCTTCAATGAACAGAGCTATTTTAACCAGGTAAGATTCTCTAGAGTGGTCATTGTTAACTATGTGAGTTTATCTGTCAGGTTATGCTTCACAAGTGATAAACTGAGAGCAGAACTCCTGAAATACTAGAGGATGAACATTTAGTATAACAAAGAAGAGGGATTCAATGCTTGGGCAAGAGAAAAGGTTAGGTAACTAATGCAAATGTAAGAGACTAAGTTGTCTCAAGCATACATATGCTGGAATATAGTAAGTGTTGATTTCCTCTGTGTTTTCAGTATTATGAGATTCAGTATTTTGAACTTTCAAGATTTTGGGCTTTCAGGATTTTGTAGTGCTTATATATATATATATATATATATATATATATATATATATATATATATACACACACACACACACACACATTTAAATATGTAAATGTATTCATGTAGAAATCACATGGTAAAAGTGATAGAACTTATATACACTTATATACTTGCAGCTTATACTGCACATGTATGTTGTTCCACCAAGTACATCAACAAAAACGTTGCTGTGTCATTTTTAAAACAATCCAGTTTAAATGCTTAGTCCTCCCTTAAGAAATGTATTGAATCCATCTGGCACCTCTACCTGCTGTTTTAGAGTAGTTAAAGAGGGACTTCTGCGGGGACCCTTTGGGTTACCAAAAGAAGCAGCCATTTAAAAGAAAAATTATTTGCCCTCTGCTGGCTTTGTAAGGTGACTGTTAACTAATATAGCTGAAGAATAAAAGAAGAAACATTTGATGTTTGTTTATAAAACTTCTCTTAAAGTGCAACTGCTTCAAATGCAGTTTGTTTGTTTGTGTCTTTCGGCTTTTCCCGGTTAGGGGTCGCCACAGCAGAACTCCAGTCCGCTAATGATTGACAGTTGATTTTTACGTACCGGCTTGCCAGGCCTGATGCACAACCTTCAACGAAGGTACGCCAATTCATGCATGTCTCCGCGCAGAAGACACTCTAGCTGAGAATCGAACCGGACAGCATCTTACTGTGAGACGACAATGCTACCGCAGCACCACCACCGCGCTTCTGAATTATAGATTCATAGGTAAATACTAAGATAGCGGTCTTTGCGGGCCATTTTTAAGCCCGTCAGTTCCTCTTTTGTGCTCAAATTAAGCTTTTCCAAATGGAATGTGATGGTAAGCATCTTTTAAGTCCAACTTTACCATGAAAATGAGTAAAACAGTGAGAGATAGCAAGGTCTGGGGATAACATTTTGAACTTTGGAACCTTGATAAAAATATTGAGAAAAGAGTGGTCTAGAACTAGTCTCCAAGTTCCTTATTTCTTTGGCAGCAGAAAAATCATTGAATAAAACCTTTTGCCCAGCTGATCAGAAGGGACTAGCTGTATGATCTCCAGGGACAACATTTGCTCTAAAGATGGAGGAAACAGGAATATTTGCTTTACTGGATGAGGAATCCCTTAAAAAGGAGGAAGAGACTCCCATTGCCACCTGTACCCCTGCTGGATGTCTTTCCCAACCCATTTGCCTGAAATAATCTAAGGGAAGATGAAGACCTAGGCTTAGGGATAGACTGCCACAGTGGGAAGGGGGAGCCACGAAAGGCAAGTAGTCATTTTGACCTTATGGACTGTCCTTGGTACTGAAGGATTTCCTTTCTTTTTAGAGCCTGCTTGCCCTTGCTTTTTAATTTTTTAGTTGTTAGCATGTTGCTGCTTATATTACTTTTTGTAAAAAGCGTGCTTAGTTAAAGAAAAAGCTTTTATTCAACTTAAAAAGGAGGTTTGGAAATTTTGAGTCACCACCCTTGAATCTTTCTTGAAACCTTTGTAGCAGCAGAATGGCCAGACAGAACATCCTTGCAAAGGGGAGAATTTAAAATCTCAGTTTTAACATCTTTTGGCAAATTTTGAGAATATAACCAAGCAAATCTTGTTGTAATGGACCCTATAGCAGCACTTCCGGAGACAGTATCAGCAGAATCATAACAAAACATCAAAGAATATGTTTACTTGAGACGAAATTAAAATAGGAAAATTAATGAATTCTTTATCTCAGAAAAGGAGAGGTCAACAGTTCATGTTCTTACATTTTCAAAATAAGACAATAACAGTTTTAAATGTAACCTTAGACGTTCAAAATCTTGAAAGTTAAAGTAGCAGAAGAGTAAACTTTCTTTCCAAATCTATCAAAAGCAGTTCTATTCTCATCAGAGGGAATGGGGTTATCATTTAGCAATATGTTTATCAGCGGAAGGTTTAGATAAAGAAATAGCAGGGTATGTCTTAGGATTAGAAAACAGATAAGTCTGAGTTACCTCGTATAATCTCTATTAGACTTTCAGAAGCATGAGGTTGACTTTCAGGTTAAATGCAAGATGTGCAATATACATCTGCAACAAATCTTTAAACATTTGATAGAAAATAGAGATGCAATTCTGTCCTCAATTAAATACCTATTTCGTTTTAGCTAAGGTTTTACAAAAACGATAGCTCTTCTGGAGTGAAATCTAAAACAACACTTCCTCAAAATCAGAGTCTTCAGCTTGCGGATAATCCCCTTAATAAACCCAGACTCCCACCATTCCCTGCCCTTCTGACTGAGAATGAGTGCTAGAATGAACAGGACTTGTTTTCTTTTACTATTTGAAGTGGAATAAGAAGTAGAATTTGAACCATTGTTGTTGTTGTTGTCTTTTCCCGGTTAGGGGTCACCACAGCGGAATTCCGTTCCGCTAATGATTGGCAGTAGATTTTCACGAACGCCGAGGTGCCAACTCGAAGTTTAACCTTCAACAAAGGCACGCCCCTTTACGCATGTCTTTCAAACGCCCACCCAACCGCGGGGAGGACATGCAGACTCTACACAGAAGGCAATCCCCGCACTCCAGCCGAGAATCGAACGGGAGAACCTCTTGCTGTGAGGCAACAACGCTACTGCTGAACCACCATGGATAGAATTTGAACCATTAAAAGTAGAAATTAGTTCCTAGGCAAATCCCAACAAATCTTCCCTGTCTATAATAATACAAACCTGAAAAGTAACATTTTTAATTTCTTGTTTTCGTTTCCCAGGAAACTCCATGGAAGAAGACTGACTCGTGGCAGGGGCTGTATCCTGGGGGTCAGGATGCTACCCTGGATATGTGGAAGATCCTTACCTGCTTCTTCCCCTGAGATAAAAAAAATGGTTCTCCATTTCCCAGTGAGGACAGCAAATTTCTGGTCATTATTGGTTTCCTGAGCAGCTACACCAGACCAAGAGATAACAAAAAGGATTTCGAGGAGCCAAGTCTGGCTACACCACAGTCACTTATCAGGGACTAAGGCAGCGAAGGAGCCAGCCTGAAGCCAGAAACTCCCTAGCAGTTCTCTTCTTCTTCCAGACGGGAAGGAAAAAATAAGGAGACCAGAAACTGTTTCTTGGTCTAGCCAAAAAAGAAGCCTGAAAGCCGGTTAATAGACCCTTTGAGAGCCAGTAAACCTCTTGACAAGAAATTAAAAATTTTGATATAAGAATTTAAATGACACAATATCCTCCCTCTACCACATTAAGTTTACAAAACAATGTAGGAAAAAATAGTAGAAAAAAAGTTTTACTGATGTTTTTCACACAAGCATTCATATAAGTCTCCCCTGCAAGGCATGACAGTTCCATAAAATATATTTCCTAGCATAAAAATAATGTATTCAAAGAAAAAAACAAGTTTTCCTCAGAAAAATAAAATACCGGAAGATTTTCCCTAGCACTGTACTTGCCTGCCCAAGCTTTAAGGATCGTTAGCCTACCCTCAGTTCCATGAAGGCTGCAGCAAAAATGCAGCTTGCTGGAAAGAACGCTCTAAAGCTTTTTGCACCCAAACTGGTTTTATGTTTTTATGTGGTCCCTGGCATTTAGGGATCATGGAAGGTGCACTGAAGCTTTGAAAGTTGCCTGGTGGTCATATCCTTGGCAGTATATGTCTCAGTAATTTAAGCTACTGCAACAGTGATCCAATGTTGAATATCTGCATTTTTACACCTCAAGGAAGTTGTTGAGAATGTATCCAGCCATGTTCTTGGTTCATTCCAGGTGTGGGGATGGGATGGGGGAAGACAGATGAATACTTTCAGATGGAGTCTTTTATTACTAGGATTTAGGGAGGAGATGCACGACAATTAAGGCTAAGAAAATAAAGAATATGGCTTTTTGTTTTTGCTAGGTAATTGGGATAAAATAAACTAGACAAGGGGCTTTGTTGTCAATTATGCTAGACACTAAGAAGGAAGTTTATTTATTTAATGTTTTTACATTTATTAAATGGTTAAGTAATGTGATCTGAAGACTCCTTTCAACAACAACTGTAGAAAAAGGCTCGGAATACAATTTTGTACGGTATACAAGACAAGAGGGTACAACAAAGGCATAGCAAAGGCACAACATACAGCGATGCCCTGTTTGCCCTGTAAAGTTTGCATAACACTGGAGCTATAACAAAGTTTTGGTAAACAGTAGAACAGTAACAAAGTTCAGAAAAGAGTACAAACCACAAACAGTCTGGGCAGGAATTCATTCGCCCCTCCACCCAGGCCAAACCACCACCCCAGCCCCCTCTGCCACCAAACGAAAATCCCCAGAGGATATAGCTAACTCTTTTAACATTGGCTAGCCAACTCACTCCCACCGGCTCTAATCCAAATACTACCAATACATCCTTTACCTTCCAAACAGTGTCCACTCAACTCATTAAGGCCCTGCTCAGGAAACTAAGGCCCACCACTCTGGCAGCTGACCTCCTCCCAGCTGAATACCTACAAAAGGCAGCAGAAGCAACTGCATACCCCATTTCAATTCTAATCAACCAAACCATATCAGAAGCCTCCATCCCCGCCATATGGAAAATCTCACGTTATACCTCTTCAGATGGCGGGCAGTTCCACCAAACTGTCTAAGTACAGGCCCATAGCTATTTTGTCTCCACTAGCTAAAATTATGGAGAAGTGTGTTCATATTTAACTCGTGAAATATCTCACACAGAACAAACCTAAATCACAGCACTACATCAGCCCTCCTCTCTTTTACTAACATTATAAACCACAACCGTAACAGTAACAAACTTACCTCTGCACTCTTAGTAGACCTCTCCAAGACTTTTGACATGGTCGATCACAAAATACTAATGAACATCTTGAAGGCCTTCACATTAGACAATCAGGCACTCCTATGGTTTGATTCCTACCTACAAGGCAGGCAGCAAGCTGTCCTGTGGCAGGGTAAACTATCCTCATGCCTCCCCATCAGACTAGGAGTGCCCCAGGACTCAATACTAGGTCCCCTTCTCTTCTCCATCTTTATAAATGAAATTAGCACAATCATACCGGAGGCTGCCTTCATTCAATATGCAGATGACTCCACCTTGATTTGTTCTGTCATCAACCCAACAAATCTTGCCACAATAACCCAAGACACCTTTAACTTGGTTGAAAAATGGCTACTAAACCAACATCTAATCCTAAGTCCCAACAAAACTAAGTTACTCCTCTTCGCCCCTATGCATAGGTCAACTCCGCCAATCTTCAGTATAACAGCTAGCAATGGGACCATTATCTTCACAGATACTCAAACTAAACTCTTGGGTGTCACAATTGATAACAATCAAAGGTTTGATGTGCACATCAAACTATAAAAACCATCAATAAAAAACTTGGCTCTCTCTGGATCAAATCATACCTCACCCCACCCGCAAGAATTGCAGTCGTCTGCTCCCATCTACTATCGACACTTCTCTATGCCTCTCCTCTTTTCTCTTACTTGAGCAAAACTAATCTCAATAAATTATCTTGTTACAAGCATACCACCAGATTTTCTACTGGCACACCCTACCGAACCCACCACTGCCACAACCTAAATCTCCTAGGCTGGCTCGAACTACCTTATCATCTACAACTCAACTATCTAATAGTTGCCCATAAAATCCTCCACCGTCCAGAAAATACCCCTGCCCTAAAAATTTTGATCTGCCCCTACAGCAACAATCGACCACTCCACTCCCCCACCAAACTCCTAGTTCAAACAGTAAAATCCAGCCACGCTGCTGGTGACTTTGTCTTTGCTAACTCTGTCAGAAAGATATGGAACTCACTACCACCAGACCTGACCCTAGAACCTTCACTAACCGTATTCAAAACCAAGATCAAATATTACTTTAAATCACACTGGATATGTCTCTGCACCAACCCTGACTAACACCTGGTCCATCTCACATGCCTCTCCTCTATGTGTCCTCTCTTTAGCCACTCCTCTCTATCACAATGGCCAAAACCATAACTAAAACTACTCATGATATCCTTAATCCTCAAGGTAATATGCTGTTACTACCTGTTTATACATTTTTGCACTATGTGGTGTTCTATTGCTTTTTGTAACCTATGCGTAAATGTAACTTGGGTGTATATAACATACTCCAACTGCTCTGATAATTATATTGTGTGCATGTACCTTGGAGCTTATGCCATACACCAACTGTTCTGATAATTGTATTGCGTGCATGTACCTTGGAGCTTTTCTCCCCGGGCCTCCGCTGAAAATGGACATTAATCCAGTCGGACCATCCCGGTTAACAAATGTAAACTAAAATAAAATAAAATAACTAAATAAATAAGTTTATACAAGGCACAAACAATTATATAGGTATGGAGGGGATACTTATCGTAAATCACATGGATGAGGAAATACATACACTGAATATGTATCGGTAGGCATGGCATATCTAGCAAAAACTTATAAGGTAGCTGGTTGCAGGGTAACCATTTGGTACAAATGTGACACGAAACTTTAGCAAAACTAGGATGCAGAATAGACACAATCGATACTGTTAATAGTTTGTGCAGGCAGGGCATTTAATGACAATGTTGGAGAAGATGAGAAGGAAGCGTTTTAGCACAGGAAGCAGTTTCATTTCACAGATTCAGAGTAATGAGAAACTAAGGGTAATACAAAAGATGAGTATCTGGGTAGTGAGGTATTGGCATAGGAGAGAACATTCCGGATAGCAAGGGGAAGTTCAAAAAATCTACTAATGTGACCAGGGAAACAGGTGCATCTGATTAAGTTATGGCCACTTGGGATGTGTTACCTGAAGTGATAGAAAGAGGAAACAAGTTGAAGTTTGATAGCAGGGGGCAGAAACTGGTAAAGAGAAGCTCATAGAGGATAATGCACATATGGAATTATGTTCTTTCAACGGCTAGAAATGTTTTGGTATTGTTTAACAAGCGACAGTGATGCGCATGCAGGTCTGAAAGTGAAATAAATGACAAGAGTTGTTGAGTTTTGTAGTAAAATATTCTGGGAGTCTCCAAGGGTTGCCCAGGGATGGTATTTCTGTTTTGGATATTAACACATTCCTCACTATAGAGCTTCTCAGGGGATATCATTTCTGATTTGGGTAATAACATGTTATTCACTACAGAACTGCTTAGGAGATAGCATTTTTGGTTTGGGTAATAACACGTTCACCGCTATAGAAGCATTGGCATCCCTGGTTAGTAACTTAGTTTATATTCTTGTATCAGCAGAGGGAAAACTTTGGTAGTAATAAATGAGACAAGCTGATGAAAGTTCAAGTGGGTTGGGTTATGGGATTTCCCCAGGGAGTCTCAAAGACATGAAGGAGCAGAAGAAAGTTGTGGAATGCATAAGAGCATAGGTATTACCTTACAGGACAGCATTGTAAAATCTGGAAAGGTGTTTATATATGACCTCCTGCAGAAGTTATTAGTCAGTCAACTTATAGGACTACATCATCATCATCAAAGATCTTAAAATTCAGTATAGGGAAGGAGGAAGGGAGATAAAAATCAGAGGAGAGTTCTGAGAACTGAGAGTTGATGTACTGAACTAGAATAGAGTGACAGGTAAGACAGCATTGGATGCAGCTGTGGCCTGCTTCAGCAAAAGAAAGTTTGCACAGTGTTTAATATGAAGATAAAGGAAAGAGATACCTCCCATATTAGAAGACATCAAGGCTGTAATAAATGTAGAGCATGAGGCTAAAATCTTTCTATCCAAGGGACACCAGAACATCAGAAAGGATGCAATGGTGTTTGACTTAATGTTTACTGCAAAATTATAGCTTCCAAATGTGTTATGATAGTCTTTTCAAAATAAATATGCAATGCTCAGATAGAGTAACAGGAAAACTGGAAGGAGGGCATAACACAGTAGAAATTATTTGGGGGGGGTATGTAATTCTGCCCTGAAGTGACTTAGTTTGGCATAACACTGGTCTATATACAGGCTTACACCGGAGCCCAGATTCGAAAAGACCTGCTCTTAGCTTAAGTGGTCACTTGCACTAAGAGCAAGTCTTTTGGAATTGGGTCATACATGTTACATAAATGAAAAATAATGATCTAAACTTGGGGTTGCTATTTGGCTCTAATGCATTTTTTGTATAAAATTACTGTTCTATAAATCTTCTTGGTTAAAGTATGAATTATAAACGACTGTACATTTTCTGCTATACATTTTGTTACAGCTTTATTTAACATCACTAAGCCAGAAATTACCTTGCTCCTACAAAGAACAGAGTTGTTACCATTGTTAAAAGTAGAAGCATCAAGTTTTAAGGGCTGGACCACAGTATCAGCAAAATGACCTCTTTTACAAATAAATGCCTTTGGTTGTAGACATCAGCAAAGACTGGTAAACTTGGAAATGTGAACTTTAGAACTCTGATCCTTAATCTCCAGGGCAACATCTTTTCTACTTTTCTAGAAATGGGCAACTCCCATTATATCACTGCTACTCCTTTAAATAAAATAATATAAAGTAAAATAAAATTTAAAAAAAAGGTTTTATTGTTTTGCAGCTGAAATTTAATTAGACTTATTTATCCTTTCATCTAAGCAGGATGTTTCTGCTTAAATAGATTATCCATTTAAAAGTAAGAAATACCTCTCTCAGATATCATTAACCACTATGCTATTGTTTACAAAATACAATGACCATTATTAAACTAATTAAGTCATATTTCCTTCAATAAATCCAAGTCAAATATCCAGGGAATAATCATCAGTGATACTTTATTTCAAGTAGCTGATATTGATATGCATGTTAAGATAAAAAGCATTGCATACTGCAGCCATTAAATAATATCTAGTAGCAGAGAGCATATCCTGTTTTTATAAAAGTAGGTTACAGGCTTGCTAAAGTTCATGGTGTCAATTTTATTTCTCTGAGTACCAGTCCTAAAATGCCACCTGAACCATATCGAGTACATATTAAGTCTTCCTATAACTATTAAAGAAAACAGTCATCAAACAATGCTTGATACCTGAGGAGAGTCAGATGTGCATTTCTTAGTTCAGTCACTAATAAGCTTTTTACTGTAACCCAGGGTTCGATTCCATTTGTCTCTGATTAGGTACTGTGTAACTTTAAGTTAGTCACTTAAGAACTGCTGCCATATCACTCATGAAAAGACGTGTTTATGCAGCTTTTTTAAGTGAAATTAATAGAGAGCAAACAGTACCACAGTGACTATAGAACACTACCAAGCCACCCACAGTGGCAGCTTCATGTCCATTATGACATACAACTACTTACAAGGGTTAGAACCTGTACATGTGTGTGTGTGTCTACAGTGGGGAATGCTATATTCAGAAATCAGTAACATTGTGGCTGCATTCAGTACCATGATGCTTTAATCAGAACTGCTTGCTGTCTTGGTTTTTGAAATTATAATTTTGTGTATGCTGTTTTGAAATGGTGTTCATAATATCAAGTAAAAGGTACTGTTAAATAAAAATTTACAGAGATTATAGAATTAACCCCAGGATAATAAATACTGTAAAACAGGTTAAACTAATTATGTCGCCACTGAAAAAAGACCATAGGGAAGGTAAGAGTTGCCAAGTCAAAAACAATAAATAAATAAATAATAACAGGATATCTCTTAGCAAGTTTGTATTTAGGTATACAAAAGTCCACAGCAGAAAATGCTGCAGTAGATTCCTGAATAACTTTTTTTGTGATTTAGTAATCTGAAGTTGAGGTCCTCCTTCTGAGTTGTATAAGCTGGGCAGGTCAAGTTTGTATTGAAGTATGCTGTTTGTTTGCGGCTAATGCACTGTCAGATTTCGTTATCTTGGAGATTTTTGTGAAGTTTACCCCTTGACCATAATTTTTGCAACACAATTCTGTTTATTTCCTTTATTCTTTCTGCCTCTGTTTTTGATTTTTTACTGGATATTTTAAGTTTCCTCTATGTGTTCATGTCAATCTTGCTTTTGATTTGTATTTTTATATTTTGTCTGGGGGCTCTCCTATTCTTTTCTTTGTATTTTTATGTTTTGTCTGGGGGCTCTCCTATTCTTTTCTTTGTATTTTTATGTTTTGTCTGGGAGCTCTCCTATTCTTTTCTTTGTATTTTTATATTTTGTCTGGGAGCTCTCCTATTCTTTTCTTTGTATTTTTATATTTTGTCTGGGGGCTCTCCTATTCTTTTCTTTGTATTTTTATATTTTGTCTGGGGGCTCTCCTATTCTTTTCCTTGTACTTTTCATTTGGTTACTTTTTCTATGGGGCTTCTTCCCTTTTCTTCTCACAGAGCAATTTTTGTGGGGAATGGAGTTGCAATGGTTGTGTACAACACACTAAGGAATGAATTCAGAAAGGTTACAGCGAGGTGTACACAAGATGTATACTTAAAGGGAACCATTTCTGATTCAGAGACAGTGTTACCATGGTGACACAACACAAAGACCTCTAAAACCATGTTGGGGCTGTCTCACTGGCTGTGATACCTGCTAATAAGTCTGTCCAGGGGAGGCATATGCTAATTAGCTGTGTGCTGTCCCCTTGGCACAGTTTGTGATAAGATATGTATGCAGCCATGTGATTCAGAGATTATCATGGACACTCTTGTCTGCTGATGATAGTGGCCGTGCTCATCCATACTGGCAGAGGTAAGTGCTGGGGAGTTTAGTGGTCAGGTAATGTTCAAGTATGTATGTGTGTGAGGATATGTGAGATGTGAGGAACTGCATGTGTGGGTCTGCTTTAAAGAAAGCAGTAGGGGGGTAGGTTAGGTTGTGTGTGGGTGTGTGTACACATGTACATGTGTGTGAATGGCTAAAAGGATGTGTGTGTGTGTGTGTGTGTGTGTGTGTGTGTGTGTGTGTGTGTGTGTGTGTGTGTGTGTGTGTGTGTGTGTGTGTGCAATGGCGGCTGATGACTTCAAATCAAATGGGGGCTGCAGGAGACAGCTGAACGGGTGGGGCCAATGGAAAGGGGAGGAGCTATGCTCAAAACCACAGAAACTAACTTTAATTAAATACACTGCCATGGGTGCCAAACTGTCATTATGAGAGTCCAATCAAGACAAACAAAAAAAAAAAAAAAAGTGTAGAAGAATAGAAATATTTCAGTGCACTGGCTGCATGACAGCTTACGTAATATCTAGATGGAAACAAAAAGGTTGTGAAGCATGAAAAAATAAATTACTTTTTAAATACATTACTGGAATGCCAGTCAAAATCAAGTATAAGAAAAACAGGCAGCACTCAACTCAAATCACTTCTCCTTGCACTGCAGTTCTAATTATAATTTATATTTAGCTTTATTAAAGTAATAAGTAACATGCTGAAAGTAGCAATCTCTGTGATACCTCCACTTGTAAAAATTTTTCTTATCCAAAAAAGACCTGCTGCCTGAACAACAACTATCTACTTGTTTCATGGGGAAAACATGATCAAAGTAAAAAATGAAAAGCAAACAAGAAACGAGCTCAAGATACATTGCTTAAAGGATTACTGTACAGGTTATGGACCACACATGATTGGCATTCTATTTAGTTTACGGGTAAAGCCCTCAGAGATTACTGGAAGTCTCCAACAAGTGTAATGAGCTTCTTAAAATAATGTAATCCTGTCCTTTATTACAAATACTGTCATATGCATTTCAATACCCAAGGCTTATATGTTATCTAGTTATGTAAGCATTCTCTGCATGGCAACAACAGAAAGGCTTTCAATGTTGGCAATTCTTTAACAGTATGCTTATTAAAGCTTACTTGCATCTTACAATCTCAGACAAGCTTACCTGATGGTCATTAAATTGCTTTGCTACTTAAACACAGAGCAACAGGCACTTTGAGTTGTTGTTGTGTCTTTCGGCTTTTCCCGGTTAGGGGTCGCCACAGTGGAACTCCGGTCCGCTAATGATTGGCAGTGGATTTTTATGTACCGAGTTGCCAGCCCTGATGCACAACCTTCAACGTAGGTATGTCCATTCATGCATGTCTCCAGACAGAAGATGCTCTAGCGGAGAATCGAACAGGACAACCGCTGCACCATAAATCAACATTACAAAAATATGACAGAAACCAGACCATTCTGCAAAATCAAGGACAGATGAAAAGCCGCTGTAGTACTTGTGTCTACCTTGAATGGGGGGATACTCTGCACATTTACACTGCATAACTGCTCCTTGCCTTGCTTGGACACATCCAGAGTCATTGCATGGGGGAGTGGGGTGCAATAAGTATGTCACAATTTGAAATGTCTCTGGCTGACAGTGATGGCCCTGACACATTTGTCATACCTCTCAACCTCAGAGCAAGAAATCTGGACAAAGCCATACATAGAAGTGGGACAAAGGCCCAAAAATAAGGACAATTTTTAAATATTGCTCTTATAAACTTAGAAAGATAATAGAATAGTAGGTCTTGCATTAGTATGAATTTTCTGAAGGGTATGAAATCTGAAACTCAAATGTCTGTCTATTTTCTAACTTCAGTCTTTAATGATTTGCCACTAATTTGCCAAAAAAACCCACAATTTTATAAAAAATGGACCAAAAATGTGATGCAAAAATATAAAATAGCCACACAATACAACTGGGAGCCTGTCAAAGAAGGGACACTTTTCTAATATTAATACTGCTAACTTGAGCAGCTGACAAAATAAAAGAATCTACATGCATTTCTGAAATAAAAGTAATCTATAACTCTAATTATTACAGTTATTTCTTAATTGTAAACCCTCCATGTTTTCTTCCAAAATTGCTGTTTTGCAAGGGATTATTAGGGGAAGTGTAACATTTTGAGCCAAAATCGGGGACAGTTGAGAGGTTTGGCCATGCCTAATTCTATAAAGCAATTTATTTGCATGTACCTGTTAATGCAATAAATCTGGACAAGGCCAAATATATTGGGGGAACATGTAAACAGTACTAAAACTGCTCTTGTATAAACTGAGCCAGTTGATAGAATAACAGGTCTTACTTCAGCATGCATTTTTCTGAAGGTTATGAAGTCTGAAACTCAGCGTGTCATTATTTAGTGACTTAATTCCTAAATGATTTGCCAGAAAACCACAAATTGTATGTCGAGCAAACCAAAATAAGAAGCAAAAATGTATTCATTCTGTGAAAATCTGGACAGTTGAGAGGTATAGTTCAGTTGGGGCTCTCTGAGTTTGCCGCCCTTCCCCCTCACAAAATCATGGTTGAATGGAGCCCTCCCCCCCTGCAGCCATTCCAATGATCCATTACTTGGCTATTTCAGTCCATTTACCATAAACACTAATGTGCATACTGCTTTACTTCTGTGATGATTTGGACTTCATTTGAAAGTTTTATTTTGCATTTTACAGCACAAACACCAAGATATCTGCTAAACAAAGCAATGCAGTCTCACAATGAAAACAGACTTGGCATTAAAACTTATCTGCCCTTGAAACTCACATTCATTGAAACAGCATTGAAACCAACATTCAAAGAAAATACACTTTGTCAGTGGCAGAAAAAGATTAACTTTGGGCTGTTTTGAAATCATAGGCCCATTGCACATGAAACATACATGTGCTCTTTGATACACCTTCCTGATTGTACTAAATTATATTCCTTGTACAATACAGTACAGTTGTTAGACGGCATTTTAAATGTATTGTTTTGAACATTTTTCCAGTAAACAATGAAACAAAACTTATGCACCAATAATGATAAAACTGCCCAATTCAGAACATTTCCAGCATAAAAGTCTACTCAAACTTCTACAGACCACCATTATCAGTAAATATGCACAATCTCTGAAGTAAAAGTCATCCAAATAATTCCACTTTAAAGAAATCTGTAACTAATGAAGAGGTTTGCTGCTAGCAAACACCTTTATATTTCATGGTTTCATCGAAAAATAGTGTCTGTTGCCCCTGAGGAATAAATTGCCTATATTACATTCAAAAAATGATAAGCTAGTAATATTGCAATAGGAAATGGATGACAAACTGATAACAGGCTCATAGTTAGTATCTTCGCCAAAGAGGACATTCTCAGTACGGCAGCATCCACCCCTTGTGGGAATAGAACCCACAGCCTTCTGCATCATAAGCAAGTGCACAACCTGTTGTGCTATTAACAATGCAAATAGACTCAGCATAAGAAGCACAAATATTCTCTTCCCCTGCAGCTCTCAGCACCTTGTAAAATCTACTCAATGCTCAACTGCATCTCAACTTCGCACAAGAAATCTGGAAAAAGCCAAAATTTATTGGGGGGGGGGGGTCAAAAGCCCATAAACCAGGGACACATTATTCATTACTTGTATAATCTTGGAAAGTTGCTAGAATAAAATGCTGTGTTACCACCATACATTTTAATGTCAAGTTCCCTGTGCAAAACACTCAGAGCAACCTACCACTACGCCAAATCAGCTGCTCTGTGAAAGAAAGGAAGACTGAAACTTAAATGGCTATCATTTAGTGAATTCAATTCTACCCATAGCTGTCAACCTCTTAGCACAAAACACCTGGACAAACCCAGTAATGAGGGAATACAGCCCTCAAACATATTCATTCTTGCCATAGCTGTCAACCTTAGCACAAAAAACCTGGACGAAGCCAATAATGGGTGAATACAGTCCCAAAAATAGAGACACATTTCAAATATTCATCTTATAAACTTAGAAAATTGCTAGAATAAAAGATTTTGTGTTACTATGTATTTTCTGAAGAATATGAAGTCTGAAATTCAAATGCCTGTCAATTTTACTTCTGACGGAACAAAAACAATTTTCAGAGGACCAGTGAGAAATACTGCAGACACGTCTTTGTAAAATGGCAGGACACCACAGCAAACTCACACAAACACAAGGAGGAGATGCAGACTCCACACAGAAGGCACCCCAACCAAGAATCAAACCAGAAAACCTATAGCTGTAAGGCAACAATGCTACCACTGCACCATCAAATATTTAAGGAATTAAACATTCAGAAACCTGAAGTCTGAAATTCAAATGCCTGTCAATTTTATTTAACATTTGTTAACCAGGACAGTCTGACTTGGAACAAAAAAAACAATTTTCAGCAGAGGCCCAGGAAGAAATAATGCAGAGTGCAGACACGTCTTTTTAACATGGGAGGACACAAAAGCAAACCCACACAAACACAGGGAGAAGATGCAGACCCAACACAGAAGGCACCCCAGCCAAGAATCAAACCTGAGAACCTGCAGCTGTGAGGTAACAATGCTACCACTAGATCATCAAATAACTAAGCATTTAAACATTTAGAAACCACAGATATTATAAGGAACAGAACAGATCAAATATGAGGCAAAAATCTGCAAATTTTTTACAAATGGTGGTGGGTAGTGAATTCAGGCCCTTAACACCTGCAGACAAGGTACAGGGTTCAAGCCTGAGGTATTATCTACCACACCACCATGAGTTTGCTGTAGCCACCAGTGGGGCATTGTGTACGTACACACACACACACACACACACACACGTACACACACACACACACACACACACACACACACACACACCTTACAGACAAGCCGATTAGTACACACACCTTGCCGACGAGCTGATTAGTACACACACTGCTTACCTTGCCGACGAGCCTATTCCGTCCATTCCGAACAGTCTAACTACCTTCTTTGCCACCGATAGCGTAGATAACTGCTTCACCTTCCTTGCTGCCGATATCCAAACAGTCGCTTTGCCACGACTGGTCCATCCCAAACAGCCGAGCATCCCTATTCCTTGTTATTGGTCCAGCCTGCTGCTGCTGCAGTCTGGAGTGCCTCCATTCCATGACGTCACCACCGCATAGACTGCTGGGCATCTAGGGGCTAAGATGCCTTTCCCTCTATCTAGATTGCTGAGAAAGCAGTGTGTTCCCATGTATTTTGGAGCGTGCGCACATGTGCAGACTTCCGGGAATTTATGTTGCTTGTTTTTGTGTTTCTCAGCTTTATTTTCATTTGGTTTTTAGGTGGGAGGGCTGCAGTCCTATAGCATGAGCCACCCCTGTGTGTGTGTGTGTGTGTGTGTGTGTGTGTGTGTGTGTGTGTGTGTGTGTGTGTGCGTGTGTGTGTGTGCATGTGTGTGTGTGAGTGAGTGTGACTGGGTGGGAAGAGGGCTGTGTTTTGATGTATAGCAGTATGCTACATTTATAGCTGTTATTGATATATCATTATCCAAATAGGTAGGATATTTGTTTCATACATAATAACTACAAACAAACTTCTGCATTCTGTATTCCATCAATGAAAAACATCTACCAAATCATGTCTTTCTACTCTCTGATCTTTCTATTTTTGTTGTTATGTCTTTGAAAGTGAAACAGTCTACCATTATTTGAGTATCTTACCACCCTTATTTCACCTTTCTGCCATTAGTGATATTAAATAATAATAATACCTACCTCCCTCCAGGAAGCAGAGAGAGCATGGTATGTCATCGAACTTGTGAAATTTCATAGAAATCCACACATTTTCCTTGGGAAATCACAATGAAGATTTTCTGGGGAATGCTAGAATCTTGTCAGGCGGAATTTTCAATGAAGTTTAATTTTTCAAACATAAAATTACAAACATAAATTCACAATTTCAAGAGTTAAAAATATGAGGAGGTAATTTATTCATTAACTTTAGTTAATGAAAAAGGAATCAGAGATTCAAACCAGTATCTATTATTTATACTTTTTAGTATTATTTAAAGATTTTTAAGATTGAATTTAAATAATCAGACTAGACAGGGAAGTCGTAGATATTTGAATATACTTACAGATAAAAAGACAAAAAGGATTATTAGCATTAAAGTTAATGGAGTCTAAAGAATTTAATTAGTTAATACTCAATAACTGAAGATATAGAATTTTCCAGTTAGATGCATACTTTTCATCTAAGCAATTAAAATAATTTCAATAATTGCCTCTTTTGTATAAGTTTCTATATTAGGAAAGTTCACGGCTCCATTTTTCCAAGGTCTAAAATGAGAATTCAAATTCAATCAAGACGTATTTGGATACCATAGAAAGTTTATAAAGTAGCCTATTTATTGTTTTTATTTGTTTCTTGTATGGTGGTAATATGAGACCTTGTGCTGTTCATTTTATCTCTTTTCAAAAAATATTTGTTTAATAAAAATATTTCAGAAAAAATAAATTCACAATTTCAGATGAATCCCAAATGTTCATGTATCTTTTCAAATAAACAAACTTATCAGCTTTCACTCAACATCATCACCCTGTCACTGTTTTTTTTTTTACTTTTCATATTGGTACTAACAAAATGCACTTCTCTTTTCCCCCAGTCCATCAAGGTTAGGGAAACCATCTGTGTTACTTCATTGAAATGGATCCCTTCTTTCCTGTTGCTGCATAGTATTTACTACATGTAATTAAGTGAGTATATATGACTGTATTTCTGTGTATGTAAGCACATATACAGAAATTCGTATTTTTTGTTCCTATCATCATGAGAAGATACAATGGACATTCATACTGAAAAGATGGCACAAAACACTGTCCAATGAAAGTTCATCCATGAAGAACAAAATATGAAAAGTAAAGATCCAAGCATGAAGTGGTCCTCTCAGTCTCATCCCCTTTGTCATGAATTTCCTCATTCTCACCTCTGTTGGCTGAGTTACTAAAACCAAACCTTAACAGATCAGGAAGTGATTTTGTCTCTCTGAAATTTCACACAGAGATGTCCTCACACCCCAAATGGTTCTTTTTCACCGTTAGCTTCCTCCGATCATCATTCTCCCATATCTTCCAGTAAATCTTTTCATTTTCCATACATACTAACTTCTATGTAACATTTGGTGCCACAGGTGCCACGGTGTACTTCTTAAACCCTGGTGTGCACCATCCTCACACTGCTCTTTGGGCTGTCACCACAGGTGCCACGGTGTACTTCTTAAACCATGGTGTGCACCATCCCTGCACTGCTCTTTGGGCTGTCATTATTTCTTCCCCTATCTTCCTCTTCTTCTTTCTTTTTATATAACTCTATACCCACCTTCTGTATTTCCCCATCCTTATTGCCTTTGGTTCAATCTGCATATGTCTTACCATATAAATGTCTAATAGTAACATAATTACTCTGAATATCTCTATTTTTCCACTTAGAGTACACCCCTTACCTGTTTGTTTCTCAAATATTCCATTATCATATCAAATAACTCTTTCTAATTTCTCCTCCTTCTCTCTCCCGCCATTGGCTACACCTTAGCACGTAAATACTCCCCCCCCCTATAAACAATGGCAGCCCTACTCGGTTTTGTACCCCCTCCAACTTCTATTACCAATAATTTCTTGAGATGATATACCAAATCCAAATTTTTCTAAACTCTTTAAAAAATTTTTAAAACCATGATGTAGCACCTCTTCCATATCCTCTTATAGTCATCAGCTAAGAAAAATATGTTGCTCCTTTTATCCCTCATTCCCCAGATTTCTATCACTCTGTTCGTGTCTATGCCAGATTCTCCATTACCAAAATGAAAAAACTTGTAGACAATGGACACTGCTGTGTTCTCCTAGCTAACCTCATCTTATTGTAAAAAAATGTTGTTCACCTTAATTTGAACAAAACCTTCCCACAACACCAGTACCTGTTATTAGGACTTCATCGTATGCTCTCCATTTACTGAATTGAAAACCTTTTGCTTACCTGTGAGTACCACTGCTACCTCTTTACCCTTTCCCTCAGAAAATCAACTGATGAAATTTACCACCACTCTCCAGTGATTTGTAGAGCACCTCCCTTTCAAAATCCTACTTGTGATTCCCACACTATATCCTAACCATCAAGATCTTTCCAATATTTTACAATGGAAATTTCTGACTTCAAAGCACTAGATTAACAATAAAATCTCCACAAGTAAGAATATCTCTTGACTTGTGTTTCTTTAGAAAATAAATTATGGACAAAGCCCATTTATTTAATTCCAGCTTTGGCAGCATTTCTGCTTTCTGTAAATTTAGGCTTCTGCATATTTTACTGGATGTGCATAATGATTCAGACCGGCATTGCATTCTAGGTTGCCCTTGGTTTTCATATCTTTCATTGCTCACGTTTCCAAGAAAAAAAGATATGTTTTGTATCTGCTAGTAACTGCACTCAGAATTTTACTATGGCCTTTTTTTAATTCCAATTTCTTTCCTCTCTGACTTTGCCTGAACATTTGGCTGGACATAAGGACTGAACTTATCACCAATGTTTTCTCCAAATATGCTACTGCATTGCACAGACTTACAATTAAAACATGCTAGCTGAGAAAACCTGAACGATGCCTTTAGTATAGTTTGAATATTATAACACATTCTAATACATGATCATGCCTTGTACATGCCTTGAATTCGTTGTGCTTTACGATGCATGTTAATCAAGTTTAGTATGAGGCTAGCTTTGGTTATGTCTGTATTCACATGGCATTCAATTTTTGGGAAAGCAAGTTATCGACATTTTTCAAGCTTTTTGATTCCATAACTCAAGTTAAGAGTAAACACTGGACAACAGAAGGAGGAGGCATGAAAGTTCTACGACAACATTTGAAATAGCATAAGCATAAAGGACCCTTGGAAGGTTATGAAGCAGGAATAGGTAGGGAGGGAACAAAAACAGGGTTGGCAGGTGATGCTGAGCAATTGTCTGGCCTGTGAAAATAGGATATTTCAGTGTCTCCCTATGGTTTGTTGTATTCTAGGTAAGTGATACTCAGAATGTCATACCAGGCAGATTACCTTGTCGCTTTAGGAAAAGTAAAAATTAGAAAAAGAGCATGAGGCTGGCTGTTATGTTCTGGCTCACTTTCTCCATTTTGTCAGAACTTTGCAATTTTAGAGTTAGTTTACATATAGTTCAGGGTTTCTGGGGGGTTTGCTTCCTCCTGTAAGAAATACTTTTTGCTTATTTTGTCACCTTGGGAATGTCGCTGTTTTAAGTTCTGATGTCCCAAGGTTTTAAACATTTTGGTTTCAATTAATCATTTGCTATTTGATATATGTCAAAAATAATTAAAAATTAGAAATGAGGATTATACTATGGATACCTCTAGGAAAACAATAGGATAGACCATACCTCTCAACCATACCAAATTCCTCAGTATTTACCAGTTTTGAGGGCAAAATAATGGGGTGCACAAATTCCCTAGTGGCCCCTTTAATTCCAGAATTTCCCATTTTTTTTTGAATAAGTTGTTGCTGACGTCATCATGTGCAGGGGTGTGCATGATGACAACAGCTTCATAAGACAGATGCCAGCCTGTTGGAATTTGACTGAGGGCTAGAGGGGGTGAGTATGCTCTTTGTTTACCTGGCTCAGTGGTTCTGGCTATAACTTTGTAGTGGTTGCATGCTGTTGCTTCACATGCAAGTTGCAACAGTGAGTGAATTATTAATAGTTGTGGAATCAAGAACCTTGGCTGCCTGGCTGGATTTAATTAAGTTAGCGGCAGCAGTCAGTTACGGGTAGTGGAGCTACGGTGGAGCATGACTCTCTCAAGTTTCAAGGAGGAGTTGTCCTTTGCATTGTTTGTGAGTATAGTTTGTCCTGCAAAAGTTTATTTTTTCCATAAAAATCTCCCACTTTGTGCATTTAAAAAGGTGACAACTCTGAATATGAATTATAACAAACCCTATTAAGGCATATTTGTATTTTGCAGTTATTACAGTTTCCCAATTAATTAACTAATGGCCCTCACATGACCCATGTGAAGCAGAAAACATGTTTTGTAGTTATCGCAGTCCCCATTTAGATAATTAATTAAATAAGTAAAGGCCCTCTGATATCTTATGTGCAGCAGAGAACAGTGTCAGATAATCAAAAACAAAAGTACTCAAAAACTGGATAAATAGTTGGCTCCTTTGAAAATCAAACTGCTGGATGTTTTCACATAACTGTCTTGCATACTTTCCCTGGAGTGTGACATTCTAGTTATGACCTTGAAGGTGAGGTATGGGGACTTAGAATATGCCACTGCAGAACTGAAGGTAAGCATTTTGCTGGTATTGTGTACCATGTCTCTTATGGGGAAAACATCTCTTGTCTTAATGCATCCCTTACCATTTTTGTATATCTGGCATAATTCCCAAAGAACACTGTAAATCTTTTGTGTTTTAAGTCCATCAATGGCAGAAGGGAGCCCCAGACCCTACTAACAGATGAATGAAATTTTGGTATACAAGTTTAGTTTCTAAGTTAGACATCAGTTACAAATTGTTTTGCTACTGTAAATAGCACACTTGCGCTTGTGACAGTCATTTACAGTTATGTTGATCAGTGCTTAATTTACTGGCTATTTTTCTAGGGTTCAGAAATTTGGGGTGTCTGTGGGGAAATCGGGTCTATATTACCATGTTGAAAGACGTGTTCGCCGAACTCGTCTTAATCAATAAAGTAATATTGACTTGCCTAAAACCTGAACGGTCGAGTCAGCAAATTTTCTCTCACATTAAACATTGCATTTAAATGTTTAAGAAAATTACCAAAATATCCACGGTTATTGAAATAAAATTACAGAATTTATATCACAGAAATTTTGAATGCTTAGCAATGATGGGCAAATAATAGATATACAGTAAGATAGATTAAAAATGTATAACATGAGTCCGAATACATTTTGTGAAGTTCTAACATTTATACTTCTTCTGGTAGTAGGAGGCATCACTGCAAATGTGTCAAAAACTTTGTGTTATCCTGAAAGCTACACTACCCAAGATGACTCCCTCACAGTGTAAAGATAAGTACTCTTGGAAATAGCAAAGTTCAGCAAAAAGGACCACAATCAGAAGCAAAGGCTGTTTTGTTTCATAGGTTCATAGGTTGGTACTAGGCTATCAGCCCTAGGGCCTATACAAGCCTAGCCATAACAATTCCCTGGCTATTTCTTCCTTCATTTTTTTTTTTTCCTGGACCCCTGTCTGTCTAGAGGCGACTGGGATGTGATCCCTGGGGTGAATTTCCACCTCGAAAGAGTCTTGCTTATTATTCTTTTAACTTGTATACTTTAAGTCATAAAAGTACAAGTTACTTATTTTTATATTATAAAAAAACTTTCACATGGTATGCACAAAACTTCTTAAATTCATTAGCAAATAACTCTTACTTAGGAGATAAGTGTGTGTAAAGGTTTTTAAGACTGAACGTTAATTTTCCTTTAGGAAGTAATAAAGCTTACTTTTTATGTTTTAATTCATATATCTGAGCCACGCAACTGATTTGAAAGCTATCTTCACAAATCATAACATGGCACATTCACTGACTGAATCTACTCCATGTACTTAGCACAGCATAGCTTGTATCACAAGAACTTGACAATGACAACTTAAGTACACAAATCCTCACAACACAGTAACTCAAACTTTTCATATTTCAATCAAATGAAACATAAAGGAGAACATGTCTTGCTTGTGGCAAGCCCCACTTGCATGCCAATGCAGGGATGAGCTTTGCTCCCCACATGCACTTTATTCACTCTAAGGCTGCAGCACATCGGAAAAAGAGTCATCATTGTTGAGTAGTGAAAAACCTATCTTACTTGTTTTTCAGGAGGCTATACAATTGGGCCACCTACTAAACAGTAACATACAAGCACTTTGATCTCACTTGTATGTGAATCCAGCAAGAGGAAAACAAGCAACTGACAACTCAAGCTATTGTAATTAAGCATCTCTGAAACAGTCTCAGGTGATCCAAGCAAGTGACTGTAAATTCATAATTAATCAGCCAAAGTCTTACTGCTGCTTGTATTTCGTCTCTGTCCAGTACAATGATTAAGGATTTCTAAGTCATTTCAATTGAGCATTACTTTTCTACCAGTCCCGTATGTCAAAATATTGTAAAGTTTGTTTCTCTCATCACAAATTAGCAGTCTAGATGTGCCATTTTGATGTATTTTGGGAAGAAAGCCATGTAAATTATTAATATGCACAAAATGGCATCATATTAGAAGAGCATATAAAACCTTAAGACTGCATGAGGTTATGATATATTTGCTCATGCTGCTGTTCAGTAAACCATAACTCTATGAACCCATTTCAAAACTCTCAAAATAACCTCTTCACGCACAGGGCTTTGCTCGATGGACACCTTAACTAATATAATTAGGCATGATGTTATAGAACCTTGGAGTACGTTATTACATTTATAGTTTCGAATTTGATTATACATGCTTGCGGGATTCTGATTCACTGAAAGGTGAAACAGTGAAATAAAGAAATAACCTACAGTACTACATCTCCTCTATATAATCAGTTACACACATTAGTAGTAGTGATGATATACTATAGAGAGACACACTTAATGCCATATTTCCACACCTCACTGCATTTTATTTTTGTTTAGAGATAATGTACCCCAATGTTACATCTTTCTGCTTTCTACTTTTAAGTACTTTTAGAATGACCATGGTGAGCTGTACTCCCCGCGGTCGAGTGGCATTCTAAAGACATGCGTAGAATGGGCGTCCCTTCGTTGAAGGTTGGGCGTCGAGCTGGCACCTCGACATCCGTAAAAAAAATCTACTGCCAATCATTAGCAGACCGGAGTTCCGCTGTGGAGACCCCTAATCGGGAAAGCCAAAAGAAGAAGATGGTGAGCTACAGATAAGAACATGTAAAAAAGATATGTATAAAAGAATAGCTATGACTGAAAAATTAAATTAATTGAAAGCATTTTTAATTAAATGGTACATAACTAGATGTAAAATATTATACACTACTGAAATGCAACAATCAACATCAACATTGATAGAAGACTGCTCATCAAGGAGCTTGAAATTCAGGGAAAACCACTGCAGAAAGTTTCTGAAGCAGCAGTGACGGGGCTGTTGAATGCCATTAACTAAAAGCACTTCATACAGTGTGGAAAAATACCACTTGAAGTTAAACAGGAACCAGGTATGTCTCTCAAATCAAATTTCTGGGCTGACTGTAGACTTTAGAATAAGCGATGGTTCCAAAAGGGATTACATTTGTGTAGCTGGAAATAGAATGGTAATGTTTTTTAATTGTTAACAACAGAAAAGTTAGTGATCAAGAAGTTCCTTGTACAGGTCACACAACCATATACAGGGGTACGCACTTTCCCTGAGGGTGTTAATATTTATAAATAGGGAGGGGTGCAGTGGTTTGCTCCTGCAACAAATTATTGTTTTTGCTTCTTATATTACATTAAATAGATTTATAATCAACTGTTTCAACCATGACCTTCGGAAACATGAGGATCAAAACTAAAATGCCATATTTATTTATTTATTTGTTTGTTTATTTATTGGCATTTGATTACCAGGAAATTCAGACCAAGTAGGTGCCCATGTTCAGCTGTGGACCAGGAGAGAAAAGCTTAAAAGCATTATGAAAATATTTTAAGAACAATAATTTTACAATCTTCAAAAATAATACAAAAACATTTATAGTTTAAATAATAATATCAAATTAGACATAATGTAAAAACATTGGTTATGAATAGGTACAATTTATATGACAATGATTTAATAGAAATTGTATCCAGTTTACAGAAATTAAAGTTAAAATAATTCAAACAGGAATTGCAATATGAAGTGAGAGAGAAAAAACAGGGTTACTTAGAGAGTCAGAAGAGGGACCTTGATTAATGGAATGAAGTGAGTGTATAAGGGTGAGTAAGTAGGTGTAACTTGTTCATATTTAGGAATATAGCATATCCTGGTGTTGAGCAAGAATAGAGACAGACTTTGGCGAGGAAGTCTTTAAAGGACTGGATGGAGATACTGTCCTGATGGATGAGTTCTACGCACTAACAACATGGTACGAGTACAGACCATGCCCAGCAGCTCTGACAGATTTGTGGGCATAGAGGAGTTTTTGGTCACTGGATTATAAAGACCAACTGGGAACATTGTTGTGTAGAATGGTATTTAATGCTGGACAAACAGATGGATGCTGGATGATTTTATAGGTGATAAAAAGCTGTGTATATATTAGCTGATGGGGTAAGTTCTAGCTAATTTAAAATTTCACATGTCCTCCCTGTGGTCACGTGGGTTTCCTCAGAGTGCTCCGGTTTCCTCTCACATCCCAAAGACATGCTGTAGGTGGATTGGATACTCTAAATTGGCCCTAGGCATGAGTGCGTGCATGTGTGTGCCTTCCATGGAAGGTTGGGCGCCAGGCTGGAAACTCGACACTGTAAAAACTTCACTGCCAATCATAAGCGGACAGGTGTTCCGCTGTGGTGACCCCTAACTGGGAAAAGCTGAAAGTAGTAGTAAGTGCTATACAGTGTTGGGTTCTAAATAGGGTATTTGCTGCAAATTTAGCATTGTTCAGGTTTTGATTTTTGTGATGCCTGGAGGTTAGTAAGGATGGGAGCACTATAATTTAGTGAATAGAGCAGGTAAATAGTGATGTGTAGTTTCAGTTACATCGGTGAGAAAGTTTTTAGCTCTGTAAAGTATCCCTTGTTTCTGGTGATTATCTTCATGCAATTTTATATGTGCAAGTCAAACTTAAGATTATTACCCACTATCATTTCTAATAATTTGCTATGAGAAGTGATTTCAATGGTTGTACTCTTAAGAGAGAAGATTTAAAATTTTGTTTTTTCATGAGAGAGGGATTTGGGAGAAAGAAAAGTATTTTTTTTTTTTTTGGTTCAGCATGATCATAAATGGTATGGAATAAAATGCTGAATCTACTGTATTAAATAATTCACAGTTGTGATATTGCACCAACTGGCAAATAGAGGATCGTGGAATAACACAATAAGTAAATGAAAAGAGTTGAGGGTAGTCTAGAATAGACCTGTTATTTAGAATGATGACAGCAGAGAAAACGTGTAGAACTACACAGTATGGTACGATTACCAATTGAATTTTATCATGTAGTTTAGTATTTGAGGTTAATTTTCCAGTTTCTTACATGTGATTCTGAGCATGTCCCATAATCAGATTAGTGATTCCAGGTGACCCCTTTAGAGAAGCACTTGTAAGAACAATGCAGGTGAAACATAAAAAGAAGGTGCCTACATGGCTACAAAAATCATACATGAATATACATGCATAAATACACATGGATACATACATTCATAAATGAAAGTGTGTATAATTAAAAGTGTTGCTCATTCCCTAAGTTTTGTTGCTAGTCAAGTTTTAAACTGTAGTTTTGTATGCATATCAGTTAAACTCCTGAGGATTTATAGTTGTAATCCAATGTTAAAAAAAATGGTGTTGACAAACAATTAATAACTACAGAGCAGGCACACAGACGTTGGGGTACACTGTAACAGAGGGATCACAGAGTAATTGACTGTAGGAGAGGACCACTGTTGGTATCTAAAAATCTGGCAAAACATATACATCAGATAATCTAACTATATTCTACTAAGTGCATTTTACAGTCACTTTCTTTGTATCCAAATGCAGTAGCAACATGCTGGTTATGTACCACTTTCACGGACCTTCTCAATTGAAATTTACCCAAATGGCTGAGACCTCCAAGACAGAAATGCACTCGACCACCACAACACAGCACAAACCAGAGGACACAAATCTCACCTCCACAGTGTGCCCCTCAACCTAAGCCCCTAAGGCTAAACACCTTGCCCAATACACTAATCATAGGTGACTCGATAGTTAGGCATACAGATATCCCACTCACTAGACTGAATAAGGAGAACATAACAGTCAGGTGTCTACCAGGTGCCAGAATCCTACACATAACACATGCACTCAGGTCACGCCACAACAAGTACAAGTATGACTTTGTCATTGTCCATGTGGGTGTGAATGACCTGAGACGCACCTCCCTGGACTACATTAAAAGAGATATGGCGGAGCGCTCAGATTATGTGGCCCAGGCAGGTATGACACTAGCCCTAAGTAGTATCCTACCATCACCCAGAATGATATTGTAGTACAAACATAAAATGATGGACTTCAACAATTGGCTAAGTCTCTGGTGTCATTCTAAGGAGATCCAGAATCTGTCTGCTTGGGATGACATGACTGACAGACCTCGATGCTTTGCCAGAGATGGTCTGTATCTGTCACCCCTGGGTTTCTGGGTACTGGCTAAGGCTCTTGCCACCCTTATAGTGCCTTTTTTAGGCAGTGTTCCAAAGACCAAATTAACACCATAACAGCTATAAATAAATGCAATCTGAGGGTCATGCTGCTCAAGGCTAGAAGTCTAAATTTCAAGATGCACTCGCTCAAAGCACTCCTCAAAATGGAGAACATCGACATTTGTGCTGTAATAGAGATCTGGTTTAAAGCGACAGAAAGCACCCCTGCGCTACCAGACTATAACTCATTCCACACCTTTCGGCCCTGAAACATGGAACAAAGCTCCAAAGGTAGTGGTGTCTCCACATTCATAAAGGATATGCACACCCCCTGACTAATACCCCAGCATAACGCATCTGAGATACTTCAAGTACAGCTAACACTGGGTAAGATGGCGATCCAGGTCATAACCTGCTATAGGTCCCCAACCACGTTCCTAGACTCGCACTCCATGTTTCTAAACACCCTGGAATCTATCAAGGTCCAACCCAACACTCTCATACTAGGGAACTTCAACTACCCCTCCATCAACTGGGAAAACTACTCAAGCACTAACACACTGGCCCAACACTTCCTGGAATTCATCAGTTCCAATGCCCTGGACCAGCTCATTCTGACCCCCACTAGAGAAAGCAATATCCTTGACCTTATTATTACTAACATGGGCAACCATTGCTCTATACCAATAGTCTGTCCCTCTGGTCAGATCTGACCATAAACTAATCACCATGGAAATCCACATCTCACTCACCCCCCCCCCCCACAAAGGTAACTTCACGGCACTCATGCCAATGCAAAATAGCTGCATGACTGCCAAATCATACACCAATGCACTGCACAAACATGTACATAAATGCATGAAACTAGCCATATCCAACAGAACCAAAACACTTTCCTACAAAAAAGGAAGCCAATCTGGTGGTCCGCTGCCATTAATAAACTCTACAGCAGAAGCAAGAAACTGTTTCAGAAAAAGGTGAAGTCCCAAGACAGGAAAAACTCCCTTATTAGCCTCAACAAAAAGTTGAGATCCCTCATCAGATCCTCTAAAGCCAGCTATGAAGGCAGAATTGTGGCAGACGCTAAAAACAAACACAAAGCCTTATATACTTATATCAAGAACCTCCATGTCAATACCCAGATCTGCTCCGAGTTACTGCACAATGGTACCTCCTATACTGAGCCAACAGATATTGCCAACATACTAGCCAACAGATTCAGTGCCAACTTTTCCCCTCTCACCCCCCCCCCCCAAAGGACCAATCACAATACCGGAAGAATGCCAGGCACCCAGCCATTACTGCAGCACAGGTTAAAGCTGCATTGTCCAAGGCCAAGAATACAAATTCCATGGGACCTGATAATATTCCTGGCTGTGTTCTACATGAACTACAAACCGAAATGGCACCACATCTGTGTGCCCTGTTCAGTCACAGCCTCACCTCAGGCTTTGTCCCTACAAAATGGTGCACTGCTAGTCATCCCTGGGAATTATTTCCCCATTAGTCGTATGAGTCTGATATGTAAAGCTATGGAGCGCATCATCATGGACCTGATTAACAAAGCTATAGGAAATCTCCAAACTCTGGAACCAACACAGTTTGACTTTGTGAAAGGGAGATCATGCCTGCTCAACCTGGTTGACTTCTTTGAGTCAGTCACCAGGACTGTGGAAGAAGGTAAGGCAGTGCATACAGCCTACCTTGATCTGGCCAAGGCCTTTGATACCATTCCTCACTCAGGAATTATTGATAAACTCACAAAGCTAGGCATCAACCCCTATGTCACTAGGTGGGTTGCAAACTGGCTCACAGATAGAACACACAGTGTGAAAGTAGCAAACTCCAAGTCAGACTGCTAATTACCACATCGATGGGAGCCCAGTGAACACTGAAGATGTTATAAGAGACCTGGAGATGCAGGTTGACAGCAACCTCTCATTCGACCACCATATTGCCATTGTGGTCAGAAAGTCCTTCTATGTGCCACATCTCATTACCAAGAGTTTTGCATCCAGGAAGAAAGATGTCATTGTCTCTCTCTACTCTTCCTTCATTAGACCATTCATCAATTATAATGCCCCATTTGGCATGTACCTCACTAGACACCTGCAACAGCTAGAGAGTCCACAGAAGTACCTCACGAAGAGGATCTTAGGCATTAAACACATTTCCTACATGGACAGACTCAGAAGACTCCAGCGATTCTCTGTCTCATATCACCTACTTAGAGGTGATCTTTGACTGACCTACAAAGCCATGTCTAACCCAGCTTTGTTAGAAATGCTACATCTAAAGAAATTCCAACCCTTCCACACCACATGCTCCACAGACCTCAACCTTATTACTACAATCAACAGAACATGCTGGAGGGAAAGGTTCAGAACATGCTGGAAGGACAGGTTCCTCACCCAGAGACTGCCCATGCTCTGGAATAGACTTCTCATAGATGTCAGAGCACCTCGCTGTCCCTCTTCAAGAGAAATCTTGATGACTGGATGGGTAATAGAAAGTTCACCCTGGTGATCACTCCAGTGGCTTTACTTGATATGCCTAGTTAGAAATATATTGGAAGTTTTTTTTTTCTTCAAGTCACTATAGCTGATATGCACAAAATCTACACAGACAATAGACAATGCTAAACTGTCCAGGTCAGGATAGCTCATGTGTGTAGGACCTACACAGACCATGGATATTTTTAAACCATCGTCTATAAATGTGCTTATTCTATAAATGTGCTTAAACTTTCAAGTACCCATAAGTAAAGAGCTATTATTGAGTGCCACAAGTTCATTGGGTAACACAGTATCAATCCAATGGGATAGTTTTAATTTAAAATGACCAAATGTAAATGGAATTCCGAGTCACAAACCACAACACAGAGTTCACAGTAAGTCATTTTTACCGAAAACCTGGCATTTCAATCAAAATAAAGTAATTTTGCCAATTTTCAGATACAGTCCAAACTAACAGAAAACTAATCAACTAAGATGATAAAATTCTACCCTCCAGAATTATCAAACTTTGCAAAGCCATCTGTGTGGCTTTCATGGAGGACAGCATCAAAGCTGGACAAGAAAAGTGAAGAATAGAGGTAAAAGCTTTACTTTATGGCACGGGCAAAGAAGTGGAACACATTATCAGTTGCTTTTCTTTTTAATTTTCCGAGGGACAGAGCATTACATATGAGCTAGGAATAAGTCCAATGAACATTTTTCTTTTTTTTTTTCTTTGCTCTTGAAAAGGCACACTTTCACAGTTATGTTCAAACTAACAGAGGGTCAACTACAAGCATTTGCCAGCAGCAAATAGAACTGTGTGAATTTTGTGAGCATAAGCAGAAAAAAGATGAACAAACTAGGCAGAGAATAATGATTGGGCTTGGTGATACTGAAATGTCTCACAAATTACAGCAAGAAGTAAATTTAATTTTGGAAAAAGAATTTAAATTGCTATTCAAAGTTAACCAATAACAACAAAATACCAACATCCATACAGCAAAAAATGAGTGTGAGACAAAATGCAAAGATGCAGTGATATTGTCAAATTAAGTGAGTTCATGAGAAGCAGAGGGAATGCAAGTTTGGAAAACGCATGAGATGTTCACATACTGGGACTGCATAGTGTGATCCACATGGCAGGAATGCAAGGAAATGCAACATGATGGGATGTTTCTCTAAAGTAATAAAATAAGTAGTCATTGAGGAGAAAAAAAAAACTGAAGATGGTATGTTGAAAGCATTTTCCTGGCTTCAGTGACTGCTATGCCAAATACTGAATCAGACTGGTCATGGAACCCCAAAGTAAGCTTAAAATGGACAGAGGGACTAATGTTACTGTGATATCACATAGTATTTATAAAAGCATCTTGAACTGTCCTCAGCAGCATAAAACAGAAATGCAGGTGTACTCACCTGTAAGGGGAGATTGATAGCACTAGCAGGGTGGAAGGGAGACAGACGTGAGTTTCAGGTCTATGCGATGAAAGGTCCACATGCAAATAATCTGCTTTATAAAGCTGTAACATTCAAGTCGGGGCTGATCGTGAGAATAAATAAAATGAATGTAGGTATGTTAAGAGAAGTTGCTCTGTTTAACTGCTTGAAAAAAAAAAAAAGATGCTGTCTTCCATGCTTTGACCATATCCTGAAGAATGCCATTCTCAATACTATCTAAGTACAGACAGAACTTAAATCCCTACACTTACTGTGAATGAATATGTACCTCAACCTACTGCATATCTGGTAGTGATTATCAAAAAGAATGGTGATGTGAGAATATGAGTCAATTAAAAAAAAAAAAAAAAAGTTAAATGATGTAATCCTGAGGGAAAGGTTTATGCTTTTATCACTTCTGCTTCAGGGAAACATACCAAAACTGTTCTGTGACAGAGTCTTGTCTACATTAATCACTCCAAGTGAGTTTTGGCAGATATCCTAGAAAGACATTGTCGAAAGCTAACAATCTTTAGAACATATATTTTTTTTTTCTTACATTTGGTATATCTTCAGCTCCAGAAACATTTCAGTGTGGAATGAGCATCTGTTGAAGGTATTGATGCTGTCATGGATGATGTACCAGTAGTTGGCCCTGATAAAATATGAGCCATGACAGAAGAGCAGAGGCAATGTTACAAACCACTAGAACTGAGGTTTAAAGGCAAATAGAGATCTGCAGCTTCGGTAAGCATGAAATCCAATATTTCGGTTACAGCACAAGTTCTAGTGGAAGCAGACCAGATTCAGGCAAGGTCAATGGCATAGGAACATGTGTTACTGAGCTATGTCAAGCCCTAAGCAAAATAAATTTCTTGGACAAATTTATACCTGATCTGTTCACAGTGGTACTTCATTACATTTGGCCGGATCTATATTATATCATTGAACGCTTAAAAAAGCGAACGCTGATTGATCGACCTAATTTAAGTGAAAGCTTACAATCTCGAAATGTCAGATCAACGATTTTTTTCCCAGGGAAAAAAAATCGCTGATCCAAAACACACACACACACACACACAACACAAGCACACCAAACAAACAGAAATCCACACACATACACCTAAAATCTGATACCTAACCCTACACTAAACTATGCACACACCACTAACTACCCACCTACCTTAACCCAAACCCTAACCCTAAGGTCCATCACTATCGCACACTCACCTCACTCGCTCCCTAACCCTAATTCACTTAAATCCACCCTAAACCGCATGTCCACTCAATCACACACACACCTAACCCGAGCCCTAATCCTAACTCACCTAAATCACTCTAACACTCACATCCACACAATCGCACACTTACCCGATTCCGACCGGTAACTTTCCACCATAACACTGAAAATACCAAAGCAACAGAAATGGACAATCGAATTCTTTCCCTAGGAAAAAAATAGCGTTTCTGCTGCTTCGATATTTTGCAGTTTCACAAAAATAAGTTAGATCAATCAGCGTTCAAGGATATATATAGACCCCATTTGGCCATGGAGGAGTGTCTTCAGAAATGTAAACCATATGCTGATGTTGTCTTCTTTGCTACTTACAACAGTGTCACCAAACCAACAATTGAGAGTGCTAATGCCAATAGCTTTGGTCTAGGTGTAGCTTTAGTCAAGTGAGAGATTCACATGTTCTTAGATCTATTGTAAATTGATCCAAAATGCTAATTCATGCAGAACAAAAATATTCAAAACATAAAAAAGCGTGCCTTGCAAGTGTGTATTCAATATACCTGTTGGGGCTAGACTGACCACAAAAACATTGGGTCCATCTTGAATTCCAATAATTTGGACAAAACACCTCCATGACAGTCCTTATAGAACTGATACATTTCAATGCCTGAATGATTCATGTCCCTGAAAAGTGATTGATTGTAGTCAAAAGGTTGTCAATAAAATGTACCTGACCAGACACACTCTGACACCAAAGAAGACATTACTGGTTAAGTTCAGTGCATCATGGCAAATCAACCAGTAACTGAAAATGGCTGAGCAGAGCACCATTAGGTTACAAAGTCAGGTAAGGGTGTTACTACACCAGTGCAGTATTACTGGATTACAAAACTGCTGGTCAATAGACAGCTTATGCTGGTGCTGAATGGACTTATGATTTCTCTGATCCACACATTTATCAACATTACTGCACATCAGTGTTTGGGCCAGGGAGAGTCATACATCATCAGAAGAAAAACTACACCTGAACTCATGAAATGTGCACCTCTGGAAATTGGGAATGGCCACTAGGAAACCTCTTGATCACATAGGGCAAGAAAGCTGGACAAAGCCAAACATAACGGGATGAAAAAAGGCTCAAAATAGGGACAGATTTTAAATATTTCTCTTATAAAATTAGAAAGTTGATAGAACAACATATTTTGCGTTAGCATGTATTTTCTGAAGGATATGAAGTCTGAAACTAAAATGTATGTCATTATTTAGTGACTTCACTATCCAGTGGTTTGCCAAAAAACTACAAATTTTATGATGAACACATCAAAGACACAAGACAAAATACTGGGCATTTTGCAAAAATCTGGTCAGTTGAGAGTTTTGTGCATGCCACAAGCTATATTGTCAAATGAAAGTAGATGGGTCACTGTGGGGATCAATTCACAACTATAGCACTAGATATTTTGTCACAGCTAGGTATAAGGTACAAGAAGAATTTTCTTCTTTAGTATCACTGCAGTTTGTAAGTGGCACATGTACAATTTTCCTCCTGAGGATCCCTGAAGAGCAACAATGCAATTATGTGCACAAAATACTCCTTCCCTCACAATGACGCATCCTTTTCCTGGCTTCCATAGCTGCCTCAGACCTGCCTTGGAAGTTCTGTGAATATCAGGGCTTATAGTAGCTGCCACAAGTCTGTGATACATTCTAGCATATTTTTGCAGGCATTAGTAAGTGTCATTACATTTCTTCACGTTTATGTTTGCTGTATTCACAACTTTCCTAAAATCTGATACCTAACCCTACACAAAAAAAAGTGCACTTTTCTTTTCACACATTTTTTTAAAACTAGGATAGTCCTATATAAAATTATACTGACTCAAGTATTAGCATTTTATACTTCTTGAATGTTGTTTATTGAAATATAATTTTTCTGACACTTTCAGCATCAACAAAGTCTGCAAATGGGTAAGAGAGTAAAACACACTGCCAGGGATTCAGAAAGAGCTCCACCGTTGATAAGAGCAGCAGCCAAAACAGACTGCTTAGAAGATGGAGAAATTGCAGTTCAGAGACATCGTAGCCACAATGAAGAAAGGCCTCTTTACTTGTTAGTTTCCATGTCTCAGGAGTACAAATCAGCACTTTCCTGTGGTAGTCAACACTGGTGACCTATGCATCATGTTGGCACAAGCATTCCCCATTCAGTCTCACACACATTCAAACACACACCAAAATATGCCTTAACCATCCCTGAGATGACAGAATGCCCCGGATGTCTTTTATTGATTTGTCCCTATCATAAATCACAGATCCTTACAGTCACTCTATAATGATAGATGTTAGAGCTTCATTCCTCTTATTCATGGTAATAGGCATAATGATGCTGGACACGTTGCTGTTTTAATTTGGCTTTATCACGAAGCCTCCCCAAACAAGCATACAGTCAGACCTCCATTAGTTTCAAGTGTCCTTGATTTTACAGACCACTCCTGCTTCTACCTCTTATACACCCCCCCTGTCCTGCTTCTACCTCTTATACACCCCCTGTCCTGCTTACCTCACAGACCATTACAGTCAATGAATAATGTCAGATATTACACTTTCACATCTTGTTGTGTACAACTGCCCTCTTACACAAATTCTTCAGTTAGCATAGATGGCTTATACTCTTCCTCCCTGTCTCAAGGGTACAGTGTTTAAAGCTTATTTCCTCTTTTTATGGCAACTTTTTTTTTTGTTAGAGACTTGGGTAATAAGGGGTGGTGCAGAGCGAAAGTTACAAGGTTTGAATTTTTGTAAGTGCCTTTAACTCATTCCGTCCAGTACAGCTCTTTTGAGTGTGTACCTTTAACTCCCAGTGGGTGTGGCTTGAGCCTTTAAAAAATGAAATTTTCACCTTACATTTCTAACAAATACTCATTGACATAGGTCAAATATCAATACAGTTGTGTTTGTCATCATGTATGCTTCAAAATAAAATATCCCGATACATTGCATGTAGTATGGTTTTGGTATTATTATTGTAAATATGAACAGGCAATATTTGACGCCTAGAGGAACAGTAGGAGGTAACTGCAGAAACGCCTGGAGACGTCACTCGGCTGTAAATTGTATCCCTGATGTCTAGTGCTCTGCATAACCCATGTTATTCTGTTCTCTTTTTGTGTGCCTTTAAGGTGTGAGAGAAAGAATTATCCCTGGTATCTAGTGTTCCATCTGCTCCACATCTTTCAAGCTCCCAAATATTGTTCTGTTCTCTTTTTAATGTGCCATAAGGGTATGATATGAAGAGTAACCCCTGGAGTGTCGTGTTCCCTACCCCCCCCCCCCTTAAAACTGCAGGATTTGCTTGCCTATATAAGGCAGTGTGATATGTGACAGCCTCCCACATTCACACATTCATGCATATGCACACACACTTACATGCACATACTCATACACAAACACTCATACACAAACACAGCTTCCTAATGAAATGTCATCACTTGAGATGCTGAGTGATGATTGCTGAAAAAAAAGACTGAAAACACAGAAGAGCAGCAAATTTCAAAAATTGCTCTTCTGCTTTAAACTTGTATATGAACTTTAAGATCACCTTTCCTCAAAGAAAAGGGAATATTATGAGAAGTGGCATCGCAGACTTAGTAGATGTAAACCTGTTCGTTTAGACATTCAGACTCTGTATATTTCAAAAGGTTAGACACACACAGATGCACATACAAAGACGCACACACACACACACCTGCTGTACCTATCCCCTAACTAATACCCCTACTGTGATCACCTGGGCAGATAGACACACTCACTTAACACCACTTAAACCTCTACAAATACTGACACATGCAGCCCCCATTCACCGTCACACAGATATTCAACACTACCAGTCTGCTAAACACCCTAGCACTTACCTCTAACACAGTAGGGTGGAGATGAGTTTTGGCTCTGTTCTGAGGGGACATACACTACTGAGCAATTCTCTGGGTCGCTCATGTGCATAAATGCCTAATCCCAAACATTTCTGGGGAAAACATAAGGCTAATTAGCATAGATCTCTCCCAGGGCCGGCCTTTGGTCAACTTGTGCCCTAGGCAAAAGGTCTCCACAGCTCCCCCTTCAACATCACCCGGTGCCCCCATCTTGGTCTACTTACACCATCCAGATTACTGGAAAAGCGCTCCTGCTAGAGTGGTGCCCTAGGTGGCCGCCTACTTGGCCTATGCCTAAGGCCGGCTATGGACACACCCCTAGAATGCTTCATTAGCATTTGCAGTAGGCCACAGAGACAGCCCCACATGGTGCTGCACCTCTTTCTGTGATAGGACTGAGTACTGTTGGTGAACAAAGGCCTCTGCTCCTGCACTCCCATCACTAAAATGATTAAGCCTAAGGTTACTGTACTAGAGCAATTAAAACACCAATCATTAACCCTGGTCAAAATACACTTTCTTCAGATCAAGACATTTCATTCTTTGATGGTGTCAGTCAGGTGTGCATCAGTGAACTGGTCATCGAGAAACAGAATTAATACTTTTTCTGCATGCTTTTACCGCATATGTAATAATATATTCTGTACGTATATAAAAGAGTGCATATTAAGTGGCTATTAAACTATACATTGAACAATGACATACAAAACATGGATACGAATCATTGTTATAACAAAGTACTGATTTTTTTTCAATAGTAATTAGCATCTTCCTTTATAATATGTTAGCTCCCAAAAGAGTGCCATATTTGCTATGATCTACCCATGCACAAACAAAACCATTCAAATCTTGCATGATATGAAAAGCAATCTTCCTTTTCCCTTCCGTTTGAAGAAATATAACTTACTCTTCAGTGCAAGACATCCCAGACTCAGTGCTCTGCATAAACTTCAACTCATGCTGAATGTGAAGCAAACATATAAGGCAGAGGGTTAACTTAATGGTTAAGGTGTTTACCTAATAGACATTGAGAGCAACTAGCATAGTACTTGGCTATAAACCTAAAAGACAATCTTGAAACTGTGAGCAAACAAATTATAAAACTATTTGTCAGGAGTTTATATTAGAAGCAAATTTTTAAATATAACTTTTAATGTCACATTTCCTAAGTTATTAAACTATAGTCTGTCTGTCTATCTATCTATATCATTGATAGCTGCATTTTAATCCCAGCTGCTAATTAAGGACTTGATATTCTCTACCTCTCATATACTCTGTTCACCTTGCATTTATTTAACAAGGATAGTAACCATGCAAAGAGAGATGGGGAGGTGTAATGTTGGGTACCAACCTTCTGGAATTTCAGAAATTCGGTAAGGAAAGGTCTACAAGGAATGTTTTCTTTAGTTAAAGTGTTAGTGTAGATGGTTAGATATCATAATATAAATATTGCATTTTGTCCCAAATCTCACATTAATATGTTCTCGGTCTATTGCATTGCATTTTCTTTTTTTTTTTTCAGTTGTGTACTATTTTCTGTATTTTCCATTTTATTACTGTATTTGAGATGTGAACTTCAGCTTGTATCTACTATTCTGTTTTTGTAGATTCATGGCCTCATGCCAGAGTCATGCTTCGAAAGCATCCCCTCAGACCCGCTTACTAACTCAGTTATACAGTATGTAAAACTAATGTAACTAAACAAATAAATAAGCAGAACTTGATTACAACAGTAGCTCAATTCACCAATGTATGTAACCTTATAGGGGAAGAATGCAGTATGATTACATTGCAGTATCCCTCAGCCATTGTAAAAATAACTCACACCTGCTGCAACCCATCTGCCATAACTTTTCTTTCTATTTTTTAAAGAGATATTTCCAGGATGGCCTACACTGTTGCCGGTTTTGTACTCTTACCTAAAGTGTGTTCTTTATGTGACAGCAGGGTGTCCATCTTCACTGCCAGCAAATCCAACAAAAGTATGATAGTACCCTTTAATAGTTTTTGCCATTTTATTCCAGCAATTCAGGTGCATTTTATTTCTTCTGTGAAATTTGTGCAATTGTTACTCAGCAAACTGAGACAGACGTCAGTCTCTACACAAAATGTTACTGATCTAACAGTGCTGCGGGTTTTTCAAACTACTGGACACTGTGATAATGGTGATAACATCTTTCAGAATCAACTATCACACAGACAGTCACTCTAGGTAACTGGAAAGGATTTTAAAATGGGTTTCTGCAAGGTGGCTGTCACTGTAGTAGCCAAAACATTCCACCAGATGGCAATTTGACAATTACTATAACATTAGCTCAAGGCTTCCGATGACCAAACTTAAATGATCAGAATTTTATTTTGCAGGAAGTTAGTCAAATATATATCATTATTAGCGTTGCAGTATTTCATAAATGGCTGATCTTGTATGTGCATTATTCACATATGGCTTACCACATCTGTCATTTTCCTGGCTGACAAATCAGAGACAGTTTACAAACACAAGGAAAGAGGAAGCCAGATCAAAGTCGGTAGTCAGATCAAAGTCATATAAAGAAACAGGCATGCCTTCTTTACAAACAATATACCATTTATTCTGTGCAGAATAAACTGAGCTTCCTTGCTACTGCTTAGAATGAACACCAAAGAAACAGTGAAACAGAAAACTTGTTGGCACATAAGAAAAACACAGCCTAAACAGTCTGCTTGTCATGTAAGGGGACATGCATCTTATCTGTCATACTGTGTTGACTATATAGACCTGAATTCAGCCTCACAAATGTAATAGTTTAAGAAAAGCAAATGAACATGATAGGGTTGTCACTTTAGAACAAAACCTTTTATAGGGCAAATAAATCACCTGAGACCACATTAGGTTTAAAAGAGCATCCCACGATTCATACAAGTCTATGCCCCCAGCTCCATCCTTACTCATGCATACTAACCCCAATGCCAAGCATAACAGAAACCCTAACCATAATGTTATCACTGACCGTATCCCTACCTCTAACACTAACCATAATGATAAAGGTACACTTAGCCCTAATCCTATGTTTTGCCCTAACACACATGCATATTCAGGCAGGAAATACTAATAATTGTTATTTCCCCAACTAACTAGAGTCTCTGGCATACCTGCAATCAACATTTGTGGTATTCCATACTCGATATTCTACAGTCCAATACTGAGACTTCCGCATAGTGGCAACAACCTTGCATATATATTTGTGTGTAAATATAGTTGCTGTTCAGAATGTAGACAGTTCAGAATGTTGACACTCAGAAGGAAAATATCAGATTATAGACTGGCCATGATGTAGACAAAGGTATGTGGGCTGGCAGCAGGACTGAGACAGTGTTTGCGTGAATGTTGATGGATTACAGTAAGGGTTAAATTAGGGGGGGGAGGCTTAAGAGTTGCGGATGTTTGTCGGAGTGCACTTGCATGTCTGAACCTGTCTTATGTAGTGGTAGTGTTACAGAATTGTTTTTGGAAGGTAAGGGGCAAGGTTGAGGCTAGGTGTAGGGTTAGCACACATTAGTAAGGTAGTGCAGAAGGACAAAGCTAACCCTGGCGCTTTCAGTATTTTGAGTTTTGCATTCTGCTGTGTCTATATTACAAACTGTCTGTACTTTGCATTCTGCTGTTTCTATATTACAAACTGTCTGTACTTTGAGTGTCTGCATTTTAATATGTCAATACTTTTAAATACACATATATATATGTGTGAGCATGTACATGCACACACACACACTTGGAACTGACCTTAGGCTGATTGAGGCATAGGGCCCTGCATAGTCCAGAATTAAAGCAAAAAAGTCTTTACTTTTGAAGACACCCCACACACACACACACACAAAGGGCTTTTGCATATTAACTTATAGTGAGTGCTTCAGCAATTCAGCTATTAATTAACAGATGCTAGAACTACTCCCCTCACCATTGGCACCTGGCACTTGTGATCCCCAACTGCTTCAGGGGCAAATAAAAAAAAAGCCTCTCTACTCTGAAAGAGCTGTAACAAGAGGTTTGCTATACTTAAAGCAGCACGCTGTTCCTTTATTTTGGGTAACATCCCTGATTGATTTTGCCTCATACTTTTGCCTAGTCCCTGATAGAATTTTATTATTTTTGATTATCTATTGTAGATTACAATCAGTCAGTAATATCAGACTTTAGAGTTTCATATTTCATACTGTGTAGAAAATGCATGTAGATGCAAAACCTGTTGTTCTATTAACTTTGTAAATTAATTAGAAAAGATTTAAAATTATCTGCGATTCTGGACCTTTCTTCCCCATTATTTTGTCCAGAATTCTTCAGCCAACACGTTGAGAGGTATGCTGCAAACAAAGTATCAGCGTGCATAAACAAATGCTGGTACTATACCTCTCAACTGTCCAGAATTTTGCAGAACATCCTGACTTTTGCCTCATATTTTTGTTCTGTTCCACATAAAAGTTGTGTCTTTCTGTCAAATCATTGAAGGTGGAGGGGTGGGGATGGATGGCGAGGAAATAGTGGTTTAGGGTCTCCACAAACATGTTCCAAACTGGGATCTACAACTGCTATGTCGGGCCCCACACACATCTGTTTACTGTTTAAGGCAATTTTGCAGTATGACATCTGTTTGATTTTTAAATGTGAGCTTTATAACAGCGACTTCTGGAACTTGCAGCAGAATAAAGGACTGAGATAAATGGAATTAAGGTAATCTTGCTGATGAGGATTTAGAACATAACTTTTTGTAATGTAAAGTACATCAGATACTAAGGAAGATCAAATATTCTGAATAAATTTTGTGAGAAAGCAGCCTAATTTAATGTGCTAGAGATTGTAAGGGATAAGCTTGCTGTTAAAAAGGGAAAATCTGTTACAAGTAATGTACTACTCTCTGAAAGTCTAAAATGAGAAGCAAGTACAAGAAGAGGAATAATACAGACTTAAGATATTAATAATCTGGTTTTATGTGGTGCAGATGGCTGGAGCCATGGCTTCAACCCAGGTGACTGGGGTTCACTTAGTAGATTCAACAGTGTTGAATCTAGGAAGTGAGGGGGAGTAGTGAAGCGGTATGGAAGACCTATCTCTCACGGGAGGAAGGTGCAGTCTGCATGAACTCAGAAGTACATCGGTTAGTGTGAATGGAGAAAGCTACTCGTGCTGGAGGAGAAACGGTGGGGCTGTTTGAAGGCAATGGTCCTTAAAGTAATAAGATGTCCTTTGTTTACAGCCCATTGAATGTTCCTCCATGGTACCACACTGAGTGCATGCAGAAGAGATGGAGAAAACCATAAAAATGCCTGAACCACACCTGATGACCACTTAATTGAAGACTTCTCAAATTAAGCTGTAGTCTATTTGGGAAATGAATGGGCTGATTGACCAAGAGAGGGTATGTTGATTAGCGGGTAATGAGGGCAAAGGGTGGCAAAGAAAAACAATACCTGTCCAGGTTTATGATCATAAAAACCTTTACTGTTTCATGATATAGGATGTTATAACTGAAATCATGACATAAAGGCTTGAGCAGCAGTGACTTAGAGACACTGTGTATGTAAATGAAAACATGCAACACTTATAGGCATCCAAACTGCAGATACCAGTGAAGTTAGGTGCCACTCTTTCTGCCTGTTCTTCCCCTTCCCAGACCACCCACCAACTGGAGGAAAACTACTAAATTAAATGGAAAACTTTGATCAATTAAACATTAAACTGCAGAACTCAGAACAACTGCACAAAAGCTGCCTAATTCTTTAACTTTTGTGCCGTGCATTGACTTAACCTACTTACCGAGTCATCTCCATCAACAGGATTGATTGTTTTCGGTGCCACGTGGTCCTGATGGGTTTGGCCTCGCTCCATTTGCCCTCACTGTGCTCAGGCTCACTCTACTCCCCTACCCTACCCCCATTCCCCACACGCCCCCGCTACTTGTAGATTTATCCATACCCCAAATCACCTGACCCCCAAAACCACACCCAACATCCAATCCCCACTCTCAGCTTAACTCCACCCCTATTACTATCCCTAAGCCACACCATAATAGACTTTGCTAAGCACCCACCCCTCTACCACTTACTCTTATCCTCAGTACCTCCCACTTTTCTAGTCTATCTTTTATCTTACTCTACCCCCACACCCAATTACCCAACACCTTTCTCTATAACATAAACCCCTGTTTTGAACCACTATAACTCTAATTATATCTATTCTCCTTCACTCCCAACTGCACCTTACTCGCCTACTATTAGTCTGTCTAGTTACAGGTCTCTTCATAGCCTCCATCACCACCTCTTATCACCACACACTCACCCACTAATATGATCTGCAATCCCCAACCCTATCACATACCACTACCTTTCCTCCCAATCACCTATGCCCATCCCTAGTCATTTATAGACAACTCTCCACCCAATTCACCTTACCCATATACTTCTACATCCAAAAAACAAACTAGTCTCAAATTCCACACCCTAACAATGCTATACCTCAAAACAATCACTACCATAGCAGTCCAATTATTACTAGGTGGTGACATCCACCCCAATCCCTCCCCAGTAACACCTTCAACAAACACCTGTAATTCCCACCTCCCATTCAAACATAAACCCACCAACTTACTAATACTTAACTTGAATATTCGCAGTTTCATGTATAAAGTAGAACAACTTCACTCCACTATCTCCATTTATAACCTTGATCTATTGCTTATTAGAGACATGGCTTAAACCACATATCAAAGATAACCAAATAACCCCAACTGGATACAATGTTCTGAGGGCTGGCAGAGCCAACAAAAGAGGTGGCAGTATTGCCCTACTTTATAAAACCAGCTTAGAACTTCAGCTTCTACAGTATGACTCCCCAGACTCCAAAAATACAGAAACAATTTTTGCTAAACTCCAACATAACCAACATAAGTATACTCAGAAATTACATATTCCCAGGCAATAACCTTACCACCCTAGAACCCATCTAACATTGGGCTTCCCACTCCCTACCCCATGAAACTATAGTCTTAGGCAACGTCAGTATCGAGTGGAACTCGATCCACTCTCTAAAACCTACCAGCCATATTAACCTTTATAACTTCACCCAACTCATAAAGACACCTACTCGTATCAATAAGTCTTCCAAAAGGCAATCCATATTAGACTGGATCCTCACAAACCAACTCAATACTGCCCAGCAGTGTGGTACACTGCCCGACTCTTTCAGTGACCACAACTCCATCTTTATCCTCAGACACAAATTAAAACCTAATAACCAACCATCCATACTACAAACCCACTCCTGGAAAAACTTCCCCACAGCTCACTTCTTAGAAGCCCTAAAATGCTGTAAATGGTCTCCCAACAAATACCTCCCACTTGACAATGCAGTTAAATACTTTAACACATTTCTAATCATCCTCAACCAACTTGCCCCAATGAAAAACAACAATTAGAATACGTAGTAATCCTGCCCCCTGGCTACAAAAATCCACTAGAGCCTTACTCAAAGACAGGGACAAAGCTTGGAAAATCTGGAGACAACACAAGACATCCATAACTAGGCAAATATAACCTGAACTATGAAATAAGGCAAAAAACAAATTAGAATAGACAATCAGTCACTACATCTCCCTACAAAGTAAACATAACTCCAATCCTCAAAAATTTTGGGCTGCAGTGAACAATATCCTCCAGCCTGGAAAGACCACCCCCCCAACACAGATGGTACAAATCTCTACACTTAAACTCAAACAGTACAAACACCCCCAACCCACCAGAACCCTCTAAGGCCCAAAATAACACTACCTCATTTTCTCTCAAGCCAGTGCCAACCACTATTATTCAAAAATACCTATCTAACCTCAAACCCATCAAAAGCCAACAATCTTCCCACCGAATGCCTTCAACTTGCATCCTAAGCCATAGCTTACCCCATCTCGCTACTAATAAATAGATCCATTAATGAAAATAACATCCCACCCTTGTGGAAGACCTGATTCATCATTCCCCTTCACAAGGGTGGCCTATCTACTGACCTCTCCAATTACCGACCCATCGCGATCTTCTCACCCCTATCAAATATCTTAGAAAAGTGCATCCACCGCCAACTCCTCACCCACCTTCTCTCTAATAAACTTCTCTCCAAATCCCAGACATTGATTCTGCCCATCCCACAGTACTACCACCATCCTAATTAACTTCACCAATACTATAAACTTACTCAGGAACCAAGATAACCTAGTCTCCACTACCTTTCTAGACTTATCCAAAGCATTCAACACAGTTTCCCATAAACTCCTAGCATACCTCTCTGACCTCAGTATCGACAACCCCTCCCTATTCTGGTTCCAAAGTTACCTAGACAACCACAAACAGTCTGTCAAATGGCTCAACTCTCTATCCCACCCACTTTCTGTCACACTAGGCATCCCACAAGATTGTATTTTAGGCCCCCTTCTCTTTAACATCTTTACAAACCAACTTCACTTATCAACCACAAAAGCTGACATAGTCCAATACATTGAGGATACAACCCTGATGTGCTCTGCTTCAAACATTCAACTCCTCCAACAAAAAGCCCAAGAATCCTTTACAGAGATATAAAACTAGTTAAGGAAGTCACAACTTTTATTAAACCTGAAGAAAACACAACTTATGTTGTTTCACCAGTCAAAAACAAACTCCCCCAACTTCTCCATACTCTCAACCAATAAAATACTCATCTCAGTATCAGAGGTCAAACCCCTAGGACTTACAATTGACCCAAAGTTAAAATTCTATAGACACATCTCTATAACTATCTCCAAAGTCCCAAAAAAATAGGTACCCTTTATCGCTGCAAAAAGTACCTCACCTCCAAGGCTCAAACTGATATAGCCAGAGACCACCTCCTGTCCACACTACTCTACGCATTCCCAATGCCAACAAACCTGAATAAAACTGACCTGAACAAACTCTCCACCTGCTACAATAAAATCGCAAGGTTCGCAACTAAGGCCAAATCCCTCTCCCACTAATGCCAATCTCTACACATACTGGATTGGCTCGAACATCCCAGTCTACTGCACTACCACCAATTCAACCTACCTCACCAAATATTATACTAGCCTGAGAAAGCCCCTGCCCTGAGTGGTCTCCTAAACTTTTACAACTCAACTAGACAACTACGATCCATAATAATACACCGATCAATACAATTCCATGCAAAAATAGCTCAGGCGAATCTCTCTTCCCAATGAAGTCACAAAAATATAGAACACCCTGCACCCTGACATCAGAATACAAAACTGTACCTCTGCATTCAAAAACCTCCTTAAAGCATACCTCTACAGTAACCGCTTTTGTAACTGCAACCCTCCCCCTGAATCCACATCGATGTAAGACTTAACTTTATAGCAGTCCTGCTGCTATTCCCTCATGCTTCTGGTATTCACCAACTTTTTTATCTATCAGGGATGCTGTACATATTGTGTACATTGCTACTACTTGATAAAATGTATGAGAATAGTGTCTTTTAACTACACTCATTATGTATACTGCATAAACTACATCTACTACTACCGTCTATCACTTTGTAACATCTCTCCTAATCTACTTTGTAACTAAATTTACATTTTTTATATTCTGTTATATTTTTGTAACTAACTGTTGTCATTACTTTATTCTTTGTAATGTCTGGAGCTTTTCTTCTCAGAACTCGGCTGAGAACGGAGACCAGTTGTCCAGTCGAATTATCCTGGTAAATAAATGTTAAATAAAATAATAAATCTAGCTGTGCTTTAGGGTATGTAAATGAGCTATGTAGCAAATTTGCAAGAGGAGCTAGCTGTGTAGTGAAACTGAAAGCAGACACAGCTGTCTGGTGAAACTGTGCCAGCAGATACAGCTGTGTAGTGAAACCGTGTAAGCAGGCAAAACTGTCTGGTGAAACTGTGCCAGCAGATACAGCTGTGTAGTGAAATTGTGTAAGCAGGCACAGTATTCTGGTGAAACTGTGTCAGCAGATGCAGCTCTGTAATGAACCTGTGTAAGCAGGCACAGCTGTCTTGTGAAACTATGCCAGCAGATATAATTTATTTATTTATTTTTATTTTACATTTGTTGACCAGGCTAGTCTAACTGGATACATGTCCATTTTCAGTAGAGGCCCGGGGAGATGAGCTCCACTTTAAACGAAATAAATAAAGACAGAACAAAAGTCCAAAAATATGTAAAATACATATACATGAAGATTTTCTTCAACAACTTGAATTATACAGAACTAAAATTACACAGACTGTGACTAATGAGTTTAACAAGGCAAAATACAGTACTATTACCATGGGAAAGTGATTGATATTCACCATAAGTATATTGGTAGGAATGTACTTTTACAATGATGTATATAGGTTATAAAAAAATATAACACTGAGAAATAAGAAAATTATTAAATATATGTACATGAAGAATTACAGTCATAGTGAAAGAAATAATTGGTCTATATACAAGGTGGAAGACATGAGCTCACTAAAGAAAGTTGTAAAGAGCATACTCAGTGATAGCTCCTTGGGAATAAGATACCAAGAAGGGAGTGAGGGATGAATTTACTAATAATGCAAGGTGGGTTATTGGAGGAGAGTTGCAGAATAATGTTGTATTGGGGGGGGTTAGTCAGGGTTAGCACAAGGACATGGCCATTGTGTTTTTAGTTGAATCTTTAGTTGCTTTTTAAAGAGTGGTAATGACGAGAGAGATGTAAGTTTAATGGGAAGCTTGTTCCAAATCCTCCCCACTGAATTAGAGAAAAGAGAATCACCTGCCTTGTTGTGGGATTTCTGGATGGTAACCAGTAGTTTATTTGCTGAGCGAAGGGTAGTAAGGTTTGTGTAGGGGGAGATGAGGCTACTGAGAATAGGAGTATTTCTAGGCTGGTACAGAATCTTATGGTTAATGGAGAGTTGTTGAAATTCTAGCTGGTTATTTAGTTCTAGCCATCCTAGAAGTTTGAGATTTAGACAGTGATGAGTTCTAAATGAGGACCTAGTAGAAAACCTGGCAATATTGTTATAAGAAGTGGACAATTTGTTTAGGTTGCTTTTGGAAAGATTAGTATAAATTGATGAGGCATAGAAGAGGGTGGAGATCAGATGGGTCTGGGCAATAGTAGATCTGGCTTCTGGGGTGAGAAAAGGTTTTATCCTATACAAGAATCCAAGTTTTCCGTTTACTGTTTTAATAGTGGCATTAATATGCGAGTCAAAGTTGAGGTTGTGGTCAATCAGTACACCTAAGAGTTTGGTAGTTGGGTCAGGAGCTATGATTGTACCATCGATGGATGTAATAGAGAAATCTATTGGGGTGGATTTAATAGTTGGAATAAATATTAATAGTTTTTTTTTTTTTTGGCATTTAGGAGGAGGCGACGTTGGAACCAGTTTTCTACTTGGTAAAATACTGTTTGGGTGATGGACTGGAGTTCAGATGAAGTGGATGCTTTACAAATCAAAGTGGAGTCATCTGCATATTGTATTGCAGGTAGGTAGAGGTAAATTTGTACAAAGGTTGTTAATGAATATGGAGAAGAGTAGAGGTCCCAGGATAGAGCCTTGCAGGACACCAAGCAAGGGTAATAGGGAGATGTCTGGATAGGTTATTATCCCAAATGACAGCCTGCTGTCTATTGTGCAAGTAGGACTTGAACCATTGTAATGCCTGTGTGTCAAGTGAGAATGAATTGAGTATGTTGAGAAGTATTTGATGGTTAACCATATCAAAAGCTTTCAATAGGTCAATGAACAGAGCAGAGGAGAGCATGTTATTGTTACAATGTTTATTTATGCAGTCTGTAAAGGATAGGAGAGCAGTGGTGGTACTGTGGAATTGTCTAAAACCATGTTGACACAGTCAGCTAGAAGGTTATTTTGGAGAATGTGGTCAAGAAATTGTTGATGGATGCATTTTTCCATGATTTTAGCTAGTGGTGATAGGGCTATAGGTCGAAAGTTAGAGTTCAGTTGAGTTACCACCCTTGTGAAGTAGGATTATGTGAGAGATTTTCCAGAGTGAAGGAATGGAGCCTTGAGTTATGGTTCTCTTGATTAGGATAGAAATGAAATAGGCAAGAACTTTTGCAGCAGTTTGAATGTATTCAGGTGGTAGGAGATCAGCTGAGGGAGTGCAAGGTTTAAGTTTATGAAGTAGAGTATAGATGAGGGCTGTAGGAATAGGTTTTAAGTGAAAGGTAGATGGTATGGTTATTAGGGAGGATGAAAGATAGAGTTAACAGGTGGTAAGGTGTTAGCTAGAGATTGGACAGTTTCAGTAAAAAAAGGTATTGAAAGTATCAGCAATCTGGTTTGGAGAGTTTAGAGAGAGACCAGATGGGGTTGGTGTTTTGGAGTGGCCTGGATGTAAAAGTTTATTTATGCCTGACCAGAAGCTTTGGGGTTGAATATGGTGCTTTTTCTGGAGTTTAAAGAAATAGTTTTTTTATCCTGAACTATTGATTTTTTGGTGGCATTTCTTAGCTGTCTAAAGTATTGCTGATCAACTGGGTCTTTAGTGTTTCTCCATTTGGACCAGATTTTATTTCTTTGTAGGATTTGTTGCCTGCTTTCTTTAGTAAGCAATGGGGCTGCTTTGCTTCTAGTTCTTATTGAGCGTGAGGGGGCATGGAATTCAAGAATTTGTAGGAATCTGGAGTTAAAATAGGATACTGCTTCATCAACTGGCAGGTAGGTGCCTTAAGGGTGATCAGTCACAGGCTTGAAGTTCAGCTTGAAAGGTGGGTGGATCAAATTTATTTTTTGTTGCGGGTGATTTTATAGGTAGTTTGGTTTGGGATAAAGGATTTTTGTCTAGATAAATAGGTAAGTGAATGGTCACTAATATCAGGAAGGAGGGTGGCTATTAATTAAGATCCAGTCTAATATACTTTCTTTGCAGCTGGGTTTATGGATTCTGGTGGGGGTGTAACTATGTAGTGAAACTGGATAAGCAGGCACAGCTGTCTGGTGAAGCTATGCAAGCAAGCGCAGCACTCGGGTGAAACTGTGCCAGCAGATGCAGCTCTGTAGTGAAACTGTGCAAGCAGGCACAGCTGTCTTGTGAAACTATGCCAGCAGATATAACTATGTAGTGAAACTGTGCAAGCAGGCACAGCTGTCTTGTGAAACTATGCCAGCAGATATAACTATGTAGTGAAACTGTGCAAGCAGGCACAGCTGCCTGATGAAATAGTGCTAGCAGATACAACTATGTAGTTAAACTGTGTAAGCAGACACAGCTGTCTGGTAAAGCTGTGCAAGCAGGAACAGCTGTCTGGTAAAGTTGTGCAAGCAGGAACAGCTGTCTGGTGAAACTGTGCCAGCAGATACAGATGGGTAGTGAAGCTGTGCAAGTACACAAGCTGTATGGGGAAATATTTACATAGAAGCAGACAATACTGTCGCTAGAGCAGCCACGTGGTATACAGTGTGCTCTCAAGAAAACAGAAATGGTGATCTTATGCCTATATCTCTCAATATAAATCAGTTCTTGTAGCAGCTAGGGTGCAGGCAGTTAAATAGTTATCTGTTACTTGCAGCTGCAGCGCTAATGTGTGGACACATTGAATTCAGAAAAGGGAAGAAAAGGGCTGTACAGGAAAGTAGGAAAATAGGAAGAGAAAGGAAAAGGTCACAGAAAATGGCAACATATAGGACTGTGCAGGATGGAGGAAATAGGGCAACGTTTTGTGGTTATAGAACCCCATTTTTGTAGAGATGGAGGAAATAGGGCAACTTTTTGTGGTTATAGAACCCCATTTTTTGTAGAGAAAGCAAGAGAGGAAGGATGAAAGGTAAAACGGGTAGGAAAGGAGGATCAAATAATGTATGAAGCAGACAAATGTACAAATGCATACAGAAGGATGTGGAGACATGAAATGGACATAAGCAAAAAGAGTAGACAAGTGGAGAAGGGGAGAGTTGGACAATGCAGATAGTATGTGGCATGATACAAAAGTAAGAGAACACCCATGGATGGGGATAGGGCATGATATGAGTAGCTGACATGTCATCGCATGTCCTGCTCCAGCATACCAACCCCATGTGATACATCAGAGTAGCTGGGAGTATGTAGCATGATACAAGAGTAAGAGAACACCCATGGATGGGGATAGGGCATGATATGAGTAGCTGACATGTCATCGCATGTCCTGCTCCAGCATACCAACCCCATGTGAGACATCAGAGTAGCTGGGAGTATGGACCACACCCCATGCAGGTGGCCTAGTGGTGGATGCTGACCAGTCAAAAGAACCTGCAGTCTACTCCAGGAGATTTGCCTGGGCCATATATCTGCCCACTGTTCTATCCATGCCAATTTCTGTCAGGTGTAACTGATGCAGTTGGGCAGCCAGTTGAGGCAGACTGCATGCCAGTGAGAGGCCAGAACCCCCCCTCCAGCGATGCACTTCCAAACTCATTACCTTCATGCACATCAGCCACTATCTCAGCAGGGAAGGACAAGGTGCAGGTGCCTGTGGAGCAAATATATCATCCAGACCTGCAGTGTGAATACAAAATGGAAAGATAGTCATAAGTGAATCTATCTTCACATTGGGCTGAATAATTTTATAGGCATGTTGATACTTGTGACGGAAGATAACTGGTGAAGTGGAATGACATGCATACCCACACAGGTCTCCAACTTCAGGTCATGGACATGAACTCTCAGAGGTCAGCATAGATGGTAGGCATTTTATGCAACAGGTGCACCACATCAAAATGTAGCAAATCGTAGACATTCATACTAGTCAGGCTTCAGTACACTGCTGTGTGATGGCTGCTACAAGTCTTAACTTTCTTTCTGCATGCAGTGATGATATTTTTGGAGTGCTTTGAATATGCACATAATTGCATGATTTCCTCTGTACACAATAACAAATCAGGACTATGGTCAAATTTCATATATTTTAATATTATTAGGACCTTTTGTCCTACTCTGTTCCATTTCCTTTAGGTTTCTTTTTTTATCACTTCACTGCTGACCGTCATCTGCTCCCATGTGCCCCTCCTCAGTCAATTAGTCTATAACACCAGCTAGCCTCCTCAGAAATTCTCCATCCCATATTCAGAGATGGTACAGACATCAAGGGCAGTCTGGGACTGCAAAGGAGGATTTTTCTTATGCGCCTACTTTCCCTATTACTCTGAGCACCTGTCCCATCCTAAAGGAGGGCATGAAATGGACACTGCTTATGAATTGTTCCATCTCCATGATGGAGATACAGCTTTGGCAACCTAAGAAAAACACTTTCTGTGCAACTCCAATCTCTACCAGACATCAGGCTCAGGGTACAGCCTAAGTGTACGCATACTCCTCCTTCTCCATAAATTGTGCAAGCTGTTAATTGAACTCAGATTTGCTGGGTTGTAATCAGGGCTGTATTCCTCGATCCATCTATTTTACTGGCACAGGCTCATTTACATGTCATAAAGTCATTTACATATATTTTCTGTGGACTGCTGGTTAATTGACACAAATTATTAGTGTTAAATGGCCATTTATTTTATCATGGACATCTCAGTTTGTCAAACTTTTTTTTTACTCTATTTGGTATTATGGTTTCTCTAAGGTCTTGTGACTCAGAAAAATAAAAGAGGTGATTTTTTTTTATAAAATTTATCTTTTTGCCAAGTTTGTATGACTTAAGATGTTGTGTATATTTAGACAATATGGGCTTGAGAACAGATCCCCCATACTGAGGGCGACAGAAGTGGATTGCCCACAAAAAATGCTTGAATGCAGTTTTTGTTGCAATTTTTGAACATTAACGGTTTGATTCAGGTGTTTCTTCTGTGATGCTTTGCAGTGCAATGTTCTTTGCTTTTGCGTAATCATTATAGAACCAGATTATAACATAAAATTATGTAGTATCCTACAGACCTCAAGAAAAAAAAACTTGATGTTTACTATTCAAGGACTCTATATTCCCAGTCTTGTTTCTCATTTTACACTTCCAGCAAATATCACATTAGTTCTTGCAGCAAATAATCCTATTTAAAAGCAAATTTAATCTCAAAAATCTGTTTCCTCACGTTGGCTTGCCGACTCAGTATGTGTATTCTGATAATTACAAAAAAAACTCCCTCATTATCTGACTTTTTTTTTTAGTTTAAAAAAATTGTTCTACAACTACTGTAACAAGAAAATGCAGATACACAATTCCATTTCAAATGTTTATTCTGGCACAATGTCAAGAAGTTGTTGCAATAGTGCTCATTTTTAAAAATTAAATTAATGTTGCACAACTGGATAATCTTAAGAATATGTATACTTTGCACTTAATCTCCAGGATTCATAGACATATCACTGCCAGGGCTAGCTGGAAAACATGAGTCCAGAAGCACAATGGTTATATTAGTGATTCAGAGGCAGGATAAAGTTGCACGGAGCAACATCCGATTACCATTTCTCTGAACTGAACACTAGTGTACTTACAACCGCCCACTTTTGTGCTGCCTCTCTCAGTTCAAAGAACACAGTTATCTCCTAAAATACACATGTGCACAGACACACAAACACACACATCAACACTCACGCACATTTACACACACAAACACCCATACAAACATCCAGTAGCTACAATCATGCCTCTGTGTAGATACAAATACACACACACACGCATGATCCGTTATGCGTACGCACACAAACTCATGCGTGAGCACTCTCAAACACACATGCATACTGCCCGCACGTGCGTACACACACACACACACACACACACACACACACACATACATACATATATACACTCACCATTGCCTGGTTCCTGTTCCAGAGTTACCCTCCCCCAATCCCTGTACTAGTGTAAGTATAATTACACCACAAGAGTTTACAGTATGCCATGGTGGCTAGTGCCCCCCCCCCCCACACACACACACACACCCTGATCCCTTTACTAGTGTAAGTGCCCTTATGGCACAACTACAGTTTTCCTGGTATCTAGTTGTTCCCCCAACTGTAGATCTCCATACAATGTTAAATTCTGCTAGATGAATACATTCAAAACTGCAGCGTGGTCGGGCTGGCAATGCTGATCTAAGCATCCAAGTGATTTCCTGAATTACTTGGTATTTAGATGCCTTCCTGCAGGCAATTCCAGTTGAGAAAGCACATGGTTAATAGCATATTCAGTTTCCTGAATCACTCTGTGTGCAGAAGTCTTCCTGGAGGTAGTTGCAGGACAGAGAGACAGCACCTGTCTGATGCATTTGGTTCTGACTTGGGCTGCCTCATTAGCATACTGCATTGCTGTGGTAGCCAACCCTAGACAATTCTGCACATCTGCATGGGGAAGATCTTTGTCTCACTTCAGAGGCCCCCTAACAATATAGCTGGTAGCAATTTAAATGATCTGATGTCTCCACACCTCTAGCAGAATAATCAGTCAAATACCACAAGTACCATATGTAAGAACAGTTGATTTGTAACTTAATTTGTAAATTACATTTGACAGGAAATTTAGATACAAGAAATGTTTAATATGCCAGTTTAGTATAAATGACTTCAAAAATGCTGTGCGACTCTGCTGGAGTAAAAGGATTTAGACAGTCATGTCTGCAGCTGGTTTTGACAAGCATTATCTTAAAAATAGTCACTCCAGGGGTCTGCAACCTGCAGCGCTGGAGCCACATGTGGCTCTTCTACCCCTCTACCGTGCCTCCCTGTAGCTTTGAAAAGTAATGGCCACTCTGCTGCATCACACACACACACACACACACACACACACACACACACACAAAGTGATCAAGTGACAGATTTTAAATATTGTTCTTATAAACTTAGAAACTTGTTAGAATAACATTGTTTCTGTTACCATGCATTCCATACAAACTGAGAGCAATCAAGCGATCCCCTGGCAGCATCTCCTAAAAAGTTTCTGTACCGCTTACACCTCTCAAATGCTTACCACAAGAAATCTGGGAGACCCACTAATAAATGGGAATAAAGGAACAAAAATAGGGACAGATTTTAAATATTGCTCTTATAAACTTAAAAACTTACTAGAATAACACAGTTTCTGTTAACATGCATCTTACACACACACACACACACACACACAGTTACCTCTCAACTGTACAGTTCATTGCAGAATGTCCTGATTTCTGCCTCATATTTTTGTTCTGTTTCTCATAAAATTGTGTTTCGTTGGCAAATCATTGAAGGCCGAAGTCAGAAAATATAGACAGATGTTTCAGTTATTAATACCCTTCAGAAAATTCATACTAATAAAAAATCTTTCTAAATTTGTAAGAGCAATATCTAAAAAGTGTCCCTATTTTTGGGGCTTTGTGCCCCACTATTTATGGTTTTGTCCAGATTTCTTGTTCTAAGAGGTATGACGCACACACACACAGAATGACCAAGCAATCCCAACAAAGGAACAAAAATGGGGACTGATTTTAAACATTGCTCTTATAAACTTAGATCTTTTATATTTAGTATATTAACTATATATAAAACTATATACGCTGCATTAACTTAAGGGGTCAAATAGGTTTTGTGGTTCCAGATGAATTTTATTTGGTGGGAGAGGGGCCAAAAATGGCTCTTTTGATAGTGAAGGTTGCAGACCCCTGGACTAGGCATAACAGTAATTCTGTTTATATATATATGTGTGTATATATATATATATATATATATATATATATATATATATATATATATATATATATATATATATATATATATATATATATATGGGTCCTTGTTGTTTTGTCGACAGTATGGTTCATCGAACCGTACTTTGTCGAAATCACTTTAACGAACGTGCATTTTGTCGAAAATGCACGTTCGCTAAAGAAAACAACAAATGAAAAAGACATGCCATTAGCATATACCTTTAGTTGTACATCAACGCATACCGTTGATGTACAACTAAGGAAACTTGTTGAGATCGTACTACAGTGGGGATAAGGGAATATTCCCTTTTCCCCACTGTAGTGCGATCTTAAGAGTGGGAATATTAAAGTAGGGAGGTGCAGCGGGGCTTGCCCCCCTGCATATTAGTGTTTAATGTATTTTTGTTTTATGTTTGTTTTTTTATTTTTCCGCGAAAGTGCATTTTTGACAAAATGCACTTTCGCGGAAGTACGGTTCGATGAACCGTACTTTCATAATGAACATAGACCCATATATATATATATATATATATATATATATATATATATATATATATATATATATATACACACACACACACACACACACACACTTCTATGATGTGCTTCTTGCACATTTCGCCAAGATTAACTGGATGCTTAGTGCACTCTCTGATTTTCAGTATTATTTAGCATTCCAAAAGGGTAGAATGATGAGATGACACTAGGCTCCCAGCATAAAACAATCTTTTATTTTAAAACATAAGCACTTTCACAGCTCTTGCTGCTTCTTCAGATGTCAGTATAAAAATGCAGTCACACACACAGCAATTTATACAGAACTTCACCTAGCAAATTAACCAATTAAACAATCATGTATTAAAATAATACAAACAATAAATGTAATATAAATTTAAAAATAAAAATAAACTTAAAATCAACTAATGCACATAAGTGTATGTAAAGCTCATCTAAAAAGTGAGCGTGTCTGTAACAAAGGTTTAAGGGGGACTTTATAATTTAGTCCTGAACCATAATCAGCCTTTAACCTTGCTATCCACGTTTTCCCTTAGTTTTCAGTAACATTCCGATCACCACCCAGCCTCTTAGTAACTGCTACCTGCGCTATAACTTGAAACTTAAAACAATGTGTGTGTGTGAGGTGAGCTTCACATGTTTACAAAGAGCACTGCACTCAGTACCATTATTAATATGTCGTAAGTGTTTTACTATATGTTCCTTCAACTGTCAGTCTTGCCTACATAGAGCTTCATGCAGACAGTGCAGCATGCTAAATAAACCACATCAGAATAAGTACAAGTAGCGTGAACATCAAACACATACTGTTTACCCTGATCTGGATATATAAACATACTAGTAGTGTCAGTATAACTGCAGCATTTACAAGTATGACATGGTCTAGTTCCTTTATAAGTGGAGCCCATTTTGTTCCTAGTAGATTTACCATCAATAAACTGTTTTGGATAACAAAGCATTTGTTTTAAAGATCGTTTCTTCTTAAAGATAAAGTTAGGTTGTTCACCCACTATATTTTTAAGATCATTATTTGTTGTAATAATGGATCAATGCTTCCGTATAATATACAAGACATATCCTGTAGTGTAAGAATAAGTCACTGATACCCTGCATTTACCATCACTCAGTCTCTTAGGGTGAATAGAAGGTGGATTCAAAGAAAAGAAGGGCCTGCCTCTACCTTCTCTAACATCAGAGACTTTATTCAATACTTGTACATTACATCTCTTATAGCCCCTATACACAAACATTCTCCAGATCTTTCATTTCAGCCATAAAATTGCTGTCACTAACATTCACCTATGAGACTACAAGTCCTTCCCTTTGTACTACGTTATCAAATACATATTTAGGGTGCATGCTTGTTCGATGTAAAAAATTGTTCCTATAACAAGGTTTCCTGTATAGTGAAGTATCCATCTGTCTACTGCTTGAAACTCTAATAAGTATATCCAAGTAACTAATTTCTACCATGGAATACTCAGCTGTAAATCTCAGAAATGTAGTACCAGCATTAATCTCTTCTATAAACTTAACATCTTGTGTACCCTTCCAAATCAAAAATAAATCATCCACAAATTGTCTGTAAAATAAAATATGTTCTGCAAATGTATCAACCAATATGTGCTTAAGTTCCCAGATGAGCATAATGAGATTGGCGTAGCTGTTGGCACATGTGCCCATTGCTACGCCGTCTCTTTGCAAAAAATACTTACCATCAAAAACAAATACATTGTTATAGAAGACCATCTCAAGTTAGTAACAAAGTAATTCAATCTTACTATCACTAAATTTATGTTGTTCCATCAGATATTCTACCACCCATTCAATACCTAACACATTTGGTATGACTGTAAAGAGGGAACTTACATCCAAGGTAACCAAGTACCATGCCTCTACATCAAATATAGCCTGTGTAAACTCATAAAGATAAATCAGAAATTGTTAAGAGTTACTCAGGATATGTGATTTGGTATTGAAAAGTGTTATAAGATGCTTCTCCAAAAAGATGGACGTGCACTCTGTACTCCATTTTCTACCAGACACTATAGGTCTAAGCGGTGGATTTGCAGGATCCTTGTGTAACTTGGGCAGGCTCTATATAAAGGCAATCAAGGGATGTTGCACAACCTAACTTTATCTTTAAGAAGAAACAATCTTTAAAACAGATGCTTAGTTATCCAAAACAGTTTATTGATGGTAAAACTACTAGGAATAAAATGGGCTCCACTTATAAAGGAACTAGAACATGTCATACTTGTAAGTGCTGCAGTTATACTGACACTACTGGTATGTTTATACATCCAGATCAGGGTAAACAGTATGTGTTTGATGTTCACGCTACTTGTGCTTATTCTGATGTGGTTTATTTAGCATGCTGCACTGTCTGCATGAAGTTCTATGTAGGTAAGACTGACAGTTGAAGGAACATATAGTAGAACACTTACGACATATTAATAATGGTACTGAGTGCAGTGCTCTTTCTAAACATGTGAAGCTCACCTCACACACACATTGTTTTAAGTTTCAAGTTATAGCGCAGGTAGCAGTTACTAAGAGGCTGGTTGATGTTAGGAATGTTACTGTAGGAAACAGCCAAAACTAATATTTATTAATAGTCACTTTCCTGTTTAAAAAACAAAATGTTCACAGCGTCATTAAGACCTGCGGAAATAGAGGAGGCCAGCCTAAACTGCCACTCAGCCTCCCTCTGGGCCACAAGTTCTAAACTTGCCTCCCCTTATGTCCTGCCTAACCACCTCCAACACAGAAAGTATTTTTTTTTTCCAGTTAGTACAAGCAATAGGATGCTTAAACAGAGCATTGTTAGAATTTTTTGTTTTAATAGCATACTCATGCGCCAAAATTCTTTTTCTTAAACTCCTAATGGATATGCCAACATAAAAGGCAGGACATGTAGAACATAAGGCAATATAAACAATACCTACAGTACTACAATTTACCCACCCAGGGACCATGAAGGTTCTATCCACATGACCTAAGGAAATGATGGGTCCTTCAAAAATAAATCTACAAGCCCTACAACCAGAGCATTTAAACATACCCCCACCACTCCCAACAGTACCCCTGGCACCAGAATGACTTCTGTTAGACATCAAAAGTTGTTTTATACTTCTATTCTTTTTGTAAACAAAAGATGGACCATCTCCCAAAACTCTGGCTAAATCAGGATACCCGCAATAACCTTCTAGTTATCAGAGATAATTCTACGTATAGTGTAACTATCTACACTCATCTCTAAAGCATACCTGGGACCGTTAGAAATCTTGTTGACATTGTCTGAATGTCCCACTACAACCTCTTTGTTGTGAAAGCCATATCTTAAGATGGGAGGAAATTCCTTATACCTTCTACTGATACTTTGTAATGCAGCAGATGAAATTATCTCTGAAGGATACCCCCTGTCAGAAAAAAGACCCTTAATAAACTCCAATTCTGACAGGATAGCAGAATAATTAACGATCATACGAGATGCTCATATAAACTGTCCTCTAGGGACATTACTTTTAATAAAGTTTGGATGCCCACTTTTAAAATGAACATAACTGTTACAAAATGTAACCTTCCTATGTATGGTGCTAAGAAACCTTTTACTAATAGCATCCCAAATGATGTTAACATCTAAAAAAAAGACACCTTGGTACCTACTTCACCTACAACAAACTAAAAAAGAAGTACTTTGACTCAAAGCATCTACAAATTCCTACACATGAAAATCTTCAGCCCTTGCAATGAAAAACAAATCATCTGCAAACCTCATACAAAAAAAGAATATTACCAAAACATGAAACATTAGGTAGGATTTCCAAAAAGGAATTTGTTAGCCTGACTCCTCCAAGCTTAGAGTGTGTTGTTGCTAGGGAAGGTTTGAAACATCCAAGGTCAGAAACAAGACCCCTTGAAAGCAGGTGGATCATGTATAGAAAGGTGGTCACGTGAAGTCCGAGGGGAAAATCATGAGGGAAGAGGACACTGGCAAACTTTTCTTATTAGTCAGAATCGTAATCTAATAAAACTGCATGACCAGTTTTGATAAGAAAATGTATAAAAGATTTAGTTTGTCTCTTTTCAGAGAGCCTGATTTATCAACGACTATGAAGATAGTCTCCCAGCGCTGTAAGGATAAAATTTCTGCTTGCACATCCTGAAGTGCTGTTCCTGACTGAAGGCATATAAGGTAAATTCTTAATGTTATTTATTTATGACTAACAATTTGGTGCCATTCTCTGGATCTGAACTTTGGTATTGCTGCAGGGCAGTTTTGGAATGGGGCCCATCACAGATTTTATGTGAATTCCACACTGCTTTGTATGGAATAGTCAGAGACTGAAATGTGCAGCTATTCAGGGTGTGCAAACATACTAGCCTTGGCAGGGAAATTGCTTTATAAGGAGAAAGGGTTGGTTTGTGTTTTTCTCTTTCTTTCTTTTAGACAATTTTAGCAATATGTAGAATAAGTGCATGACTGTGTTTTTGTTTGAGTTGTTTGTAAGGTATACAAGTAATAGTAGGAGGACCCCACAGCAAATGAGAATAGTAAATGTATGTGCATTTACAGTAAAGGACAAATTAACACAAGGAGGTCCCTTGTGTCGAGGGCTGTACCCTCAGTATTGAAAGGTAAGAAGTAAGAGAGATATTTTATTTTGTCAATGTATGAATGTATGAGAGAAAGAAAAGTAAAAGTTAAGGAGAAAGTTAAAACAAGTTCATGAACCCACCTCATGATTGGGACGCAGACTATATACTGTTAAAACAAGTTCATGAGCCTATCGCATGATAGGACATAGAGGTATGTGTTATTAAAACAAATTCATGAGCCCAAGGCATGCTGGGACTTACAAGTGTGATTGTGTGGAAGTACCCTAGAGGGTCAGAAAGATGGTATGTTCTGGACACAGTACCTCTCCGCTCCGTTATCCCGACCACAATGCTGGAGTTGTTACTTTTGAGCTCACGCCAGGACAAAAGCAAGGAGGTGCTGTAGGAAAAGGCTGATCGTAACCTCTCCTCTGTTGCTGCACACAGACAGACTTCCTACCCTTCCCTCCCTGTATGTGTGGATTACTGCAGTTATTTTCCATCTTCGAAACTGCCAGGATCCAGGAGTTGTAAGGTAAGCCTAACATTTTTATTATTACTTATTTATAAAGTAAGAAAAATGGGAGCAAAGATAAGCAGCAAGATCAAATCCCTGAAAAGGGAACACCTGCATATTCTGTGTACTGAACTATGGGAAGGAAAGGTGTAAATATTTGCATGACTGGTTTCAACTTACTAAGAATTGTTCTGGTAGGGTATTTCCAGTAAATGGAACTTATGACTAAACTGCTGACACTGAAAGGTGTTTTGGAAGAAAAAAAGCAAAGTAAGTGGGGAACAAATAATAGCATTTTATTTTTGGTACAGCGAAGCACTTAAAAGGGAAAAGGAGTAAGCATTAAGGGGGTTGCAGGATGTTAATAAGAAATTGTTGCAACAAGTAAAAAAAGAGGTTAAAAAGGCTCTACAGACCAGTAAAAAGGAATCCCTATATCCTGTCTTAGCAGGTTTAGAACAAACTGAGGATGGCCAAAAAGCAGAAACTTCTGAAGATGATAATAATCCTCCAGTAGCTATTGCACCCCCACCCTCATATGCACTAGTATGGGTACCTCCTGTACAAGACTCTGTTGTTTCTCAGACCCCTACCTTTCAATCTATTGTCCATTGGACACCTAGTTCACGTGATACTGGTACATCTCAGACTGGTCCCCCTGTTCAATCTTCATCTTCTGAACAGGCATCTTCAGTCAAGGGAGTTTCTTCTTCCTATCCTTATCAGATAGCTTCTACTTCCCCAACAGGGGCATTAGTATTTGACACTCCTGTATCTCACCATACACGTTTTTATGACAGGGTACAACAGGAGATTACAACCTCTGGAGGGGATCTATTTGCACCTCTCAGGTAAATTTTGGGGGCTAACAATTGAGAACTTGTTCATCATCCTTGGATCCCTGCTGATTTGCATACTATGTCTAAAAATGTTCCAATTATTAGAGAAGATCCATTAAAATTCAAAGAAAAATTAAAAACTATAATAAAATGTTAGTGTCTTACTTTGACAGCTTTAAATCAACTGCTAAGGGTAGTTACTTCAGATGAAATAAGAATGCAGTTAATGTCCAAAGATTTGGACAGCACATCAAAACAGTGTACACTTTTTGGATGGTTGGGCAGGATTTTTGGTAACCTGGAAACAAGCATAATCCAGGGGATGGTCATTGTACTTTTTATTATATTTGTGATCATTTTGGTATTTTCTGTTCTAAATGTTTTGATTACAAGATGTTTAACCTCACCTGCACATGAAATGCCATTGCATGCACCAATCAATGGCAGTTCTATTTTGACAGAAAATGATGATGAATACTATGATGCAGAGGCATACTTGATCAAGTTAAGAAAAATAAAAATATAATTACATGTATGGTATGACACATAGTGTCAGAGGGAGGAAACTGTTATGGGACAAGACCAGCTTATTAAAACGTATATTCATTTCAGTTTATTAAGGATGTTATGATATGATTGTTAAAAAGCAAATATAATTTGTTTGCACTGCTGGGAAAATACAGCTTCATAAACTAAAATTATTGTTGTGTCCCAACTGCATTCTTTTAATATGAAATAAGGAAAAAGTACATGAAACATGAAGTCAAAGCATGTTAGTTACTACAAAAAGGAATTGGTTAGCCTGACTCCTCCAAGCAAGGCATGTGTTGTTGCTAGGGAAGGTTTGAAACATCCAAGTTCAGAAACAAGACCCCTTGAAAGCAGGTGGATCATATATAGAAAGGCATTCACATGAAGTCTGAGGCCAAAATCACGAGAGGAGGACATTTGTAAAGTTTTCTATTAGAGTAATTGTAATGTAATAAAACTGAACGACCAGTTTTGATAAGAAAATGTATAAAAAGATATAGTTTGTCTCCCTTCAGGGAGACTGATTTAACAACGGCTGTGAAGAGCATCTCCCAGCGCTGTAAGAATAAAATTTCTGTTTGCACATCCTGAAGTGTTGTTCCTGACTGAAGGCATACAAGGTAAATTCTTAATGTTATTTATTTAGGACTATAACACCAGTTCATCCTTTGCAATATTTAAATAACGAATGGGGTAACTCTTTTTTGTACATTATAAAAGTCTTTTTCACAAAGCTGTATTATAGCTAACATCGGTGCCAAAGGAGGGAGTTGAGGGGAGCAGCAGACCTCTAAATCTCGGTAAGAGTGGTCGACGATCAGATTTTTCCTTTACTTTTGCTGAAGCATTACTACTATATATAGATTCTTCTTCATTTTGCTTTTACCTGATAATTACTGCACTATATCTTAATGCTGATCATTGCTGTACTTATTATGACTGACCCTGACTGACCATCTTCTTCACCCCTCTTTTTTTCCTCTTCTTGCCATACTTCCAAACCTTTACATGCTTTTGACTTGTAAATTAGACTGACCCTTTTTAAACTCTAATAATCTTAGCTTTTAAATACTACTACCTCATATGATCTACTGTAAATAACTCTAACTATTTTGTTTTTAGCTGTCTTAAGCTATATTCTGCTCACTGTACTGTTTCATAAGTGTTTTTATCTATGGTACATGACTCTTACTGTATTATATTCTGATCTAGCTCTCTTAAACTTTACTCTGTTTATTGGAACTTTTCTCAAGTGTTTTTATCTCAAGAATGTAAATCTACTTGTTTTTACTTTTATTTTGTTTTGTATTTCCTTTTTCACTATGTAACAATATTTATACTTTGTATATTCTGTGTGGAGCTTTTCTCCCCGGGCCTCTACTGAAAATGGAAATATATCCAGCTAGACTAGCCCGGTCAACAAATGTAAAATAAAAAATAAAAATAAATTATATTCACTATTAGTCCAGTGTGTTCTAGTGCATGTTTTTATGTATGTTGCAAAACAACGTCAGCAATACTGTTGTAATAAGAATAATACAGTAATAATAATACTATTTCTACAGTAACAGAATCACTGTATTATGGTAGGGTGTAAAGGACCAACTTCAGTGTTAATCAAGCTTGATCTGCATGAGATGGGAGGAGTATGGGTGGGACTTGGTACTGCATGTCCAGTCTGGTGCTTTTTTTTTAAGATATAGCCATTAACTATCTGCTTTGCAGAAAATAAAAATCTACGTATACAGAAAATGCTAATTAAGTATTCAAAACTATACCATGCCAAACAAACACACAGACACATGCAAACAGCCAAAAGTATAAAAGCACACACATATTGTACTTTACTGTGCCTATCCACTTTCTCCACATTTATATTTCATCTTTATGATATAAGGATTTCTGCCTTGCAGCTTTTTATTTCTTGGCCAACAATAGGGTGTCATTTTGTTAACCAACACCAGACATACTTAATGACAACTAACAGTAACAAGCCATATCTGGTAACAGCAGACAGTTGTAGCACCAATGGACTTACTTCGATCCTGCTTGGGTGGCATGATGCCTAACTCATTATGAACATGAAGCCTAAATGTATGAATGCAACAGAAGTGTTGCACTAAACCATACATAGTATTGCCATTTCTACTGCACTGAATTAACAGTTTTACAAGGCTAATCTCACTAGACTGTGCTTCATCACCCAATATGTAAGTGAAGACAGAAGGAATCACATCTCTAAAAGATGTTTGAGGAGTGCTGTATATACTCTGGTAACTTCGTAACTGGCCTACTCATATCTTGGCTCATACAAAGAAAATAAGAAATTACTTTCCTTAAACATAAAAACATTACTGCAAAATATAAACTAAATGTATTACTTTTCTCTCTCTGTCCAAACATTCATGCTCATTCAACAGCTGTTTGCATCAAACACAAAACAATTCAAATAACAGTCTCCACAAAATATAAACATTCTCTTACCTGTAACCTCTTAACAACTACCTTACAAGCATCTGTTATGAAATCCATTAGTAAAAGCACCACCCTTAACATTCCTTGTGGGTCAACTGATATAATATACTTTCTCCTCTCTTGTTTGATTAGGCCATCATCTTTTGAGTTCTGTCCTGTCTCAGTTTCTACAGTACTTATCCAGACAGATTCCTGGGCTAAGTATATGCTAGGTTATAAAAAGAAAAGCTCTGAACAGTTCATCACACTTTATGCCAAAGAGAGAGACACTATTATATATAACAATGGTCCCTTTCATGACCAAAAGACCGTTCACAAGTTGTGCTGTCCGGTGTACTTAAAATGCTCAACACTGTATGTAAAACAAGGTCCTGGCACATCCTCACAGGCTATATATGCCATCCTAGGTCAGAAAGGCACAGAACAATGGTCTGTTAATTGTAATAACTTGAAGGTAATGCTTCTTAACTCCCTCCACCCACAAACAGATAAAAGCAATGGAAAACTGCTGCTGTGTAATGGTTATCAAGTTACTCCTACTTCATGACATTTTTACTTCACAGACTAAAGCCAGTACATTCTGTGGTGGACATTATATTGCACCCCACTGCAGTAGCCAAGCTTAGTACCTTTGCTTCTTGTCTGTTTGGTTTATGCTCTTGTGCTTTCACACAGAAGGCACCTGCCATCATTGAAATTTGAATCACTTTTACAGTTATTTTCTGACATATAACCTTGGAAGTGTCAGTGTCTGTGGCACCTCATTTTATATATATATATATATATATATATATATATATATATATATATATATATATTGATTTGGGATAATCTATCTTGCACTGAGACCTGTATAGTTCCACTTAAATATATAAATAACCTATAATTTAAAAAGGGTGGCGAAAGCCAAACACACACTGGCTAGGCTTATAAATGCCCTAGGGCAGATAGCCTAGTATGAACCTATTTATCATATAGTCAGCAAAGTTTGAGAGAGAAAATTTTTGTCTGGCCCATGTAGTTTCAACTCATACGTCAGCTAAATATGTAAAATTGATTCAAAAGGTTTACTTAGTCCACAAAAACAGCCAGTAAAGTGTCCATTCTCATTACTGTTGTTGTGTCTTTTGGCTTTTCCTGGTTAGGTGTCGCCACAGAGGAACTCCGGTCCGCTAATGATTGGCAGTATATTTTTACGTGCCAAGTTGCCAGCCCTGATGCACAACCTTCAAAGAAGGTACGCCCATTCATGCAAGTCTCCACACAGAAGACGCTGTAGCTGAGAATTTAACAGGACATCTTACTGTGAGGCGACAACGCTACCGCAGCACCACCACCGCAGTCTTGTCCATTCTCATTACTATCACATTCAAAATCTGTATGCAAGAGGAGGGCATCAGAGGTACTATGGTCGTGTCTTTAGCTCTGGTGGGTAGCATTTCATAGGCTGTAAGAGTCATGATGATCTCGATTTATTCAACATATACCTTTGCTAAATTGTCATTTATTTAAGTATTTGTTTTTAGTTTACAGATAGCAATCCCCATCTCCCATTTTGGTAAATACTTTACACCATCAGAGTGATTCTGATCAAATTTTTTTCAGCTGTAGTGCAGTCTACTGTCATTTAGGCACTCATTTCTAGTCAGGTAATGTCAACTGTCAGCCATGTCTAATTTCAGTGACACAGAGACGGAGTATTATGTCACATGCTGGGTGTAAGGCATGATTTAACCTGACCAAATCACATTTTGTGTAAGTGAATGACAGCTGGGGTTCATCACTTTTAAAATGGAGGTGATAACCTACAGAGTCTTGGTAACGTAAAGGCTTCTGTGGTGGCGGTGTGCATAATCCATACTGAACAGTGCCAAAAAATGGCTCATGTAATCATCATTGTGAAGGTATAAAAAATGTAATACAGTCTGAAATGGTTATATATCAGATATTGCTTTATTTATTCTCTGCAGAGAAGAACAGCCTCATTGTACTGCAAAAAAAGCAAACTTATAGCTTCTATTTTTCATTGTCACAGCACCAAAAGCCACAACATTCCACAAAAGCCAAATATCTCATACTTGAGTAATAACATGTATTGAATAAAATGTTATATATATCATGGGGGGAGTGATGCCCACCACCTGAACAAGCGTTTCTCCTTTTACAAATCCAAACTCCTATCCAAATCAAAAGACTTCTGGAGAAGAGTGAATTTTCTTAACGGTAGATGCACCATCTATAACCATAGTTCATCAAACTTCATGGTAGGATTGGCATATGGTTAATGTCTTTGCTTCACAGATTCAAGGTACAGGGTTTGATTCTGTTATTGGTTATGCTTGTTATAGTCTGCAGCCTAGTTTTAACCTATGTACTGTACTAGTACCCTACAACTGAGTTTTCAATAAACTTTGTACAAATCAGTTTATTATTTTTTCTTGTTCATTTGGGCCCCCAAACTTCACATCCTCTTGGCCAGTGACCCCAATATCCAACTTATTCTTTCATCTTTCTCTAGTGTATAAGTATTGTATGTTCATTTTAAACTCTTGCAGACAATTATTTCTCCTTGTCCACCCTTGCTTGTTGCATACCTTCAGCTTTCTTTCTAGCCTAATTATATACCATTCTTGTTTCAGTTCAAATGATAATTTTAATTGTTTGCACATTCATGAAAGACAAATTTTCCTTCTTTCTTTAACAATCTCATCATTCTATATATCATTCCCTCCTTAATATGTCACATCTCTTTTATTGCCATCTAACCTCCCCCATTCCTCTTGCTTGACAACATGCATTTTAATGTAATAAAACTGCTACTTTTGGTGTCATCAGCGTTTATGTCATTAGAGAGCTGAAACACACTATAGCATTGTCAGCCTCATCTGTTTCCTTTACCTTAGCTCTATCACCTTAGTTATATTTGTGAAAATACAGTAGAGTTTAATTCCATTCTTATAGTAACACGTTTTTTGCTTAAACCTACCTATAGCAAAGTTTCTACTTTTTTTTTCATTTCTCACTCCTGAAGTACTCATCTTCTGGTGTGCACATGGTATATTAGAATATCACATTACTAAAATTGTCCACCTTTTGCCAATATTTATATATAGCTTTTAAGCATATCACCATAGTTTATCTTAGCATCTGGTGATGTAATAAGACTATTAACTGACAAGAAACTCCTAAGGCAACCTTCGAGTCTTCGGCATAACATGTTTTCAACTCTGCTATATCAGAACCACATCACCCTCAATCATGTCCACACACTACAAACCCACAGTCAGCTGTCATCCCGTAACAGGGCATTTCTCCAGCGCATTTCTCCAGTTTTGATATTAAGGCAAAGGCTTCCCATTTCAGTAAATGCAATATTAATGGGTCATTACTAGTGTCCCTCATGCAGACCTAGAATTTGGCCAGTGACCATCATTTTAATGTGATAGTTGGACATTGGTAATTTACTCTGGCCACTGTGAATTACAAAGAATATTTCCATTGTCCCTGTTCCTCTCCTAATACACAGAGTATAATAATGCTGTATATCCCATGTTCTCCATAACTTCCTTCCTTTCATCTATCATGTCCAGCTGCTGCCTATAGTTTTCACTGGGGGTTGGGTCATGCAGTTAGTGAGGTAACTCCTATGCCCCTCCTGGAGGGGAGTACTGGAAAAAAATGCTTGCTCCCTACCCTTTTCACGGAAGTGAGAATGGTCCATTTGTGAACACATCTCTTTCAATGTAATATGAATGTCAGCCTCTGCACCAATGGAATGGCAGCCATTCTATTTCTAATTCTAGAACCCTACACTTTCTCTCCTTAAAAAATGTACTACTGTCCTCTACCATATACTTTATCTTGTTTCTACTAAGCCCTCTTTTCCTTAAACAGTTTTTGAATGCTTAATCCCTGGCATAACCATATTGTAATCAATGTCTCAATCATATTTTTTAAATTTTTTCATAAAAATGTAAATCACAGTCCACAAATACTGCATATATTTTGCACATTTTTGTCTCTAGATTTCTATAACATAACCTCCTAATCTACGCCTTTCTTTTCATCTGTCTTTGTAGCTGCCCTGTCATCTCTAGGTTAACATACATTCTTTCTCAGCTATATTTTTTCTGCCTTTTTTTCACATTCCTCTTAAACCTCAAGTCAATTTAAAGATTATACAGTCTAAATGCATCTTTCTATTCAATTCTTTAGTATGTTCTTCCTTTCTCACTTCAAGCAGTCCTTCCACTGCATACAGTCTGGGTTTCTGTCTTGTAACTTCCCAATTACCTTTTGTTTCAGATCATTTTTCTTGAAATCATTTCTCAACCGTTAACTCTCTATTTTTTCCTTTACTTACTCATTTTGCAGTCAGTATTTCTGTGAAAGCTCCTGTTCTACCTATAAGCTTAAAAATTTCTACCAAATGATGTTACGTGACTCCTTGGCCAAATCCTACATTCATGTGGATATAATCACACGAAACATCCCCTTAAGTGTCTGACCAATCCTCGAAGAGCAGAATTATAAGTGAGTGAGGGAAATTTATGGAAAGTTTGATATTTCATTACCTTTGAATATTTCTCATTTTCCTTAGTTCAGAGATTTCAAAGTTAAACATGTGACTCAAGGCACAATCAACGCGTACCTGTGTCACTGTAAGCGTATAGGGATAAAACCCTCTATGCCAGGGGATACAGGAAATAAAACCCTCTACCCAACACACAAAACTGCTGCAGTATTTTCTTTTTTGAATTCCTGCTTGTTTTTCAGACACTTAGATCGCACATTTTAAGTCTCATACTCATGAAAAATGGGTTTTCCCCCAGTTAAAAATCTGACTTGACTTTTCAAGCGACATTCATGGAATAGTAACTTCTCACATGGATTTTGTCTTATGATTCCTACCTTATGCCTCATTTATCTGTGTTCATTAACACCAACATTATTTATGAGCTACAGATGTCCACATCATTTCTAACCTATCAGTCGTTACCCTTTTCCTTAGAACCATTATAGTCAGCTTTATTACTTTATCCGTTCACCTGGCTAATACCACAACATTCCCTACTGGAAAATGTCATATGACCCTCAGTCTCCCTAACATGGCTATTTGCATGCCCCTGACATCAATACTGTTCTGTCAAATATCTTTACACAGTGTTTCACTTCTTATACTTGTGGTCATAATGTAATTTTTCATTGCACGCGTTTTTGCTTACTTTGTGCCAAACATTTACCCTCAGTTTATGAATTCTGTTCAGGCCTTCATCTGTAAACTGATTTTCATCCATTGCTGAACACTTTTGTTTTCTCTTTTTCTCACTTTGAAATGTAGCACTGATTGTGTTTCTGAAGTATTTTGCAAAATCTAATAATTAAGGGCAATACACTTTATCCATTTTGTAGACGGGAACTTGAACTAAGGTTCCTTCTTCATGTTCTAGTAGTATTTCAAGTGGAAGTTAAAGAGCCTGTGACTACCATCACTGAGGAGTAGAAGTTAAATTTAAATGAAAATACTTTATAAAATCATTGCTGAGAAATAAAAAAATAGACATAATACAGTTTGTGGCTTACATTAAACTGTTTTGCATCCAATATGTACCTCCTTAACTTCATCATTTATGAGTCTCTCATATTGCCTACATTCTTTTTTTTCTATTTTGTATGCATTTGGTGAATTATTTTATATACTCAAGGGTGTAGCTAGGCATACTCACTGTACTCAAGTGAGTACATTTTTTCTGTGCATCTCAGAAAATTTATAGTTCAAACACAGAATGATTAGAACTGTCTGAGCTATTATATACTATACAATGCTACACAAAATGTTTTCTTGAGAAGAATGCATGACTCAAGTAGGCATTTAATGGTTGCAAGTAGCAACAACTGAAATAATGCCCATTTTTGATGTGCATTTTTTTAAATGATAGGTGAATGGTGGGGCGACAGCATAAGATCTGAGTGCAAACTATAAATTTCTGGCAACTCCCCTGCTTTCATATAATTGAATGCATTTTAATAACTCCCTGGTCATATTTGCATTTTCTACACTAGTCACAAATATAGGATGAACTACAATCATCATTTAAATAGTATTTATGTTATGCACTGGCAGGGCACATTTAGGAGAAGCTAGTATATTTTGGGTAATTATGAAGCGTCCTTTTCCCCAAACATTTACAGATGAAGGGCCATCCCTGCATTATGTTTTTACCATACTCCAAAGATCCTGTGAAAAGTTACATGACAAGAACACAATGCATTTTTACCTCTACTTCTTACATCTGTGAGGGTCTCAGCTGTAGCCCACCCTGCTGCACCACATAAAAATTATTTCTGCTGAAGGTACTAAACAATATTCATCTATGTCGGCTCTCACACCACTGTCAGTGTTTTCACTTTATTCCGCAATTAATCCTGAAGCCTTTACATATTTGGTACCCAAATCAGTAAGAAGGTAAATCCAGTCAAACCTAATTCATTTCTTCAGTTTTTTTTTCACAAAGTCTTTCATAGCTAAAAAACAAGTTATATTTTCACTTCATCCAGAAAGCAGGAAAGAGGTGAGGTAACATTAAGTCCAGTCTTCCCAAATGTACATTTTCTATACTAAATTTTAAAACGTCTCGTAAGTTAGAATCGTGATATGTTTATAAGCATATTATTACTTTTTGTGGCAACTTGATCTGAGTAAAATTCCTGTAGTGATTGTGTAATTTATCTCAATATGTTCTTCCTTTTTCTCTCTCAGAAAAATAACACAGTAGATATTGGCGTGCGGGTTTTACTATTAACTATTGCCAACTAGTAGAACTGAGTACGATGGAGGGAAGAGGAAAATGAAGTATAGTTAAAAAAAAAAAAAAAACTCTAATCTTCTGTGTTAGGGAAATGGAAGGTGGGTTTAATGGTGACATTTGCACAGCGGATGGTCTAATGGTAATACAAGAACTCTCCCTTTGTAAAAGTTAAGAATTTACAGTACTAAAATAAGAGTTTTCCTACAGTCAGTGCTTTTAAACCACATTGTGAGCACCAAATTAAAGTTAGCTTTCCTTTGTAAACCACCATCAAAAATATATTTTTAAACTCTAACAAACCATTAGAGCAGTTTGAATATTGGAAACAACGATGTTGTTACTGAAATATGTCACTTTGTTAAGGGAGCGGGGAATAGTAATGAAAAACTACAAACTTTATACAGAGAAGCTGCTTTTGGTCAAGTTCACACATTCGGCAAAAAATGTAATGTAGTTACTTATGATGATGTTACCTGCATGTTTTCTTTTTTCATTGAGATGGACTGAAATGTGCTGGTTGAACCTGATTTTACCAGGGATCATAAATTAGTTCAAAATATCTCTTCAACACCCTTAGAATAAGAAGGGAGGGTATTTCTTGAAATAACCAATTTCTTCTTTTGTGGACCATTTTCAATAATTATATTAAACAGCATCATACTTTGCAGGTTACTGATCTTAAAGACTTTAGACCCTTATCATATCTTTGTCCCTTTACAAAGCTCTTTGAAAAAAACTTCTTTACAAGCAACTTAAATAAGGATGGAATTTTACTCTGACCAGCAACACGGCTTTCAAAATGCATTTAGTAATATTACTTCTCTTACTACAGTCACCGATGCTCTCTACAACATCAGCATTGGGCCCATCTCCGCTGGATTGTCCATTATGACCAGGACCTTTAAGATTCTAAACAACAGCTTTCTGATCCATAAACGATACATAACAAATATTGGCATTAAAAGTACCAGTTGGTTCCAAGAAGATCTAGAAGACAGAACATTCCAGCTCTGTGCAATCGGCACTTTTTTTAATATAATACACTAACATTTCCAAGGAGGCAAGCTTATTACAGGGCAATATAAAAGCCAAAGCACTTGTTTCTTCAAGGCTAAAAGTTAATATTTTCTAAAAGCATGACAGTTTTTCAAAATAAATAAATAAATAAATAATTGCAGATTTCTGGTAATAAGAGGCTACTGGCAAGGGATGTGAATGATGCTGGCATGCATTTATATTCCAAGCATCATCATAGTCATATTGGTGCAGTTCAAAATGCATTTAAATGAGAAACCAAATACTGACATAATATCTTGCTAATTTAACATGTAGAAAAGAAAGTATTTAAATCCTTAGCATAGAAAACATTTTTTATAAAAATGCTGTTAAAATACACATAAAAATACTTTGAATAAGGTAAAATTAGCTATTATGTTTATACACAAGCATAATGCCCTAAAACCACAATTCTTACTACTGAGACACTTGTGAAATAAAATGCATTTTCAGCTGATGTTGAAATACATAGCATGTATCATATACACATTTCAAAAATATTTCTTGATGTCTTTCAAATATTTTGCAAACGCTTTAAGCATATTAAAACACATATACTTATACACATACACACAGTGGGCCCCATTTTTAAAATGGACTCATTAATGCCTGGTTTAACCTTGGCATTTAACCTCAGTTGCCATTCAATTTCCTTCTAAATAAAAAAAACACCAAGCTATATACATTTTAAAGAAACACTCCAGTTACATTCACTATTTAGACCTACCAGAGATAGTGTATTAAATTTTAAAATCTATAAAGTTTCTTTGTACAATAAGTTATTTTTCATTAACACTTAACACTTCCATCTGTTTCTGCAATATGTTCCAAAATACAATCCTTTAACAGTGAAAAGTCACTACTATGACAAGTAAAAAAATGTAAAGCTATAGGGCTCACAACATTGTTGTTTTTATGTCTCTAATACTGTATCTTGAATATCCTTTTTGTCTCCCCTATATAAAACAAATTACAGGGGCAAGACAGAGCATATACCACTGATTTAGTTATACGTGAAAAAGCAGAAGTGGAACATAATTTTACACCATTTATTTTTTCAAAACATTTGGTAATGTTGGGGCAAACCAAACACCTTCCACAAGGGAGGGTGCCACATTCACCAACCTGTAGGTTTAATTTTTCACCAGGTGAAACAAATCCATTGTGTACCACCATGTCTTTAATATTTCTTCTTCTCTTAAAAGAGATATTTACAGTTCTACAAAGATGTTTTACCCCTTCCATATTAATTAAATAGGGCCAATAATATCTAATGACACCAATAAATCTCTCACTTAGAATATTATATACAGTAACAAAATAAACTTTTCTACACTCCTGCACAGTATTAAATTCCATATTATTTATCTTATTTACTAAAGTCCTATTATGAAGTAAGCTGGTATCCATTATTTTATGAAGGGCATCTAAAATAACATTTTCATCATACCCCCTTTGCTTGAAGTTAATGCATGTTTTTATTATTTCCTTTTCTAGACCCATTTCATCATTACCGGCTAATTCTCAATAATTCATTATAAGGTAGTGCCTTCAAAGTACGTGGTGGATGGCAACTACTACTATCCAAAATATTCTTCTTCTTTCGGCTTTTCTCAGTTAGGGGTCGCCACAGCGGATCACCCATCCACTCATGATTGGCAGTGGAGTTTTACTGTGCCAAGGTGCCAGCCTGGCACCCAACCTTCCACAGAAGGCACACGCATCCACACACTCACACCTAGGGCCAATTTGGAATGTCCAGTCCACCTACAGCATGTCTTTGGGCTGTGGGAGGAAACCGGAGTACCCACTCGATCACAGGTTGGACATGCAGACTCCACAAAGAAAGCACCCCAGCTGAGAATTGAACCAGAGAACCTCTTGCTTTGAGGTGGCAACACTAACCGCTGCACCACCGTGGCCGCCCAACTACTATCCAAAATATTATAATCTCCAGTTCCCTTTCTGTGTATATTAGTTACTATATTATTGTTTCTAATAGTCAAAGTAACATTTAGATAGTTAACTGTTTTTCCTATCTGTAAGCCATCAAATTTTCTCTCACAACGATTTGCATCTAAATCATTTATAAACTGGGAAGCTATTTCAGCACCCGCTTTACATAAAAAAATCAAATCATCTATATATCTACAATATAAAATAACATAACTATTACAAAAATTAAATCTATACAAAAACTCAACTTCAAAAAGGCCCGTGAACTGGTTAGCATACATGGGTGCAAAAGATGCATCCATGGCAGTACCTTGTACTTGATGGTAAATGAGCTTATTAAACTCAAAAAAATTATTCATCAAACAAAATATAATGATTCCATCACATAATTACTAACAGGGCTATCACCTAGAAAAAAATCTGACAGCTCCCATACCTAACTAATGGGTAATACTTGTATAGAGACGTTTTACATCTATAACTATCCAGTAATATTCTTCATCACATTTAACATTCTTTATTTTATCCAGAAAATGGAAAGTGTCTTTAATATAAGAATTTAACTTAACTACATAGTTCAAAAGATAGGAATGCAAATGAATTCCCATATTATGGAGAAAATAATTCTGTGCTGCTACTATGGGTCTACCTGGGGGGGGGGCTCACATTTGTGTGTGTCTTTGGCAGACAGTAGAACTTAGCCATTGAGCTTCCTTCTACATTAAATTTATTTAGGGCATCTTTTCCTAAAAAATAGCCCAATCTTAGGCCTTTAGCTACTAGTTCTTTAAAATTCATTATAGCTGGATAAAAAACATCAATATTTACTGCCCTATATACTTGGCCATCAGATAAATGGTCCATACACATTTTCAGGCATTGTTTCCACTGCATAACAACAATTTTTTTATCTTTATCTGGGAGTTTTATAATTATGTCTGATCTTTTACGTAAATTTAATAAAGACAACCACTCATTCTTACTCATATTATACAAAATGTCTTTCTTCTCAGAAGAAAAATCTTTCAGAACTTTCTCTAATGCAATATTAAGCATCTTAGAAAATTGTAATCACCTGGTTGTTAAATGGCAGTATACAAGTGCTAGTATTAGTAACAATTTCAGTATTTAAAGTGCAATATGCATTAACATTTTCAGCTGTTTCAAATAAGAATCACAAGAGAAGAAATCCAGCAACACATCTTCACTTGCAGATACACTGTCTTCATTAACTGACATACTTTCACCATTACATTCAAAGTAATTAACCAAGTGCAGCTTTCTTAACTTAAACACTTCTGCTGTAATAAAATGTGCTCTAGGTAGAGCTGTTGGTATAAACTTTAAGCCATACTTCAAAACAGATATTTCAGTTTCACTTAAATCAACCCCAGATAAATTCACAATACAATTATTCAAATCACATCTTGTTATACTGCTAATTACTGTGCAAACATGTTTAAAATGAATATTTAGTGCTTTTACTTTGTTGTTTGAACAGCTGAAAGTCTCTGTTACCTTCATATCATCTTTTAAAGCTGTTTTGTCGATTGTAGCCATTCTGCTGTCTTCCCTGTTTCTCTTGGCCCCAAAACGTATTATTTATGTAATTAGGTTGTTGTGGAGCAGGCAAAGGTGGATAGTCTGTATTTTCATTATCAGGGCCTGCAGAAGTATTAGTTCCATCTGTTGAGGCAAATGAGACATTTTGGTGTTTCTTAGATCTCCCAGAAGCATTTTTAAAATCTCTGTTACCATTCTGATTGGTTACCTTCTTAAAAGCCAAACCAGAGTCATAGTCTCTAATGCCTCTTTGTAACTTATTGGTTTTGCATTGTATAATTTCACTAGAGTTTTCCTCTAACTTGATATTTAAAGAACATAACCATTGTTCAAACTTAGAACCACCCAGCTGCCCAGATAATTCATCACAAGCAGCTGCAATTTCACCCTTCACTTTAAGCTGTTTTAGGGTACCTTGTGTTCTATCAGTATAAGCAGCCATTCCCTTATACACCTATAGGAGGCAGCAAACTCTAGTTCAGTTACATCAGAGGTATCAAAGGCAGCAGGATTATTTAAAAAAACATAACCCCTAGGGGTAATGTCTATATCCACATATCTCTGCAAGCCTAGAATATTATAATGTAAGGCATTTTCTCTAAACAGCAGCCATTCAAGTGACTCTAAGTCAATACGGTCAGCTGTTGACTACTGTATTAGCCTTACCCACTTCATTAAAAGGGCTTGTAGATCTTTTCCCCCTTCCATCTTCTAACAGAAGCTCCCAAGTTTTAACAGGGGCAACACTGGATAGAGAAATACTCAGCTCCATCTGAGTTTCACCAACTGGATGAAAAGTAGCAGAAACAGATGCATCATCTCAAAGAATACATGGCAATTGTTGTAGCGATCCACTGACCATCTCTCACCATATAAAAAAAACACACCAAGCAAGAGTTAAAACATACCAGACTACAAATCCAGCAGAAAAGATGCCACCCATCTTGTATTAAATAGTTTATTCACACTGAATAACACTCTGGCGCCTCTGCACAGCCTTCCTGGAGTTATAAAATATGCCACACCATGCATCTACATCTATATATATATATGTGTGTGTGTGTGTGTGTGTGTGTGTGTGTGTGTGTGTGTGTGTGTGTGTGTGTGTGTGTGTGTGTGTGTGTGTGTGTGTGTGTGTGTGTGTGTGTGTGTGTGTGTGTGTGTGTGTGTGTGTGTGTGTGTGTGTGTATATATATATATACACACACATATATTCACTTAAATACAATTAGTGAAACAATTATTTTAATTGATGGTTGACTAATTATATGATCATATATACATTCTCCAGTTACATTCACTATTTAGACCTGCTGGAGATAGTGTATTAAATTTTAAAATCTATAAAGTTTCTTTGTACAATAAGTTATTTTTCATTAACACAACACTTCATCTGTTTCTGCAATATGTTCCAAAATACAAGCTTTTAACAGTGAAAAGTCACTACTATGACAAGTAAAAAAATGTAAAGCTATAGGACTCATAGCATTGTTGTTTTTTATGTCTCTAATATGTTCTTGCAACTGTAGCTTGAATATTATTGTAGTCTCCCCTATATAAAACAAATTACAGGGGCAAGACAGAGCATATACCACTGATTTAGTTATACATGAAAAAGCAGAACTGGAGCAGAACTTTACACCATTTATTTTTTCAAAACATTTGGTAATGTTGGGACAAACCAAACACCTTCCACAAGGGAAGGTGCCACATTCACCAACCTGTAGGTTTATTCCATTTCCTTCATCTGCAAACACAAATCCTGGTCACCTCCCCTGGCATCAATGTGTACTCTGTCTATTACAAAGAAAATAAACTTTTTGAAACTAGCACAAACAAGACTGTGTGTGCATAAATCACTAGTTGTTTTTGCATTTCTAATGTCTCTATTGTGCCCCATAATTCTCACATGCAACCTCCTAACCATCTTCCCCACATAAAATGCAGGACATGGTATGCATGTAGCCAGGTATACCACTAACTTGGTGTTACAGTTGCAGCGCCCTGGACACCTCAAAGTCTTATTGTAAGAATCTACCTGAACATAAGGTCCGTTGTTGATGAACCTGCATGTTGAACAGCTACCACACTTGTGCATCTTGGATACTAACAAATTCCTAGTCATACGAGTGTCCTTTTCTAAAATCTCTTTGATAATCCTTCCCCTGCTATAAACCAATTTGGGCTTAAGGCCAAGTCTATTCTGAAAGTCAGCATCAAATCCACCTTTCCAAGCTCTCCTGATACTTTGTCTTAGATCAGGGGCATCATGAATGTATGGAACAACCATAGCATAAAACTTATTTGTACCACGCACGTTGGTATCCAAATTCGTCCTACCAACACAATCGTCCCCAGAATTATCCACACTAATCTTCAGAATAGGTCTAAATTTAGTGGTCCGATTTCTAATGACCTGCTTTCGAGTGTCAAGCAAGAGCTTAATAGGGTATCTTCTTTCCTTAAGTAACCAAGTATAAGGCAGGCAAAACACTTTCACTTCTCCTTGTAGTAGGCAAAAATTTTATTATTAAAAAGAGAGATAAGCGCTTTCATCTCACTTCCTGCTAACAATCATAGTTAAACATTTTAAAGTGACAGTGCCTAGATAAAGCAGCAATTCCCCAGAAAACAAATATACATTCAATGACTGCTATTGATTGATTGCAAAAAGCTAATGGCTTGTACATGAACATCCCATGTCATAAGAGTTATATAATAAATACATACATAATTAATCACAGCTTAAAAGTCCACTATAAAAGGTTCAGGAACCTTCTTCTTCTTCTGGCTTTTCCCGGTTAGGGGTCGCCACAGCGGATCATCTGTCCGCTCATGATTGGCAGTGGAGTTTTACGGTGTCAAATTGCCAGCCCGGCACCCAACCTTCCACAGAAGGCACACACACATGCACGCACTCACACCTAGGGCCAATTTAGAGTGTCCAATCCACATACTGCATGTCTTTGGGATGTGGGAGGAAACTGGAGCACCCAGAGGAAACCCACATGACCACAGGGAGGACATGCAGACTCTGCACAGAAGGCACCCCAGCTGAGAATCGAACCAGAAAACCTCATGCTGTGAGGCGGCAACACTAACCGCTGCACGATGTGCCTAAAATGACTATTACAACTATATAGAATCATTATAAAACTCATTATAAAAATAAATTCATTATAAAAATGAATAGATAGTGTATTAATACCCAACCTGATAAATATTATGGGAATAAATATATTCAAAGCCAATTAATATGTATAAGTATATAAATAGGTACAAATAAATTATAAAAAAATATATAAAAAATAGATAACTTGAATCTAAATGCCCCTTTCCTAACCAATGGCTAACACCTACTAAGTGCTTTTATTTTTAGTAAGCTGCTAATTGATACATTTTCATTCAAACCCAGCCAGTAAACTGAGTTAAGTCGAAGCTGCCAGGAAAGCTCCATTTTCTTGAGCAAGTATGGCCAAGCTCCACCCAGGGGTGCAATCTTTATGGTGTCAAGAACAACAAATTTAAACTCATGTTATGAAAATGACATAATATGTTTTGCCAATGCATTATATTCATAACCATCATGTACATTCCTCAGATGCTTCCTCAATTTTACTTTTCAGTCTACACTCGGTTTTGCCCACATAAAAACATGGACAATTACAACAAAGGGTGCAATAGACAACTCTCTCTGTTAAACAGGAGAATTTTTCCTTAAGCCAAATTTTCTTCCCATTTATATCCACTACTTCAGTCTCTAAAATATTTCTACAAAACTTACACATACCACATTTGTGCATATATCCTTTATGTTGCTTAAGTTTATTATTTTCAAGCATACTCTTCAAACAATATCCCTTTTTATATATACAAAGGGGAGCATCTCCTAAAATATCCCTCATTTCCTTATCATTTCTTATAAACTCCCAATTCTTAACCAAAATATTCTTTATAGTGGGTGCATCCCTACTGTTTGTAGTTAAGATGTCCTTACACTAGAAGTGTTCGTCTCCATAACATTTACAATGGCATCTTCCTGTATATGTAATTCACCATCCATCTCATTCATAGGTTGTACTTCACTCATACCCCTGGTACTCAAAATGGGCAAAAAATATCCACTTTTTCTTTTATTTTTCACTTCCTCCATAATCTGATCTGTTAGTTTGCTGCGGTATCCCCTTTTGATAAACATCTGTTTAAGTATATTACATTCCGCTATAAAGGTCTCCCATACAGTAGTCATCCGGGTTGCCCTTGACTACTGCCCGTTTCTGTTGGAATGGATGACAACTACTGAAGTGAAGGAAACTATTGGAGTATGTACTTTTACGATAAATTTTAGCCATAATTACTAACAGGGCTATCACCTAGAAAAAAATCTGACAGCTTCCATACCTAACTAATGGGTAATACTTGTATAGAGACTTTTTACATCTATAAATATCCAGTAATATTCTTCATCACATTTAACATTCTTTATTTTATCCAGAAAATGGAAAGTGTCTTTAATATAAGAATTTAACTTAACTACATAGTTCAAAAGATAGGAATGCAAACGAATTCCCATATTATGGAGAAAATAATTCTGTGCTGCTACTATGGGTCTACCTGGGGGGGGGGCTCACATTTGTGTGTGTCTTTGGCAGACAGTAGAACTTAGCCATTGAGCTTCCTTCTACATTAAATTTATTTAGGGCATCTTTTCCTAAAAAATAGCCCAATCTTAGGCCTTTAGCTACTAGTTCTTTAAAATTCATTACAGCTGGATAAAAAACATCAATATTTACTGCCCTATATACTTGGCCATCAGATAAATGGTCCATACACATTTTCAGGCATTGTTTCCACTGCATAACAACAATTTTTTTATCTTTATCTGGGAGTTTTATAATTATGTCTGATCTTTTACGTAAATTTAATAAAGACAACCATTCATTCTTACTCATATTATACAAAATGTCTTTCTTCTCAGAAGAAAAATCTTTCAGAACTTTCTCTAATGCAATATTAAGCATCTTAGAAAATTGTAATCACCTGGTTGTTAAATGGCGGTATACAAGTGCTAGTATTAGTAACAATTTCAGTATTTAAAGTGCAATATGCATTAACATTTTCAGCTGTTTCAAATAAGAATCACAAGAGAAGAAATCCAGCAACACATCTTCACTTGCAGATGCACTGTCTTCATTAACTGACATACTTTCACCATTACATTCAAAGTAATTAACCAAGTGCAGCTTTCTTAACTTAAACACTTCTGCTGTAATAAAATGTGCTCTAGGTAGAGCTGTTGGTATAAACTTTAAGCCATACTTCAAAACAGATATTTCAGTTTCACTTAAATCAACCCCAGATAAATTCACAATACAATTATTCAAATCACATCTTGTTATACTGCTAATTACTGTGCAAACATGTTTAAAATGAATATTTAGTGCTTTTACTTTGTTGTTTGAACAGCTGAAAGTCTCTGTTACCTTCATATCATCTTTTAAAGCTGTTTTGTCGATTGTAGCCATTCTGCTGTCTTCCCTGTTTCTCTTGGCCCCTAAACGTATTTTTTATGTAATTAGGTTGTTGTGGAGCAGGCAAAGGTGGATAGTCTGTATTTTCATTATCAGGGCCTGCAGAAGTATTAGTTCCATCTGTTGAGGCAAATGAGACATTTTGGTGTTTCTTAGATCTCCCAGAAGCATTTTTAAAATCTCTGTTACCATTCTGATTGGTTACCTTCTTAAAAGCCAAACCAGAGTCATAGTCTCTAATGCCTCTTTGTAACTTATTGGTTTTGCATTGTATAATTTCACTAGAGTTTTCCTCTAACTTGATATTTAAAGAACATAACCATTGTTCAAACTTAGAACCACCCAGCTGCCCAGATAATTCATCACAAGCAGCTGCAATTTCACCCTTCACTTTAAGCTGTTTTAGGGTATCTTGTTCTATCAGTATAAGCAGCCATTCCCTTATACACCTATAGGAGGCAGCAAACTCTAGTTCAGTTACATCAGAGGTATCAAAGGCAGCAGGATTATTTAAAAAAACATAACCCCTAGGGGTAATGTCTATATCCACATATCTCTGCAAGCCTAGAATATTATAATGTAAGGCATTTTCTCTAAACAGCAGCCATTCAAGTGACTCTAAGTCAATACGGTCAGCTGTTGACTACTGTATTAGCCTTACCCACTTCATTAAAAGGGCTTGTAGATCTTTTCCCCCTTCCATCTTCTAACAGAAGCTCCCAAGTTTTAACAGGGGCAACATTGGATAGAGAAGTACTCAGCTCCATCTGAGTTTCACCAACTGGATGAAAAGTAGCAGAAACAGATGCATCATCTCAAAGAATACATGGCAATTGTTGCAGCGATCCACTGACCATCTCTCACCATATAAAAAAAAACACCAAGCAAGTGTTAAAACATACCAGACTACAAATCCAGCAGAAAAGATGCCACCCATCTTGTATTAAATAGTTTATTCACACTGAATAACACTCTGGCGCCTCGGCACAGCCTTCCTGGAGTTACAAAATATGCCACACCATGCATCTACATCTATATACATATATATATATGTATATATATATATATATATATATATATATATATATATATATATATTTATATATATGTGTGTGTGTGTGTATATATATATATATATATATATATATATATATATACACACACACACATATATTCACTTAAATACAATTAATGAAACAATCATATAATTAGTCAACCATCAATTAAAATAATCATATATACATTCTCCAGTTACATTCACTATTTAGACCTGCTGGAGATAGTGTATTAAATTTTAAAATCTATAAAGTTTCTTTGTACAATAAGTTATTTTTCATTAACACAACACTTCATCTGTTTCTGCAATATGTTCCAAAATACAAGCTTTTAACAGTGAAAAGTCACTACTATGACAAGTAAAAAAATGTAAAGCTATAGGACTCATAGCATTGTTGTTTTTTATGTCTCTAATATGTTCTTGCAACTGTAGCTTGAATATTATTTTAGTCTCCCCTATATAAAACAAATTACAGGGGCAAGACAGAGCATATACCACTGATTTAGTTATACATGAAAAAGCAGAACTGGAGCAGAACTTTACACCATTTATTTTTTCAAAACATTTGGTAATGTTGGGACAAACCAAACACCTTCCACAAGGGAAGGTGCCACATTCACCAACCTGTAGGTTTATTCCATTTCCTTCATCTGCAAACACAAATCCTGGTCACCTCCCCTGGCATCGATGTGTACTCTGTCTATTACAAAGAAAATAAACTTTTTGAAATTAGCACAAACAAGACTGTGTGTATAAATCACTAGTTGTTTTTGCATTTCTAATGTCTCTATTGTGCCCCATAATTCTCACATGCAACCTCCTAACCGTCTTCCCCACATAAAATGCAGGACATGGTATGCATGTAGCCAGGTATACCACTAACTTGGTGTTACAGTTGCAGCACCCTGGACACCTCAAAGTCTTATTGTAAGAATCTACCTGAACATAAGGTCTGTTGTTCATGAACTTGCATGTTGAACAGCTACCACACTTGTGCATCTTGGATACTAACAAATTCCTAGTCATACGAGTGTCCTTTTCTAAAATCTCTTTGATAATCCTTCCCCTGCTATAAACCAATTTGGGCTTAAGGCCAAGTCTATTCTGAAAGTCAGCATCAAATCCACATTTCCAAGCTCTCCTGATACTTTGTCTTAGATCAGGGGCATCATGAATGTATGGAACAACCATAGCATAAAACTTATTTGTACCACGCACGTTGGTATCCAAATTCGTCCTACCAACACAATCGTCCCCAGAATTATCCACACTAATCTTCAGAATAGGTCTAAATTTAGTGGTCCGATTTCTAATGACCTCCTTTCGAGTGTCAAGCAAGAGCTTAATAGGGTATCTTCTTTCCTTAAGTAACCAAGTATAAGGCAGGCAAAACACTTTCACTTCTCCTTGTAGTGGGCAAAGATTTTATTATTAAAAAGAGAGATAAGTGCTTTCATCTCACTTCCTGCTAACAATCATAGTTAAACATTTTAAAGTGACAGTGCCTAGATAAAGCAGCAATTCCCCAGAAAACAAATATACATTCAATGACTGCTATTGATTGATTGCAAAAAGCTAATGGCTTGTACATGAACATCCCATGTCATAAGAGTTATATAATAAATACATACATAATTAATCACAGCTTAAAAGTCCACTATAAAAGGTTCAGGAACCTTCTTCTTCTTCTTCTGGCTTTTCCCGGTTAGGGGTCGCCACAGCGGATCATCTGTCCGCTCATGATTGGCAGTGGAGTTTTACGGTGTCAAATTGCCAGCCCGGCACCCAACCTTCCACAGAAGGCACACACACATGCACGCACTCACACCTAGGGCCAATTTAGAGTGTCCAATCCACATACTGCATGTCTTTGGGAGGTGGGAGGAAACTCTAGCACCCAGAGGAAACCCACATGACCACAGGGAGGACATGCAGACTCTGCACAGAAGGCACCCCAGCTGAGAATCGAATCAGAAAACCTCATGCTGTGAGGCGGCAACACTAACCGCTGCACGATGTGCTTAAAATGACTATTACAACTATATAGAATCATTATAAAACTCATTATAAAAATAAATTCATTATAAAAATGAATAGATAGTGTATTAATACCCAACCTGATAAATATTATGGGAATAAATATATTCAAAGCCAATTAATATGTATAAGTATATAAATAGGTACAAATAAATTATAAAAAAATATATAAAAAATAGATAAATTGAATCTAAATGCCCCTTTCCTAACCAATGGCTAACACCTACTAAGTGCTTTTATTTTTAGTAAGCTGCTAATTGATACATTTTCATTCAAACCCAGCCAGTATACTGAGTTAAGTCGAAGCTGCCAGGAAAGCTCCATTTTCTCGAGCAAGTATGGCCAAGCTCCACCCTGGGGTGCAATCTTTATGGTGTCAAGCACAACAAATTTAAACTCATGTTGTGGAAATGGCATAATATGTTTTGCCAATGCATTATATTCATAACCATCATGTACATTCCTCAGATGCTTCCTCAATTTTACTTTTCAGTCTACACTCGGTTTTGCCCACATACAAACATGGACAATTAGAACAAAGGGTGCAATAGACAACTCTCTCTGTTAAACAGGAGAATTTTTCCTTCAGCCAAATTTTCTTCCCATTTATATCCACTACTTCAGTCTGTAAAATATTTCTACAAAACTTACACATACCACATTTGTGCATATATCCTTTATGTTGCTTAAGTTTATTATTTTCAAGCATACTCTTCAAACAATATCCCTTTTTGTATATACAAAGGGGAGCATCTCCTAAAATATCCCTCATTTCCTTATCATTTCTTATAAACTCCCAATTCTTAACCAAAATATTATTTATAGTGGGTGCATCCCTACTGTTTGTAGTTAAAAACATATTTTGATAAGAAGTCCTTACACTAGAAGTGTTCGTCTCCATAACATTTACAATGGCATCTTCCTGTATATGTAATTCACCATCCATTTCCTTCATAGGTTGTACTTCACTCATACCCCTAGTACTCAAAATGGGCAAAAAATATCCACTTTTTCTTTTATTTTTCACTTCCTCCATAATCTGATCTGTTAGTTTGCTGCGGTATCCCCTTTTGATAAACATCTGTTTAAGTATATTACATTCCGCTATAAAGGTCTCCCATACAGTAGTCATCCGGGTTGCCCTTGACTACTGCCCGTTTCTGTTGGAATGGATGACAACTACTGAAGTGAAGGAAACTATTGGAGTATGTACTTTTACGATAAATTTTAGCCAAAACCCTATTATTGACCTCATCTTTTGTTACTAAAATATCCAAATATGGGATAGTCCTTTCGCTTATAGTATGTGTGAATTTCAAAAAGTTTGTTGTACTATTGATATATTCTAGGAAGGTTATAACCATCTCTTTTGGTCCTTCCCATAAAAAGAAGATATCATCCAAATAACGCATAAACTTAACTCAGTATACTAGCCAGTTTGAATGAAAATGTATCAATTAGCAGCTTACTAAAAATGAAAGCACTTAGTAGGTGCTAGCCATTGGTTATGAAAGGGGCATTTAGATTCAAGTTATATATTTTTTATAATTTATTTATACCTATTTATATACTTACACATACTAATTGGCTTTGAATATATTTATTCCCATAATATTTATTAGCACCAATAGACGAAAAACAAACTTTAGAAATCCACGGAAACACCAACCTCCAAACGCGACAGTTCTCTCCAAGTGTTTATTTTAGCATAAAATGCCACATAGACTCAATAAAAAGTACTCACATGTACTATGGTTTAAAATTACAGAAGACAGGACTGCTCAAACAAATTTATGTGAAGCGCTTTTCGTCCGGATCTTATCCAGACTTCTTCAGACAGAAAAATAGTACCATACTGGAGCATCATTTAAATAACTTCTCCTATTAGTTGTAACCTATCAGGACTCATTAACTAAATTTAAAAATTTTTAAAGCAGTATTCGCTTAGTTCCAAGTTGTCACACATCAAGTGTTAACTATGTTATAATACATTAAGTTAATACAGTTGCATTCAAAATAAAATTAATACACTCTCAACAATGTATTTAGTCCTTCCTACAATATAAGCAAAACTTTATATGTTGTCTTTCACTTTTTAACAGTTAATTCAACCATTCAAGTTCGACCTCTCAGGCAATGTGTAATACCATCCTGTTACATCGTACATTATCGTGTATTACAATTTGCCTAGTAGTGCTATTCATTATTTTCGGCCAAAGTACCATCTTTCTACAACATCGGTTTATTTATTTGTAGTCAGATGTTGTCCATATTACCCAAATAAATCGTCTTTGTATAGTTTACCCCTAGTGACAAGATCTTAGTCTTCGCCACAAAGTGATCGGTGAACATACTTTGTTGTTTCCGCTTGTCAACTATCATTTTGACAAGCTTCTTCCTATATGTTATGTTTCTTACTAGTATTTTTGTGTGTTTATATGTGATATAAAATAGATCACTCAAATCTAGTCCGTTCTTCATAGTTAAATCCACTATCACTGATTCGCTTAGTCTACTGCCATATATATAATTAGCTCGAAAACAAAGAATACTCGTTCATGTATTGAAATCAAACGTACAGTTATTTAGTTAATGATAAGTCGCATGTCGTACGTTTTACATTCAGTTGCTTACCCTTAGGCTGTTTATAAGTATGTTGGTAGTAATTTTATATTCCCTTGAACAGTTTAACCAATCACATTCCTATTTAGTTCTTATAATAATGTTATTAAGTTACCGGACATAACCCTACTTGTACATGGACTTCCTTAATGACCTTAATTATACTGAAAAATGTGTTTGGTAAATATAGTAGCTAGTATTTTACTAAAAAGTAACCCTCAAATATCAATAAAGCTAGCAATTTGCAAAGAACCAAAGTTGGTAATAAAAGATGAAAAATATAAATAAAAAAACAATTTACTAAAAACAATAGTGAATATAAATTAAGCAATAATAAACACTTACTAATATAGATTATAGTTGTCAAATATAATATTGGATAACAAAATAGGTAAGGGTGTGGCCATGTTCCCAGTTATTTATCTATCCAATCAACGAACTTCCACAGATTCAAGAAGTACCCTTCTCTTTTATGTGAACAAACTCTTTAGTTTCAGTATACATGCTATAGAACATGTTTCATTAAGTCCTGGCTCCTTACTAGCCTCTAAGCTTAACTGCCAGTTAAGTTGGGAACATGGCCCCACCCTTATCTATTTTGTTATCCAATATTATATTTAACAACTATAATCTATATTAGTAAGTGTTTATTATTATTTAATAAACAACATCTGACTACAAATAAATAAACCGATGTTGTAGAAAGATGGTACTTTGGCTGAAAATAATGAATAGCACTACTAGGCAAATTGTAACATACGATAATGTACGATGTAACAGGATGGTATTACACATTGCCTGAGAGGTCTAACTTGAATGGTTGAATTAACTGTTAAAAAGTGAAAGACAACATATAAAGTTTTGCTTATATTGTAGGAAGGACTAAGTACATTGTTGAGAGTGTACTAATTTTATTTTGAATACAACTGTATTAACTTAATGTATTATAACATAGTTAACACTTGATGTGTGACAACTTGGAACTAAGCGAATACTGCTTTAAAAATTTTTAAATTTAGTTAATGAGTCCTGATAGGTTACAACTAATAGGAGAAGTTATTTAAATGATGCTCCAGTATGGTACTATTTTTCTGTCTGAAGAAGTCCGGATAAGTTCCAGACGAAAAGCGCTTCACATAAATTTGTTTGAGCAGTCCTGTCTTCTGTAATTTTAAACCATAGTACGTGTAAGTACTTTTTATTGAGTCTACGTGGCATTTTCTGCTAAAATAAACACTTGGAGAGAACTGTCACGTTTGGAGGTTGGTGTTTCCGTGGATTTATAATATTTATTAGGTTGGGTATTAATCCACTATCTATTCATTTTTATAATTAATTTATTTTTATAATGAGTTTTATAATGATTCTATATAGTTGTAATAGTCATTTTAGGCACATCGGTTTTTGAACCTTTTATAGTGGACTTTTAAGCTGTGATTAATTATGCATGTATTTATTATATAAATCTTATGACATGGGATGTTCGCGTACAAGCTGTTAGCTTTTTGCAATCAATCAATAGCAGTCGTTGAATGTATATTTGTTTTCTGGGGAATTGCTTTATCTAGGCACTGTCACTTTAAAATGTTTAACTATGATTGTTAGCAGGAAGTGAAGTCATTGTTAGTACTAGTTTTAAATCTTGGTTTGCCTGTGTTAGTTTATCTGATAAAGTCTCTTGGATTTTTAATTTGAGATGAAAGCGCTTATCTCTCTTTTAATAATAACGTTTTTTGCCTACTATAAGGAGAAGTGAACGTGTTTTGCCTGCCTTATACTTGGTTGCTTCGGGTTTTACTGGTTTCACTATTTTGGTTCATTTGGTTATCGTCTTTCCTTAAATATTCGTATAAGTTTGAAAAGTTTCTTGCCAAAATCCACATCACAACTCACTAATCTGGATATTTGAACTGTCTGACCCTTCACTATGATATCACGTTGATGTTCCTGGTGGCAATTATCATAATGTAAAAGTGAATTACTATATGTTTCCTTTCTAAATATGTTTGAAATTAAGTCTCCTGAGTTGTTGCCTTTGGTTACTAGAATATCAAGGAAATCTATTTTATGGGTATGAACCCTATAAGTAAATTTCAAATAACTAGACACTCCGTTCATATAGTCTAGGAATTCCACAACTCCTTGTTGTGTACCTTTCCAAACCACAAGTATGTCAACCAAAAATCTGTAATACACTTTGATTTTGGACATGAAGGGTGATGAAAAAATATTATCCTTTTCCATTCAGCCAAAAATAAATTTGCAAAGACTGGGGCACATTTAGCCTGTCTTTTGGCAAAAATATTTCCCCTCAAACATGAAAAAGTTATTTTTGAACACTGTCTCTAACTATTCTCTCAGTAAGTTGATCTTTGGTTATTTATCCCACTATGTGTCATGCACTCCATAAAATATTCCAAACCAGTGTCATAGGGGATCACTGTGAATAAACTCACTACATCAATAGCCACAAACCAATCATCTTTTTCTATGTTAATCTCTCTTAACAATTCCAGGCAATGCCAAGAATCTCGCAAAACATATTTAAAATTACCCATTACAGTTTTACAGAAATGATCAATAAAGGCTGCTAGTGGGTTCAGTTTTAGAATTATGTGCTGCAACAATAGGCCTGAATGGAGGGTCACTAGCATTCTTATGTATCTTAAGTATCCCAAATATAATCGGAATCCTAGGTACATCCACTTTCAAAAAAATCATATTCATCAAGGGTAAGTGCATCCCCTGCTATTTCTGGACTGAATGGTTTATTCCAGCAGCCATGTTTGGAGTATACAGTTGAAATGTTTCAAAGCAAAGCAAATGTCTATAAATGGAATTGTTAGCATTGCCCTAAGTAATATCACAGCAATGTTCGTAAATACATTTCTTTAACACCCTTTCAGTCTTAAAACATAAAATAATGGGCATCCTGAACAAGCAGCGAGGTACACCACCCGTTTTGTATGCCAATTACCCCTATCGAGGTGGATGATAGTACTGAAATTGTCGCTTTTGAGAGAGAGTATCCCTACACCATGGTTAGAAAAATGACTGAAGAGATTATGGCTGGGAATCCCCCAGAACAAGAAGAGGTACAATTGCAGAGTACTAAAGAGAAAATAATGGAGCACCAGGATAATATGTATGAGTTTAGAGGGTTTGCTGTTAAGCAACTGTTTTGAATAACTCCAGAGCACAAAACCTTTGGCACAACTTAGGCAAAAGAAAGTAGAAAGGGTCACTGCCAAACGTAGGGAGCCTAAAACAAGACAAATAACTAGAGATCCTGGAAAGAGGTAATAGAGATATTTTGGAAATTTTATGAAAATTCATATAAAGCAGATAAATGGGGAAATAAAGAAAAAGCACAGATGGAATTATTTACAGAAGTCTTAATTATGACAAGTTTAGAGCAAGATGAGGCTTGACAATTAACAGTGAAGACAGGAGAGGATGAGATAAAAATGCTGATGTATAACCAATCTGCAGGAAAGCCACCAGGAACAAATGGTATGGCAGTGGAAGTCTGGAAGCTAGGAGGGAAAAGGTGATAAAAATCTGAAGGTTTTATTTAACAGTATTTTAAAAGAAGGGGGCTCACTAATATCCTGGAAAAAAAGCTGTGGTGGCTGCAATACCTAAAGGTGGTAAAGATCCATCAGATCCAGCTTCATAAGAGCCCATTTCAATTTTAAACCGTGCTAATAAAGTGTTCATGTCTATAATGACAAAAAAAATTGCAAAGGTATTGCTAAAATTAATAGATATGGATAAACGTGGTTTTGTGAAGGGGAGGCAAACATTTGACAACATTAATAGAACAATGCTGATCCAGAGAGAAGCAGAATGTAAGAAAATACAGCTGTAGTTACTGGGTCTTGATGCAGAAAAAGCATTTGACAGAGCAAGCTGGGATTTTATGAGTAGGGTAATGGAAGTATTTGCATTTCCTGATACAATAATAAGGTTATTTATAAGAATATATGAGGGATCAGAGATAAAAATCAGAGGGAGGTTTCTTCTCTGATAAGTTGTCTGAACAGAGGAAACAAGTAGGTGTCCTCCTTCCCCTTTGCTATTTGTATTATATTTAGAAGCATCGGCAAAAATTTATTAATTAATTAATTAAGGGACTTAGAAATTCAAGGATATAATTGGTATGGTATTCAAGAAAAGTTGGCTTTATTTGCAGATGATATTACTTTGTACCTGACAGAAACAGAAAAGTGTTGTGGAAAATTCTGAGACAGTTGCAGTTTTTTTTCATGATATAAAATTAATGAATATAAAACAAAGCTGATATCTGTAAACTATGTACCCACACAAGAAATGGTTCAGCAATACCCATATTTATAGATGAACGATAAAATGAAGTATTTAGGAGTATGGATTAAAAAGGATGCTGTTATGGCAGCTACGGATATGTGGAAAGAGACTAAACAAAAGATAATATAAAACCGAGAAACTGTAAGCTCTTGCCTAGAGATAGCGAGATACAAGCAGATAAAGTGTTTTAGTCCCTTTAGTTTTATACACAGAACTGGCATATTTTTATCAACTAGGGAGAAGTTGTGGATGGTAATTAATTGAGAGTTGAAGGATTTTACCTGGGAATGCACGAGGGCAAGTGTCAAGTGGCATAAATTAATCCTGCCAATAGAACAAGGGAGTTTAGGATTACCTTATTTGAAGGGATATTTTAGATCTACACAGTAAGGCTCTTATACAGAACACAAACAGCTATAATTTAAAGTGGAAAGGGATCAGGATGAAGTAGGAGGAATTTAAGAAATAAGGAGAGAGTAGAATTTTGAATACAGATCCTTAAGGAGAATGGCAACAGTCATATAGAATATTCTGTATGACTTTATGTATAATAAAGGTCATACAAAATATATTCATAATGTAGCAGAAAGTATATTAAGAAATAAGCCAACACATGAATGCAGAAAGGAGATTCTGCTGATAGGAATGACTGCAACTAGTGTTGCACAAAATAGGCAAGAGGGGGGTGGAATTTACTGGAGGAAACTGGCAAAGGAACCAGGGTATTGGGAACAAATGATTAGAGAGGTAAAGGTAATAGTATGGGAAAAGGTCAAAAAAATTTGGACTGCAGTCTAGAGATTGCCTTCCTATCAAGGACTGATGGCATACAGGCAAAGAGAAAGGGCTAAGGAAAATACTTGCATTGGTTGAGTTTTTAGATGAATCTAAAACAGAAGCTACTGTTAGAAATGGGATAATTAATAGGGCATATAAAATATTGTACGATAACTATAGGAATCAATCAGAGGATATCAGAAAAGACTGGGAATAAATATTTACAAAGAAACAATTTAGATGACATAGGGATGGCAACCAAATGTGCAACAAAGTTTAGAAGATTTAGGATTTTTGTTTAGAAATACTTGCATAGGTTCTTTCATACCCCTAGAAGATTCCAAAGAATTTTTCCTCAGGCAGATGACAGATATTGGGGATGTAATGGAGAGGAAAGTGGTACGTGGGAGCTTATGTTTTCAGGGTGTAACCAGTGGCAACTTAAAACATTCTCTACAGAGTACTCTGTCAGGAGTACTGGGTAAGCAAATAAGAGTAACTAAGGAAATAACTGACCTGGGATACAGGATCTGAATTGCTCAGGCACAGTAACTTTAATTTTGGTGGCTGCCATAAAAGCAGTTACTAGAAAATGTAAATCAAAGTCTAAATCAACCATACCTTGAAGTAGTAAAAGTTGTAGCAGAGATAAAAGGATAGGAAGTGGGATCTTTAGAAAAGTGTAGGAGTAAATTACATAGAAAGAACAGAATCTGTGGCAACAATACATGCAGAAAAATGTATAGGAGGAAGAATGAGGTTTAAGGGAAGGCAGGAATTGAACAATTTATCTAATGTTGGATCGATTATATTGTATAGATTATATGTGATGTGTAATGTTTGTAAATCTGAGTTTGTTAATATCGATTCATTACTTTTACATAAATGTAAGTTTGCCTATGTCACAAGTGATAATTCAGTAAAGGTGTTTTTTTATATGGCACACTAAATACTGGTGTCCCCTAGAGCTCTTAATTGGGCCCTTCCAAATCTCCATTTTTATTAATGAGATTATATCTAATCTCCAAACTCGTAATTTGGTAGTCTGCATAGATGACATCCTAATGATAATAAACTAATGACAGGATCCAGCAAAACTCATCAATCACTGCAACCCACACTTCAGGAAAGTTTCTCTAAGTTAACGTCCTGGTTATATAATAATAATAATAATAATAATAATAATAAGCTCTTGATAAATTAAAAAAATTTAATGCTATTTGCTCCTCTTTTGAAACTGGCATTCTGCCGTGAACCACTCACAATTAGGCTCACAGTAGCCTCATCACTTAACTTTACTCTTCATATTGAAAACATTATTTCAAATGTACTTTCCCAACTAAACCTCTGCTGCCATGTATCATATTTATTCTCTCTCTCTCTCAGTATGCCTGTGCACAGCTAAAAAATACCCTAATTCCAAAATTAGAGCACAGGTTACGCCTGCCCTGCCTAAACTCAGCCCAGAATACACAAACTATTGAAAGTTAAATAGTCAGAATTGCTCTTCTGGCCAGCTTTCATATAGATCAATGCAACCTATGAAAACTAGTAGTCTGGCTGCCTATAACACAAGAGGGATATTCCTGTCCATGCTGCTATGGTTTATAAAATACTCCACAATAGTTAGTGCCACCCACTTAGAAGGGCACTACTGAAAAGAGAAGTAAATTATCCTCTAAGAAACACACAAGACACTCTAACCCTCTCACAAACAAGGTACAAGAATATTACTGGCAAAAAAGAAGAGGACCTACTATTTGTAATAACTTTCCTGGTGATGGCACCTTCATAAATAATGTATGCTGCGGCACAGAATTAGTTTTAGCAAGTAAAACATTCATGTTGGTTAACTTACAAAGCCCCTTCATGCTCACAAACCAACTAGTCAATCACAACTGGCCAACTACTCAGCTCCTCATAAATCTACATAATTAATGCTTGTTCGATGGGGCAAACTTACTTGTGTATCACCTGCATGAGACCTTGCCACGCACTTTCTTACTTATATACACTATCTCCACAGTTGCATGAAAGCTAGGAGGAAGAGACACACTAAAAAAGGGGTGTCAGTGCTTACTAGAGCATTGATTATATTGATTATATTGATGGCTGATTAAAACTGTGACTAACATTATCAGGAAACTTTAATTCTTATGACCTGGTTATTACAAGGTTACACTTCATTGGTCTGTAAACCATTCATGTTTAGTATTGTCAGCAAATTATTGGAGCAGCAATGGGTAATCCAACAATCCTTTGCTATACTAACATATTTATTATTAAATGGGAACTTCAAAAAATATTTACATAAGGTAGTGTTGCGATTAGGCTAATTTTATTTTTAGAAGGGTTTCTACATCCACTCAGTCACCATCTTCCATCACAGTGCAGAGCCTATGGTCACTCCATCCATCCCTCACACCAAAACTATAGGAGCTCTGCTACAAGACACACCTTTGTGAATGTTTTCACTCAGAATATTGTCATTGTGAAATAGCTAGTGGTCATATAATATGGAGATGACTCCATACTCATATGCAAATAAGACACTCTGGCACATGCCCAAAAATTACTTAGGGGGATTTAACAGCCATTGAAACATGGATTTGTAACATACAACTTATGTTCCAACTCCCCTCACCCCAAACCTACTACCTTTTACCCCCAAATCTCATCTATGATGAAAAAACAATATTTAAAATAATTTCTCTTAATAATACAGCCACGGAAGTCACTTCTCACAGCAAATTATTAGAGATGATAGTGGATGACCATCATACATTTGTCCTGCATATACGAAATTGCACTTAAAAATTACCAAAATCTAGGGATGTTTTATAGAACCAAAAATGTTCTCACCAACCAACTAAAACTAAACTTGCCACTACATACCTCCTCTCCTCACTCCTTTATGGCACTTCCATCCTTACTAACCTCCAGGCATCACAAGAAGCAAAACTTGAACAATGTTACAATAAAGTGGCTACATTTGTAGCAAATACCCCCTTTCAGCACCCATCACCCTTATAGCACTAAAAAGCCTAAACTGGTTAGAACTACCCCATCAACTGACACATGCACAGCTTCTTATCACCTGTAAAATTATCCAGCATCCATTTGCTTGTCCAGAACTAAATACTATTCTACACAGCTATGTTCCCAGTTAGTCACTATAATCCAGTGACTAAAAAACTCCTCTCTGTCCACAAACCTATCAAATATGCTGGTCATGGTCTGTACTCATACCATGTTACTAAGTCCTGGAACTTCTTCCTTATATACATAAGGTCAATACCCTCTCTCCAGAACTTTAAAGTCTTTCTCAAAGATTTCCTAGTCAAAATCTGTCTTTGTTCTTATTCAACACCAGGATAAACTATATCCCTAAATATGAACAGGTATGTATTCATACATTGTACCGCCTTACTCCCCCTTTTTCACAAACTTCTTAAGTTCAATCAGTTTTTGTCCAGTCTCTCTATCTAAATATGCCATGACCATGTTTTTTTCTCTTATTTAATATTCCAATTCTCGTTTGTATTATACTAACTTAATTTCTCTAAACTGGCTAAAATTTCTCTAAATATTAAATTATTAAACAATGTTATCACATTATTTTAATTTGGTATAATTATTTAAACTGTAAAAGTTTTATATTATTTTTGAAGACTGCAAAATTATTGTTCTTAAAATGTGCTTGTAATACTTTGGAACTTTTCTCCCTAGGCCTCCATTGAAAATGGGCACTTACCCATTTGGACTTTCCTAGTAATCAAATGTTAACAAATGAATTCATTAATAAATAGAAGACAAATAAAACTGACACTCAATTACTGAGCCATACTCATTGCTTTAACAGTAGCACTTTTTTTTTTTTCATATTCAGATCTAATTTTAACAAAAATGTTATTCGGTTTTTAGACACTAAACTTTTTAAAGCTTGAGATGATTCTTTTGGCATGAGATTATTAAAAAAATCCTACACAAAAAATTATGTATTTATACTTTGGCAGTTTTTAGTCTATAAATTTGAAAACAATGTAAACAAAGGATAAATTAGGCAGAAATTAGGCATATGCCATGCATACCTTTGGTGTATAGCTTTATAAAATACATTATTTATTTAATAGCTTAGCTTTCCATTATGTATATTGTCATATGGTAGATACTGATAAATGTAGCTGTAGGTGACAATGCAGGTGTATAGTCGCTGATATTTTCCATAAGCCAAGTAAACCTGACCATAGCCGAATAATGCTGATTATGCCCCATAATGTGCCTATCTAACTAGCATGAAATCAATAACATGAAAGCGAAATGAAAAACCTGTATGTATATTAGCTCATCTTCATAGCTAGTAGTGAAGTGCTCTCTCAGACACTACTAAAGCACCACACAAGACTTATAGTCAAACGTTTTCCAGGACATATAGTAGTACTTTATTGAAAAATAAACATTACTTTTTAAGGGATTTTGTCCTTTCAATATTTAACTGCTAATTACGATGTGCTGTGTCTAGCAATTCTGTAGATGTGCGACAAGTAATGCTGTTGCTTTGTGGCACCATGTTCTTTTCTTAGGGCTGAATTATATGAGGTTTACACAGCTGTCTAACACTTTTTGGCAACTTAGATATGCCCTTCTGAAAATATTACTTCAGTTTCTCCTCTTTTAAGAATCTGTAGCTATTGTATGTAAAATGAAGTAGATGCGATTTACTGACTCTTACCAGAAATCAGAACAAGAAGTCAACACGTGCAATAATTTTGATTTTTAATTTTAGTTATCAAACCAAGATGATTTTGAAGTTAAATGGCATTTCTTACGTTGGAGATTCAGTCACAGCAGTAGATGTTTTAAAGTTCAGGATTAAAAAAAAAACATATTCTGAGTTTGAGTTAGATAGTGGCTTCTGTTCTTGTATTCGCAGGGAAAGGATTTATTTTAATTTGCAAACTGAAGGTGTGGTCTGTGAGGACTGGAATAAAACAGTCAGAAAAGATGTAGTCATAATAAGAAGTGAGTGAATTCAAAGGATTTGGTGGTTTTAAATAGCTATAATCTGAGACCAAATAAGATCTGGTTGCTGACCATGACATTTGGCAAATTTGTCAGTAAGCAGAACTCATGCTTTAATTTTTTTCATTTGGCTAGAGTAATATGGACTGTTTCGTGGCCTGTACCATATTTTTGTCAGCATGTGGGTGGAAGTGAAGCATTCTTAGACTGATGGTATTTACCCTCTTTTTACTTCTTTTCAAAACATAACTGAAATGAATTTGTTTTAGTTGCAAATTAACTGAATTTTAGTTACACTTTACCTCATCATGATGGCACCAACATTAAAGTGTTCTACAATAAACCAAATGGTCAGAAGGAAAAGAAACAAACCTGCCCAGTTACCATTTTAGAGTATATTCTCTAGTCTCTCTTTCTATAGTGTAAATGCCCCTTTATGGCAGATAGATGCTATAAGTGTAACACTGCATGAGCTATGATGGAAAATACAGAACTAGGTAATAGCAACAGCCAGCAAAGTGAGATACAGCATTTGGACATAGTGACATGTTTATTTTTTGTTTCTCACATTTTGTCTCAATCAGGTTATATCCTTCAGTTTGCGACCTGCATACCTCTCAACAATTCTACTCAAGAACTCTGGACAAAGCCAAAATAATGGTGGTAACAATGGCCTAAAGGCAGGTACCATTTTTATATATTAATCTAATTCACTTAAAAAGTTAGTTGAGCAAAAGTTTCTACATCAGCATGCATCTGACACCACAAATTCCTATATATAAAGTGAAAACAGCCACTAATTTCATTCAATAAACAAAAAAAAATCATTCATTTAAACCTGAAGGGAATAAAGCCCTAAAATTAACTATATATATTTTTTCTTTTCTGTTCAAATTTTCATACCACTCGGAATTGTTCAAGAGGTCAAATGTTAATCATGAACAGTACTTTATGAAGGGTTAGACTATGTTTATAAAGTGATCTAGGCCTCTTTTACAAGTAAGATACCACTTGTATAAAGAGCTGCATTGTGTTTAGCTACAAGTATGAATAATCACTGAATGCACTACAAGTATAAAGCACCATGCATTCCACCCACTAAACAATGAGAAACAAATGATTTCCATACTGATTTAAATGATGGACAAACACCACAAAAAAAAAAAAAACAACCTTGTGGTTTAATGGTTGAAGGTGACAGACAGTTCCTGACTACCTCTTTGTGAATCTTTAAAGTAGTAAACTGTTCACCCAAACATTTCCCTTTGCAAAAAGTAGACTTTGAAGCACTGGGAGCTGCATTAGAAACATGTTGATCATTTCAACCATTTAGGAATCACTTTTTTTAAATTTGAAAGCCATTGGTAGCCCGAGTAAAGACCAACCTAATATGATTACTATCATAGCTGCTGGTGTACCTGCTCTGAAATATTTTTTTTCATTTAGTACCTGTGCTGATCACTGTAACCATTGTGAATCCTCTTGAAATTATTTCTCAAGTCAATAGCTTCCCTGCTGAAACTATTCCGATCATACAAATCCCTCTCTCTTAACATTTCTTTATTTTTTTACAAAATGTTTTTATTAATTTTATAACACAATAACTGAACAGTATAATATAAAGAAAAAAAATAAATAACAGATTTGACAATTTTGTCCAAGCAATTACATGATGGGTTGTGTTGTTAGTCCTTGCTTTTATAGTAGCAATCTCATTCTTACAAATGTATTTCACAAGATGAATAAACTCAAATTTAAAGACAGGAGTAGATTGGGATTTCCAACTTTTAATAACAATTTTCCTTGCTACAGAAAGGAGAGACCATAGTAAAAATGTTTGTTTTTTAGGAATGACTTCAAGAACAGGAACACTGAAAAAGATAAGGGAGTCAGAAATTGTACAGTTGTCATTCCATAGAGCTTTACAAAGATATTTAAAGTCTAACCAAAATGGGGAATTTATTTTACAATTAACAACCATAAGTATCCAGTCAGCATCGGGGTGTCCACATCTCCAGCATTTCATTTCATCCTTCTTGTACATTATTGCTAGTCTATGTGGAGTGAAAAAGACATCTATGTAAAAATTTCCATGTGTATACACTCCAGAACAGGGAAGATGTGGATTCCTTCATCGACTGTAAACAAAGTTTTTTTATCTTTTTATGAGAATGTTTGTTTATTAACTTCACTTGAATAATTCCAAAAAGAAACATCTGTTTTGCTAAAATCATTTCTGAGAATTTTATAAATAGCAGATATATATGAAGTATTCTTGGGTGAGCTATTAATAATTGTTGAGATAAAATCCAAGATTTTTAAGTTACTCTTATACCTCTAATGAAGGTAAGGCTTAGTATGTATAAAATGCTTACAAGTTTGGATGTCCAGCCAACTGCAATTTTGCAAACTATATCTGCTGATCAAATAGTTTGCAGAACTTATTTTATAAGCTGAGAGAAATTGATTCCAATATAATAGGTCACCCTTCTTAAATTCTAACATTTTCTGAGTATCAAAAGATATCAAACATTCATTTGTATAACAGTAACAGCATAATTATTAATAAATTTGTAATTAACTGATTAGAAAGCAAACATTTTAAACAGCAGCAATATTTGGTTTATAAGACGTTTGAGAACAAGTTTTGATGTTTCACTTTGAATGTATATGTTTAAAATCCATATAAAGATGTTTGTATGTATTTCAGTATATGATTCAAGCAATGTCCTTTTACTATTAAGAAGTAAGGCTTCATGTATTAATTTCCAATATGATACATAAGAAGTATTATTCCAAAATAACACTATGTTAATAAATGCCGAGTTTAAATAAAAATCAATATTTGGAAACCCTATACCTCCTTCATCCCAACTTGTGGTGTGCCAGAGAAGAGAAATTCTTGTATTTTTTTTGGGGGATACCACAGGAAGTCAAGTAATAAGTTATTAATTTTCAGTTTAATTTTGACAGGTGGGAGAATTATTAGAGCTTGGCCAATGAATATGATTTTAGGTAACAGAATAATTTTGATTAAAGTTAGTCTGTCTTCAAATGTGAAGAAGAGTCTGTTCTAACTCTCTGTTGGACTGTGAATTGAGTTTATAAATTGTTGGTAATTAGATGTGAGTGATTTTTATAATTAGATTCAATAATGATATCTAGATATTTAATATGCATGCCCTCCCAGTTTATGTCTCTTTTTGATCTACACTTCATAGTAACATTTTATTCACTAGAAGAACCTGCATTTTGTTGTGATTGAATTTTAGGCCAGAGATGTTTGCAACTGAATTTTCAATATCATTAGAAGTTATTAGTAGTTCATCAGCAAACAGTTATATCTTGGGGGATAATTTGTGTGACACTTTATATCCTTTAATGCTGTCATTATTTCTAACATAATTTGCAAGAAGGTCAAGAGCCAGGGCAAAGACTAATGGGGAGAGGGCACACCCCTGTTTAGTACCTGTTAATATTTCAAATGGGCTAGATAGATAAGATCCAATCTTTACATAAGCTATGGATTTTTCATATAGTTTCTTAATTAATCCTATAAAGTTTGGGGAGAAATTGTATTTTTGCAGAGCTTTAAACAGATATGGCCAACTTAGGGAGTCAAAAGCTTTATCTATATCAAGACTTAAAATAGAAAGTCATTTTTTTCTTGTTTGCTAAGTCTATTAAGGACACTAATCTAATTACATTGTCTTGTACCTTTGTGTTTTTGATAAACCCGGTTTTGTCTTCATGAATTAATGTTGAAAGAGTATTATTTAATATGTCTGCTAAGATAGACATGAATATCTTGTAGTCAGTGTTAAACAAAGAGATTGGCCTGTATGATGTGCAAAGGTTGGGCTCTTTATTTGGTTTTAAGATGGGAGAGATGATAGCATATTTCCATGAAGGAGGGATGTTTGCTGTGGTTTTAACTTTTTGGAATGCATTGAGTAAGATTTTCAAGATGTTATCAGGCAAGAGTTTGTAAAAATCTAGAATTAGACCATCCAGCCCTGGTGCCTTTTTGTCTTAAAATTTTTTATTTGTTCCTTTAATTTTTTAAAGGAGAAGGGTTTATCTATGTTATTAATATTGTGTTTGGATGGTTTCTTTTGAATATTATTAGCAAGACAGTTGTCTATACTTTTATCACTTGTAGATGAGTTATTATTAATATTCTTGTAATGGTTTTTAAAACATAAGATTTTTTTTTAGATCTGCAACTTTGATAGTCTGATTATTTCTAGTGTATGTCATTTCTTTTATATGACTTTTCTCATTTAAATATTTAGATCTAATCACATTCCTGTGCATACTCTTGAGATTGAGTAGGACTGTAATCTGTTTTACAGTTTTATTGATATTTTATGCTGCATGATATCCTGATATTCCTTGTCCAGTTTACATGAAAGCTAATGCAGATTTGCCATTTGTTGTAAGTTTAGTTTTAGTTCATCCATTTCTTTTTGTATGTCTACCAGTTTTTACCCCACTCTTTCCTTTTATTTATATACCAACTGTTGACTTTACCATGTAAGACTACCTTTAAAGTGTCCCATAGGATAATATCTAAAACCTCTCCATTATTACTGGCATCTAGGTAAAGCTTTATTTCATCTAGAAGCCATTCTTTAAATCCTTGTACTGTTACTAGATAAGTAGGTAGTCTTTGGCAGAAGTGTAAGGGGTCTGTATTAAGTGTTACGTTGAAGGTGATAGCATTGTGGTCAGACAAAGGGCATAATGTTAGCATTACAATATCAGTTTTGGTCATTAAAGAACTGGTTACAAAGACTTTGTCTATGTTGGTGTGTGTGCCAAATTTGTAAGAGTAGTGAAAATACTTCGGGGGGGATAATATTTTTATGCCGTCAATGTCAATTAGGTTTCTGTCTTTTCTATAGTTTTTCAAGTGCTTGACAAAAGGGGACATTTTGAAGGGCTTAGAGCTTGTGGCGTCAGTGGAGGACAAGATATAATTAAAATCACCTGCTAATAGTAACTCACCTTTAGACTTTAATGTTATGGTGTCTAAATGTTTTTTCACAGTTTTAGTCCCAATATCCAGTATCCAGTAGGTGTTTGCAAAAGTGTACATCTTTTTATCTAGTAATAGTATGACTAAAGCAAGCATACCTTCATTGATTATGAGGCAACTATTTCTGGAATTCTCATTGATTTTCTGCTTAAAATTAGGACACCTCTTCTTTTGTGGTTGTAGTTTGAACTTACCAAAATCTTATAATCCTTGAAGGTTAATTTGTTTAGATCTTCTGTTATTAAGTGGGATTCCTGAATGAATGCAAAATCTGCTTTATGCAGCATTAAATATTTGTGTCACTACTCCTTTTCATGGGGGTTGTTCAACCCATTCACATTAATAGATAATAATGTTAAATATTATCATTTGATGGACACTGCTATTATAAGTAAAATTGAAAAGTGCTTTCCTTAATTCATTATGACAAATACATTTTTAAAACTGTTATGGACAATATAAAAACTCTAAATTTGAAAATAAAACTATATGTTTTAATAGCCTTCTACAAGGATATATGATATCCAGGCTTACTATATCTCTCATAGAAGTCACAAACTAACCATCTCATGACATCTAGTGGGAATTCCTAGCTACTGCAGGTTATTAGCAAGCAGAAAGGGAACTTTATGTTCATAGGTTCATAGGTATGTAATAGGCTAATGGCCCTGGAGCCTTTACAAGCCTAGCCCATAGGATTACCCTGGCATCGAGCCACCTGACCTTAGTTCCCAGTGCCTCTGTCAAGTAACAGCCACTGGAGTGATCCCCAAGGTGAGTTTTCTATTTCCCATCCATGCATCAAGCTTTCTCTTGAAGATGACCAGTGAGGTGCTCTGCTTGACATGTATGGGAAGTCTATTCCATAGCATGGTTAGTCTCTGGGTTATGAACCTGTCCCTCCAGCATGTTCTGTTGATTGTGGTAATAAGGTTGAGGTCTCTGGAGCATGTTGTGCAGAGGGATTGGGATTTCTTTAGATGTAGCAGTTCTAGCAGAGCTGGGTCAGGCATGGCTTTGTAAGTCAAGCAGAGATCGCCTCTAAGTAGGCGATATGAGACAGAAAATAGCTGGAGTGTTTTGAGTCTGTCCATATAGGACAAATGTTTAAGGCCTAGGATCCTCTTTGTGAGGTACTTTTGCAGCCTCTGTAGTTGTTGCCAGTGTCTAGTGACGTACATGCAAAATGGGGCATTGTACTCAATGACTGGCCTAATGAGGGAAGAGTAGAGGGAGACAATGACCTCCTTCTTCCTGGATATCAGCATATCATTGCTGGAGCCTTCCTGTGTCCTGACAGAGTGCTCTTCAAACTATCTGGAGATATATAGAGCTAAGTATATTTTTCTGGCACTTCAGAGTTGTGTACTGTTTATTGTTGCTTGACTAATTTTATATCATTGCTGGCTGACTTCAGAGTTGTGCACTGTTATTTTTGCTTCACTGTATAGTTTTTCAGATCTCTGCTGAAGGTGCTGTTTTTCCCCTACCCACCCTCCGTATTCCTGTCTTGTTTAAATTTGGAGGCTTTTGCAGTTGCCCGCCCCCCACTGTATATTTGATCTGGGACACACACCCCCGTCCCATCTCTTTACCTCATTCTAGCTAACAGACTCCTTCTGCACTTGTTTTTAGTCATTTTTAATTTAATTGCATTTTTTAAACTGTTTGGTCTAATATTGCTATAAATGTCCCATCCCTCCAGAATCTACTCCAACCCTATCGCACCACCCAGACACCACAGATCAGCAACAAAAAAACTTGCAGATCACTCTAAAGCCAATAACTCTGCTGGTGAAGCACTATTCTCTCTGCGCCCCATGCCAAATTACTGGGAACTCACCCCCCAATAACACCCCACCATCATGCACCAACTTCAAAACTTTTTTAAAAAAAATTAAAAAAAACATGCTGGCTATGCCCTTGCAACTCCCCCTCTAATATCATCCCACCCCCCCAAACTCTAATTCTTTTTCCTCCACTAAACTACTTTGATATGATAGCAAGCTCAGATGCTCAAGCTCAGTACTTATTATACATATACAGCAGACATTGTTACTGTTACATTTATTGTTTGTTAGATACATGCTCATTCTCTAAATATCTACTCTAGTTTCTACTAGTGTACTGATGTTGTATCTGTAAAAAGTAATTGTAATGTTAAATTGTTAATTAAATTGTAATTAATCCTATGTAAAAAATGTGTGTAACTTTGTCTGTTTATTTTTACTGTGGCTGTTCCTTCTTGGAATCACGCCCAAAAACTCATGATTCGCCCAAATTTAAATTCAACAAATAAATAAAATAAATAATAAATAAATTGCTACATACTCAAGTGTGCTAACTTGCACTGCATTTGAATTGTTTTTACTGCTGTTTTAGCTACTTTTCTGTATAAAAAAAATCTAAGCCTGTTTCCTACATTTCCTGCAACTACTGTAGTCCAGATTCAGATTTTCTGTATCCAGGACTGTATGTAAGCTTCTGAGCCCCCAGGATTTCTGTGTTGGAGGGAAGCCTTCTGGCTTATCAGTGGAAGTGGTAAGCATGTGGTAACCTATCTACCACATAAGGAGTGGTTCTGGCCCAGAAATTGTAGTTATTGGCCATTTGGGCAGTTTTTCCATTTCTCTCAACTTTCTGATTTAAAAGCCCACATTTCCACTTGTTTCCCCCCTTTCCTGTAACTAGTTTAGTCCAGATACAGATTCTTAGTTTTAGCACTTGAATTTGCTTATTCGTGATCAGCACTTGTTCAGAACTTGTAAGCACTAAATAAGCTACTAATTACTGTAGCACTCAACCTTCCACATTACCTAGAGGAAAACAGTTTTGGTACTTACTTTTTCTCACTTGCTTAGAGAAAAACAGCTCTTGTACTCACTTTGCTCACTTATCTAGGGGAAAATAGTTTTTAATTCAGGCATATCCAAGGGTCAGCTCCCAGTGTTCTCTCCTGTCTATCTGATGAATCTGGGCACCTTGAGACAATGTAGAAATTGCCTCGTACACAGACAACCCTCTCCTCCTACCACCTAACACTAAAACCTGTGAGAGATGCACTTATCTAGCCAAACTGGAGGTAAAGCTCTCTCCAACCAAGACTGAACTTGACAGTCAAGAGGAGAAGGTAAACACTTGTACCACACCACACTCATCACATAGTCTCCCTAAATCTACACCACCAAAATTCACACATAGAAATGCAAAAACATTTGCGGAGGCTCTCAATAATAATCTGCTCAAGCAACAGAGACCTCTAAAGCAGAAATGCAAGCAACAATCACCCCCAACACAACCCAAATGACGCATAGCCTGCAGACTCGATGTGCCACTTAACCACAGCCAATAAGGCAAAACAACGTACCCAACACACTAGTCATAGGTAACTCTATAGTCAGGCATACTGATGTCCCACTCACCAGGCTAAACAAGGAGAAGGTTACTGTCAGCTGCCTCTCGGGTGCCAGGATCCACCACATAACCCACTCACTCAGGTCACTCCACAAGTACGAATATGACTCTGTCATTGTCCATAGTGGTGTGAACGAACTGAGACGTACCTCCCTGGACTACATTAAAAGAGACATGGAAGAGCTCTCCGATCTTGTAGCCCAGGCAGGCATGACACTAGCCCTGAGTAGCATTCTGCCATCACCCAGAATGATACCGCAGTACAAGGACAAAATGATTGACTTCAACAATTGGCTAAGCTTCTGGTGTCATTCTAAAGGGATCCAGTATCTGTCTGCCTGGGATGACATAGTCAACAGACCATGATGCTTTGTCAGAGATGGCCTGCACCTGTCACCCCTGGGATTCCAGATACTGGCTAAGGTTCTAGCCACCCCTATAGTGCCTTTTTTAGGCAAGGTTCAAATGACAAATTCACCACCATAACAGGAACAGGCAAGCAAAAACTGAGGGTGATGCTACTCAATACTAGAAGTCTAAATCTCAAAATGCACTCACTTGAGGCACTCCTTAAAATGGAGAACATCGATATCTGTGCAGTGACTGAGACCTGGTTCAAGGCTCCAGAGAGCACCCCTGCACTACCAGGCTATAACTCTTACCACACTTTTCGGCCATGTAACCTGGACCGGAACACCAAAGACAGAGGTGTGTCCATATTCATTAAGGATAGCGACACCTCCAGGCTAGTTGCTCAGTATAATGCATCCAAGGTTATCCAAGTACAACTAACTCTGGGCAAAACTGCAATCCAAATTGTAGCTTGCTACAGATCCCCCACCATGCCCCAGGATTCCCACTCCTCTTTTCTTGATGTAATGGAAAATATTAGGGTTCAACCAAACACCCTAATAATGGGCGTTTTCAACTACCCCACCATTAACTAGGAAAACTACTTGTGTACCAACTCCTTTGTTCAATGCTTTCTGGAATTCATAAACTCCAATGCCCTAGATCAACTTATCCTCACCCCCACCAGGGGCAACAATATCCTAGATCTAGTCATTACCAACATGAGTGACTGGTGTTTCACACTTGAAGTCAACGCCTCATTGGTCCAAACCGACCATAAGTTAATCACCCTAGATATTCACATCCTGCCCCCACCCCCATTAAGGAAACCATGGTAAAAAATTTCTCCAAAGTCAACTTCATGCTTCTTAAGACAGAAGTGGTGAACTTCATGACACCCATGCAGGTGGACAATACAGTTACAACTACTGAATCCTACACAATTGCACTTTATAAGCACTTACAAGAGTGCATGGATTGTGCTATCCCAAACAGAACCAAGACGCTATCCTCTAAAAAAAGGAAGCCAATCTGGTGGTCCCCTACCATAAATAAACTGTACAACAGAAGGAAGAAACTGTTGCAAAAGAGAGTAAAATCCCATGAGTGGAGGAGCTCCCTTGTCAGCCTCAATAAGAAGCTGCGATCCCTGATAAAATCCTCCAAAGCTAGTTACGAAAACAAAATTTCCACTGATTCTAAAGACAACCACAAAGCATTCTATAGCTATGTCAAGAATCTCAATGGCAACACTCAGATCTGCTTTGAGTTACAGCACAATGGCACTAAATATACAGACCCAAATGATATTGCCAGCATCCTGGCAGATAGGTTTAGTGCTACCTTTACCCCCCTCTCACCCCCCCTAAAGGGCTTATCTCTATACCGGAAGAATGCAAAGTTCCTGTAATCACAGCTGCACAGGTAAAATCCACACTCTCCAAAGCCAAGAACACAGCTTCCATGGGACCAGACAACATCCCAGGCCGCGTTCTACATGAACTACAGAATGAACTAGCACCACACCTATGTACCATGTTCAATCATAGCCTCACCTCAGGCCTTGTGCCCGCTGAATGGCGCACAGTGAGGGTTATCCCACTCCACAAGGGGGGAGCCACCACGGACCCCAGGAACAAATGCCCGATTAGCCTGATGAGCCTGGACTGCAAGGCCATGGAACTTATAAACAAAGACACTGGTAATCTCCAAACTCTGGACCCCACCCAGTTCGGGTTTGTAAAATGCAGATCATGTCTCCTAAACCTGATAGACTTCTTTGAAGCAGTCACCAAAGCCGTAGACGAGGGGAAGGTGGTTCACACAGCCTATCTAGATCTTGCCAAGGCTTTCGACACCATCCCACACTCTGGAATTATAGATAAACTCACTAAACTAGGTATAAATCCCTATGTCACAAGATGGGATGCCAACTGGCTCACTGACAGAACCCACACTGTGAAAGTAGCAGACTCCAAATCTGACTTCAGACCAGTGACAAGTGGAGTACCACAGGGTTCAGTCCTGGGTCCTCTCCTGTTTGGTATCTACTTCTCTGAAGTACAGGCTAACACAGAAGGTCTTTGGCTAATGAAGTTCGCAGATGACTGCAAACTAGGAGCCATAATCGAAACTCCTAACGATGTGAACATCCTACAATAGGGCCTCACTGAGACAGATGCCTGGTGTCAAAGCCATGGCCTCACGCTCAATGCCAAGAAGTGCATTGTCATCCATTTTGGTAAAAACTCTTTATCCATGAGCTACTACATAGGTGGTAGTCTACTTAACACCGAAAGTGTGATAAGAGACCTTGAGACACAGGTGGACAGTAGTCTCTCCTTTGATAATCACATAGCCACAGTAGTCAGGAAATCCTTCTACGTGGCACACCTCATCACAAAAGGTTTCTCATCCAGGAAAAAAAGAGGTCATTGTTCCCCTCTACTCATCACTCATTAGACTCATTATAGAGTACAACACCCCTTTCGGTATTTACCTCTCAAGACATCTACAACAACTGGAAAGGCTGCAGAAATACCTCACAAAGAGGATTACCAGCCTCAAACAGACTGTCTCAAAAAACTCCAGCTTTACTCCGTCGCATATCGCCTCCAGCCTACTCAGAGGTGATCTCTGCCTAACATACAAAGCTATGTCAAACCCAGAGCTGTTGGGCATGCTCAACTTAAAGAAATCCCAATCCCTCTGAGCTACACGCTCTATGGACCTAAACCTTGTCACCACAATAAACAGAACATGCCGGAGGGATAGAATCCTGCCCCAGAGCCTTCCCATACTCTGGAATAAACTACCTATCTATACCAAACATAGCTCTTCATTAGCACTCTTCAAGAAAAATCTTGATGATTGGATGGGAACTAGGAAATTCACCCCAGGGATCACTTCTGTGGCTCTGCTCGACAGTGGCACAGGAAAATAATTTTCTTAGGTGGCAAAAGCCAGGGTACCTTTTTGGCTGGGCTTGTATAGGACCAAGGGCAGATAGCCTAGTACCTACCTGTGAACCTATGGATGCAAAACCCTTAGTAATGAGATGTGCCACACAGAAGGACTTTCTGACCACAGTGGCAATGTGGTAGTCAAAATAGAGGTTGCTGTCAACCTGTGTTCCCAGATCTCTTATAATGCCTTTTGTGTTCAGTAGACTACCATTGATGTGGTAATTCATGGGAACCAGTTTTTTTCCAAGGGGGACGACGACAGCTTTTTTGGCATTGAGCTATGTACATTAAAACATACAAAAGGAAAAATTCAATTTAATATACTATGTATGCATGAACTAAGAACATTAAACTGTATACAATTTCTTAAAATTCTTTATCTAAACAGACTAAGATAAATTGATCAATCCCAATAATTATTTGTTACTATGAATTAATACAGGACTGTAATGTCATTAAAGCAGACAGGAAAAAGGATGCATTTAAAACTGTCAGAAACATATTTGTAATTCTTATTTAAATATAAATGTAATTCAGATTAAATAAATCACTATTTACAGTAAAATATCTGCTTATAATATATATTAAATAAAAAATAATTGCTAAATGAATGAAAACACATTTCAAACAATCATTCTTGAGTCTGTCTGACTGTTAGAGTTCAGTGAAGAGAAACAGGTTCAGAGGTCATGCCTACTTCTTGGAAGACAGCACAGATTGTTTCTCATGAGTCTGTGAGCTAACTGAAGCCTTTAGAATCTTGAACTTGTGACAAAAGTTGTCAAAATTCCATCAAAAAAGTAAGGAGGAGGGAATTTTCTAGTTAAATGAAGCTCTTAAGCATAACTTGTAAAATGATGAATGTTTAAAATAAAGGCTTCAAATTGCCAACCATACACAGCTATGTTAGGTAAAATGAGCACATTGCAGAAGTTCAGTTAAGTAGTAAGTCACCACTTTCTTTTTAATTACTTAACAGTAACACAGTAAGCATTTCTCTCTCCTGCAGTGATTAAATACTATGACACTAGGACTAAAATGGAAAGGGAAGACACATACATAAATAAATAAGTATAGGATATAAAAGAAATATATATAAATATATGAAATGAGTATGTAATTTTATAGCATTTCACTAGTGCTATGCCATGTATATAAAGAGATAAAAGTATAAAAAGTAGTTTGCAGTTGGATAAGATTTTGATTTACTTGAATTGTGAGTAATATGTATTATCTATAAAGTTAGCATTGTTGTGGGAATGAATGATAACAGGAGAGAAAAAAAGTTATATTACCTTCTGTGTATGATTCCACATTATTTAGAAGGGAGAAAACACAAACATGCATGAAATGTGAAGTTATGTATAATCATTCGTCTCTGGGTTTCCTTTTTTCTTTAATAGTCCACTCAGATTTTCAAGCTTGTCTTTTTAAGTTCATTGAAGAATCCATTGGTTCAGGTTGGCTTAAAAGGTTCTTTTTTTGGACAAATGTGGATGCTTCTTCGAGACAATGAAATGTTTTCTTTCCTTCTGGCAGGGATAGTCTTATTCTTGCTGGGAATATGAGTTGTGCTTCGATTCCTTCCTTTTTTCTTCTTTTGGACATTACAAGGGGTGAAATGTCGATGTCAAACCTAATAGTTTGGTCACTCATTTTTAATGGAGCAAGTGACCAGGCAGTTCTTAAAACAAGGTCTTTGTCTTGAGGGGAGATACATCTTACAATAATAGATCTTGGATGGCTGTTTTTACTGGATACAGAACTTGTCGTTAAAGACCTGTGTGCCCTTTATATCCCAAAGGATAGTGCTTCAGGTAGGTTTAGGATTTTAGGAATCCAAGAAGCCAGGAAATTAATCACATTGTCCCCCTCCAATGCTCCAGGATGCCATACAGTCTTACGTTGTTTCGCCTGGTTCTATTCTCAATGTCATCTATCTTTTCAATGAGTGGTGTTTTCTTGAAGCAGAAAGTCTATGTTTTTCTCTCTTTCTGTTAACCTGTAGCCTATATCTGTTGCACAGTCTTCCAAAGCAGCAATCTGGGCAGTTTGTTGTTTAAGGACTTCATTTAATAAGGTTATTTGTTTGGTAGAATCTTCTTTTATATTGTCCACTTTTAAGTTTAATTTGCCTATTTTTTACCCACCAAGTCTTGAAATGTAGTAAGTATTGCCTGTATTTCTTTCTTCATTGGAGTTTCTTGCTCAGAAAATTTGGAGCTGTTCATCTTCCTTTGTGAATGTGATTTCAATGTCCCTTCTATTCGAACGTTTGACAGGAAAATATGAAAATGTTAGCTTAAAAATTACACCAACTTGTAGCTTACAACTTCCAGAATCTGATTTTAGTAGTTTCACATCTTTGTTGGGGACATTAAATAAAAAAATCCTGTCAGGAAAAAATAAAGACTACAGACCTCAATAACTCTACTGCTTTCAGCTTGCCACCCAAGCCACGCCCCTCTCTTAACATTTCTTAATGTTGACTATTCTAGACAATGTAATATGAATGATTCCTGCAGAAATAACTCCTATCTCCATCACACCAAGGCTTCTGTCCTTCCCACAGTACTAGCACTGCCCTTCTAACTTATATAGATACTGTCAATAAAGCTAGAGACAATTGTAAACTAGTCTCTTCCTTACCTCTAGACTTATCTAAAGCCTTCAACACAGTTTGTCACAGCAAACTTCTACTTCAGATGTCCTCACTATGTCTCTCTCAATCCACTCTTCTGTGGTTCAAAAGCTACCTGTCCAATAGGTATCAGTCAGTAAAATGGCACTCCATGCTCTCTCCTTACCTGACAGTCACCAGCAGCATACCACAAGGCTTTTCCTTAGTCCCCCCCTTTAACATTTTCACCATAACCCTCTATACTTCCACAAAACAGGCCACCCTAATACAATACGCAGATGATTCCACTCTCATTGGCTCTTATGACAACATGGTACACCTCCAAGAAATTACTTAGGAGGCTATAACAGCCACTGAAATGTGGCTTTGTAACTCAGAATGCATGCTCAACCCAAAAAAGACCAAACTATTACTTTTTTCCCCAAATCTTTCTCATGATAAAACAAAATTAAAAGTCCTCTGTCTTGATAATACAACCATTAAAGTCACTTCTCATTTCAAACTATTAGGAGTGATAGTGGATAATAATCTTATATTTGACCTGCATATACAAAACTGCATAAGAAAAACTCATCAAAAACAAGGGATGCTCAACAGAGCCAAAACCTCTCTCACCAATGCAACTAAAACTACACTTGCCACTACTCTTCTCCTCACCACACTTCTTTATGGTGTTCACATCCTTACTAACCTCCAGGCTTCACACAAATTAAAATGTGAACAATGCTATAACAAAAAGGCTTCTGAAAAATTAATACTTGAACGATGCTATAAAAAAGTTGCTAAATTTGCAGCACATTCCTCTTTCAGAACCCACTAACGTCAGGGGCGGCTCGTGGCATCGGGCTGCCGGACTGCAGCCCCCTCAAATTAAAAAAGAAAACAAAAAAAAAAAAGAAAACAAAAAAAAAATATTTTTTTAAATTTCGCGCATGCACAGTAGTCCCGACTACCGTCGGTCTATGCGCATGCTCAAGGCAGTCCGGCAGGACCCATAGAGGGACGCAAGGAGACGTCTGTGCACTTTTAAAGTGCACAGACATGCTGGGAGGATATATCGCATCCGGACTGCAACAGCCAGAACAGTCTTGGGAGGGAGCTTGGGATCTCGTCGGCGGGAAGGAGCTTTACTGGGATCTCGCGGGTCTTTGTGAGTATTGCACGGGCAGGATATGGTATGGAGAACAGACAGGTAAGTGTATGGTGCATTTTACTTTATGTGTTGGTGCTTTTAACTGGAGTTGTGTATGTGTTAGCTGGTGCTTGTAACTGGAGTTGTGTATGTGCTAGCTGGTGCTTGTAACTGGAGTTGTGTATGTGTTAGCTGGTGCTTGTAACTGGAGTTGTGTATGTGTTAGCTGGTGCTTGTAACTGGAGGGGGGGTGTGTGTGAAATGCCCCAGGTGGTGGTGTGGTGGTGTGGAATACCAGGCTTGAACCCTGTACCCTGTATGCAGGTGTTAAAGACTTGAGTTCCCTACCCACCACCATTTGTAAAAATGCAGATTTTGCCTCATATTTGATCTGATCTGTTCCTCATAATATCTGTGGTTTGTAAATGTTGCAATGCTTGATATTTGATGGTGTAGTAGCATTGTTGCCTCACAGCTGCAGGTTCTCAGGTTTGATTCTTGGCTGGGGTTCCTTCTTTGTGGGGTCCGTATCTTCTCCCTGTGTTTGTGTGGGTTTGCTTTTGTGTCCTCCCATGTTACAAAGACATGTCTGCATTATTTCTTCCTGGGCCTCTGCTGAAAATTGTTTTTTGTTCCAAGTCAGACTGTCCTGATTAACAAATGTTAAATAAAATTGACAGGCATTTGAATTTCAGACTTCAGGTTTCTGAATGTTTAATTCCTTGCAGATTTGATGGTGCAGTGGTAGTATTGTTGCCTCACAGCTATAGGTTTTCTGGTTTGATTCTTGGTTGGGGTGGCTTCTGTGTGGAGTCTGCATCTCCTCCTGTGTTTGTGTGGATTTGCTCTGGTGCCCTGCCATTTTACAAAGACGTGTCTGCAGTATTAATCCCTCGTCTCTGCTGAAAATTGTTTTTGTTCTGTCCGCAGTAAAATTGACCGGCATTTGAATTTCAAACTTCATGTTCTTCAGAATACATAGTAGCACAACCTTTTTTTCTAGCAATTTTCTAAGTTTATAAGATGAATAATTTAAATTTGTCCCTATTTTTGGGACTGTATTCCCCCCATTATTGGCTTCGTCCAGGTTTTTGTGCTAAGGTTGACAGCTATGGCAAGAACTGAATTCACTGAATATGGACTGCAGAATTGTGCATATTTACTGATAAAGGTGCACTGTAGAATTGTGCATATTTACTGATAATGGTGGACTGTAGAATTGTGCATATTTACTAATAATGGTGGACTGTGGAATTGTGCATATTTACTAATAATGGTGGACTGTAGAATTGTGTATATTTACTAATAATGGTGGACTGTGGAAGTCTCAGTAGACTTTTTATGATAAATGTTCTCAACTGGGCAGTTTTGCCATTATGGGTGCATATGTTTTGTTTCATTGCTTACTGGAAAAATGTTCAAAACAAATTTAAAACACCCTCTAACAAGTGTACTGTATTGTACAAGGAATATAATTTTTAGTACAATGAGGAAGGTGTATCAAAGAGCACATGTATGTTTCATATGCAAGGCCTATGATTCAAAACAGCCCAAAATTAATCTTTATCTGCCACTGGCAAAATGTATTTTCTTTGAATGTGGGTTTCAATGCTGTTTCAATGAATGTGAGTTTCAAGGGCAGAGAAGTTTTAATGCTAAGTTTTCATTGTGAGACTGCATTGCTTTGTTTAACAGATGACTTAATGTTTGTGCTGTAAAATACAAAATAAAACTTTCAAATGAAGTCCAATCATTGAAGTAAAGCAGTATGCACATTGGTGTTTATGGTAAATGGAGTGAAATAGCCAAGTAATGGTTAATTGGAATGGCTGCAGAGGCTCCAGTTCAACCATTATTTTGTCGGGGGGGGGAGGGCAGCAAACTCAGACAGGCCCATCTGAACTATACCTCCCAACTGTCCAGATTTTCAAAGAATGAATAGATTTTTGCTTCTTATTTTTGGTTTGTTGTTCATAAAATTTGTAGTTTTAATTCCTAAATGATTTGCCAGAAGTCACTAAATAATAAGTTTCAGACTTCATAACCTTCATAAAAATGCATGTTAAAGTAAGAGCCGTTCTATCAACTGCCTCAATTTATACAAGAGCAATTTTTAGTACTGTTTATATGTGCCCCCAATATATTTGGCCTTGTTCAGATTTACTGCATTAACAGGTTGAGAGGTACATGCAAATAAATTGCTTTATAGAATTAGGCATAGTCAACCTCTCAACTGTCCCCAATTTTTGGCTCAAAATGTTGCTCTTCCCCCTAATAATCCCTCCGCAAAATAGCAATTTTGGAAGAAAACATGGAGGGTTTACAATTAAGAAATAACTGTAATAATCAAAGTTATAGATTACTTGAAATGCATGTAGATTCTTTTATTTTGTCAGCTGCTCAAGGTAGCAGTACTAAGTGTCCCTTCTTTGACAGGTAGCAGCTGTATTGTGTGTCTATTTTAGATTTTTGCATCACATTTTTGGTCCATTTTTCATAAAATTGTGTTTTTTGGCAAATTAGTGACAAAGCACTAAAGACTGAAGTTAGAAAATGACAGACATTTGAGTTTCAGATTTTATACCCTTCAGAAAATTCATACTAATGCAAGACCTATTCTATTATCTTTCTAAGTTTATTAGAGCAATATTTAAAAATTGTCCTTATTGTTGTGCCTTTGTCCCACTTCTGTGTATGGCTTTGTCCAGATTTCTTGCTCTTGAGGTTGAGAGGTATGACAAATGTGTCAGGGCCATCACAGTCAGCCAGAGAGATTTCAAATTGTGACATGCTTGTTGCACCCCACTCCCCCATGTAGTGACTCTGGATGTGTCCAAGCAAGGCAAGGAGTAGTTGTATCTACCTTGGATGGGGAGGACACACTGCATAAGTACTACAGTGGCTTTTCATCTGTCCTTGATTTTGCAGAATGGTCTGGTTTCTGTCATATTTTTGTACTGTTGATTTATGCTTATTACTCAGGTTTATGCTTATTATGCTTATTACTCAGATTTATGCTTATTACTCAAAGTGCCTGTTGCTCTGTGTTTAAGTAGCAATGCTTTAATGACCATAAGGTAAGCTTGTCTGACATCGTAAGATGCAAGTAAGCTTTAATAAGCATACTGTTAAAGAATTGCCAACATTGAAAGCCTTTCTGTTGTTGCCATGCAGAGAATACTTGACTAGATAATGTATAAGCCTTGGGTATTAAAGGACAGGATTCCATTATTTTAAAAAGTTCATTACACTTGTTGGAGACTTCCAGTCATCTCTACAGACTTTACCCGTAAACTAAACAGAATGCCAATCATGTGTGGTCCATAACCTGTACAGTAATCCTTTAAGCAATGTATCTTGAGCTTGTTTCTTGTTTGCTTTTCATTTTTACTTTTATCATGTTTTCCCCATGAAACAAGTTGTCAGGCAGCAGGTCTTTTTTGGATAAGAAACATTTTTACAAGTGGGGGCATCACATAGATTTCTACTTTCAGCATGTCGCTTGGTACTTTAATAAAGCTGAATATATTATAATTAGAACTGCAGTGCAAGGAGAAGTGGTTTGAGTTGAGTGCTTCTGGTTTTTCTTATACTTGATTTTGACTGGCATTCCAGTAATGTATTTAAAAAGTAATTTATTTTTTCATGCCTCACAACCATTTGTTTCCATCTAGATATTAAGTAAGCTGTCATGCAGCCAATGCATTGAAATATTTTTATTCTTGTACACTTATTTTTGTCTTGATTGGACTTTCATAATGATGGTTTGCCACCCAGGGCAGCGTATTTAATTAAAGTTAGTTTTTTGTGGTTTTGTGCATAGCTCCTCCCCTTTATGGTTGACCACACCCCTTCCCTTTGACCCCACCCATTCAGCGTCTCCTGCAGCCCCCCCTGTGATTTGAAGTCACCAGCCACCACTGACTAACGTATAGCACTGAAAAGCCTTAATTGGTTAGAACTACCACATCAGCTAACATATACACAGCTTCCTACTACCTGTAAAATTATCCAACGTCCATCTGCCTGTTCAGCACTAAAAAAAACATTCTACACAACTATGTTCCCAATTGGTTATTGTGATCCAGTGACCAAAAACTCCTATACAAACCTACAAAATCTGATGGGCATTGTACTCGTATAAGACTGCTAAAGCCTTGAACTCCTTACATGTATCCATCAGGTCTATAGCCTCCTTCCCATCTTTCAAAAACACTCTGAAAGACTTTATAGCTAAAATCTGGCTCTGTCCTTACTTAAAACCAGGATAAATGATATCCCTAAATGTGAGCAAGTACCTTTTCATTCCTTATACCACCTTACTCTCCCTTCTTCACTTACTTCCTTACTGCTAAGTCTTTTCCCTGACTTTCTTTCTAAATATAGCATAAGCCTATTTTTCCATTACTTCATATTGCAATTCCTATGGTATTAGACTACCTTACCTTTAATTTCTCTATAAAATGTCTAAAATTTCTCTAAATATTAAATGACTGTCATATAAGTGCCCACAAATTACCACATAGGTGGTAATCCATTAAGTATAGAAGAAGTAATTAGGGACCTGGGGACCCAAGTTGATAGCAATCTCTCATTTGACAACCATGTGGCCAAAGTGGTTAGAAAAACATTTTATATAGCCCACCTAATCATGAAGGGATTCACATCTAGATCAGGGGAGGTCATCGTGCCTCTTTACTCATCCCTCATCAGGCCCATAATTGAGTACAATGCCCCTTTTGGGATGTACCTTACCAGACACCTGCAGCAACTGGAAAGACCCCAAAAGTACCTCACCAAGAGGATCAAAGGGCTCAAACAGATGCCATATGCCCGGTTAAAGAAACTCCAGCTCTACTCAGTGGCATACCGCCTGTTCAGAGGCGATCTGTGCCTGATGTATAAAGCCATGTCCAACCGAATTAATGGACATGCTGCACCTCAGAAAATTCAAATCCCATCGAGCTATGAGACTTGAACCTCAGCACTGAAATTAATAGGACATGCTGGAGGGACAGATTCATAACCCAGAGGCTCCCTTCACTCTGAAATAAAATCCCAGTCCAGGTTAGGCAGAGTCCCTCATTGACTCTCTTCAAGAGGAATCTTGATGAGTGGATGGGAGATCATAGGTTTACCCCGGGTATCACTTCTGTGTCACTGTTAGACAGAGGCACAGTATACTAACCTCGAAAAAGGGCATAGCAAAATAAATTTAAAATGGGTGGCGAAAGCCAAACACATTCTGGCTAGGCTTATAAATGCCCTAGGGCAGATAGCCTAGTATGAACCTATGAACCTATATACCTTTTATCAATTCTTAGCCAATGTTTTTATGTCTACTTTTTGATAATTATTTAAACTGCAGATTTTTTTGTTTTAATTTTGAAAATTGCAAAATTATTGTTCTTATAACGTTTTGTAATAATTTGGAGCTTTTCTCCCACGGCCTCCACTGAAAATGGGCTTCTCCCCAGTCAGACTTTCCCGATAATCTATTGTTAATAAATAAATAACTGCTGGCGGCTGCCTATGAGGCATTCTAACGAAAAGGTTTGTGGTATAAGGACATTTGTGCCAAGTTATCTAATAGCTTGGTAAAAGCAACATTCAGAACATTAACTATAAACAAATTATTTTTGGCCATAAACTGAATCTCACACTAATTAGAATTCCCAGTCCACAAACATTTCCAAATCACTTGTTTTAGTCCTCCTTATCAGACAGCAGTCATTCAAATACTGTCACAGCACACAGCCATACAATTTTATATTTTATTGTTATCACTATCATACATGGTTTTCATTTCCAAAAATCCCATAAATACACCATCATGTACAGGGCAAAAGTAGCCCCATAGGTGTCCTCTGAAGTTAGATGTAACATTGTCCTTGGAAATAAACCACATTTCTTCTAAAATAAGTTTCAACTGTCTCTGCACAAATTCATTGAACTAATAATGGTATAACCCAGAAACTCCAAGAAAGTTTTTAACAAACAAACCACGATGATGGAGAATATCAACATATGGTGCCTGAACTTTCAATGCACACATATATGTAGAATTATCAATGCAATCATCCCCAATAAGTTGTAAATATTGGTTAATATTCTGAATTCTAGAAGTGATATGGATAAGTGATGGTTAAAATCAAACTTGCAGCTTAGAAAATGTAACATCCAGCAGGCCATTTTATGAATTTTGGGGGACACACAGCATCTTTAACTGCGCAAGACTATTAGTCTCAGTTCTCCTTCAAGCTGATCAGAAATAATAATTCCTTTCAGAAAAAAAAACATTAGCCTGTGTTTCGAACTGAGGTATAGGATAAAATGACAACCTATAATTAAAATGAATGTTCCTTAACTGATTAAAGGCTTCATTATCATAATCAGCCTTAACTAATATTATTAGAACCCCACCCTGATCAACTGTGGTGATAACCAAATTTAGACTGGATTTGAACTTAACTAGTACTTGTTTTTCTTCAGTAGTCAAACTGTGACCAAAGTTAAAAAAAGTATCACATTGGTCAAATAGCTTAACAGTGAGATGGTAGTGAGCCTGAAAGGTGAACATTTGAAATTTGAAATACATCATCTCTTTTTACAACCTGACGAACATTTAACCTGCTCTAAAATGTTTTTATTTATTTACTTACTTCCATTTCAGATCCTACTGGGCTAGTTGTTCCTTTTTCAGAGGACGCCCAGTTATTAAAGTTCTACATATAAGCCACAATTATAGTTGATACAAAATAAATATGATCCAGTATATTAGTTACACAGTGTGTGAGAGTAAACAATGTTATTATGTACACTTAGTTACATATTCAGTATACTAGAAAACATGCAATATATACATATTTAGAGGCACTTAAAGTGTATAAATACAGGAACTCTATAGAACAGTCTACACTAAGCAATCTGAAGACGAAGCATTATGAGCTGCATTATATTTGATAAAAGGAAGACAAGAAGAATAAAAGATAGTCACATGGCTTAAAAAGGTGGGATATTATAATCACTAAGAAGATTAAATATGGAGGAGAGTGACAGAAGGCATACAGAAAAGGTGTAGCATAACAAGTGAAAAAAGAATAACATAAAGAGAAAAAGATCTTTAATGCTGAACATAAAGAGAAAAAGATCTTTAATGCTATGTACTTGGGGCTTGATGTAGACATGGAAGGGAAGAGAGAATTTTAGTAATGAAAGTATACAAGCTAGAAGACTGTGACTGCTGTCAGGGGGATTAGGAGAAGTAAGGATATTGTGGAAGAAAGCTTCATATGAGTTTCTAGGCCATTTTGCTCAATCAACATATGCACCTTGCCAATGCCATCATAAGGTTTTCCATCCTTTCTCAAGGAGGCAGAGGCAAATTATTCCTGGGGTCTGCTTGAGAGTACCCATCCAGCTTTAAGATGCTAAATAACACTGTTTAATTTGTAGAGGAAATTTATTCCAGAGAAGGAGGAGACATTGGATGATGAATCTCTCTCTCCCTGTCTCTGGTTCTAGTATTTGGTAAACTGTTAGACATTGAGATACTGGAGGTCAAGGAATACCAGATCAATAATGGAGTGGTATACAAGGCACAAATTCCCCCCTCAGGAGTCTGTAAGATACAGAGTACAGGGGCAGAGCTTCCAGTTTCTCCTAAAAACTAAAGTTTTTAACACCAGAAATCTTTTCTGTTTGGATCCTTCAGGTCTTTTTGTGATTGTTGATATGCTGAATGATACAAAACTAGGTGATTTACTCTCTAATGGGTCTGATTACCAATATAAAGGTGATTAACTACCCCACCATAGACTGGGTGAACTATTCCTGCACTAATGCACTCACCCAACAATTCCTTGACTTCATCAGTTCTAACACACTATATCAGCTGGTCACATCCCCCACAAGGGGAGATAACATACTGGAATTGGTTCTCACCAACATGGGCAACTGCTGCACCACTCATGTAGTATGTTCTTCCCTGGTGAGATCAAATCATCGGTCTGTCTCATTCAAAGTTTATATCCCCCCGAACCCCTCCCCAGCCATAACCAAGCTAAAAAACTTCTCAAAAGTTGACTACAACCTCCTAAGGGAGCATATCAGCAGCTTCACACCACTCACCCCTCAGAGGATGCAGACAACTATGCTGAACAGTACGCCAGTGCAGTATACATGCACCTGTACAACTGCATGGACTCAGCCATACCCAACAGAACTAAAACAAGCTCCTCAAGGAAACACACACCTATCTGGTGGACATCCCCTATCAACAGGCTTTACAACAAAAGGAAGAAACTGTTGTCCAAGGGTAAAAAGGAACAAATTCCAAATCAGAAACACTCCCTCCTCAACCTCAACAAGCAAATTAGATCACTAGTGAAAACCTCCAAAGCCAATTATGAGTTGAAACTAGCCTCCAAACAAAGGAAACCATAAGTCCTTTTTCAGTTAGGTTAGGAACCTCCATGGCAAAGCCCAAGTTTGTTCTGAACTAGTACTTAATGGTACAACTTACATTGACCCTGCTGACTTAGCCAACCTGCTAGCTGACAGGTTCAGTACAAACTTCACCCCCTTATTGTCCCCCAAAAGCCCAGTCACCATCCCCGATACTCGTCCCACACCTCACATCTCTGTAAATCAAGTGTTAAAGGCCCTATCCAAGGCAAAGGGCACAGCCTCCATGGGACCTGATAGTATCCTAGGCTGTATTCTGCACCATCTCCAGCAAGAACTAGCTTCACCACTGAGTACCCTATTCAAGCACAGCCTAATTACAGGCTTCATTCCAGCAGAGTGGAGAACCACCATTGTCATCCCCTTGCACAAAGGTGGTGTCACAACTGACCCAGGAAACTGTCACGCCATTAGCTTGACAAGTCTGATCTGTAAAGCCATGGACCACATTATTATAGAGCTCATAAACAAGGACATAGGCAATCTCCATGCACTCGACCCCAACCAATTCGGATTTGTCAGGGGCAGATCTTGCCTATTGAACCTAATTGACTTCTTTGAGACTGCTACTAAGGCCCTGGATGAGGGAAAGTCAGTCTATACAGCTTACTTTGACCTGGCCCAAGACCTTTGACACAATCCCCCACTTGGGCATCATTGAAAAGCTAACACAACTTGGTGTTAATCCCTATCTAGTCAGATGGGCGGCCAACTGGCTCACTGATAGGACCCACAAAGTCAAAATAGGCACCACTACATCTGACGGCAGACCTTTCACTAGTGGTGTCCCCTAGGGATCTTTCCTGGGACCCCTACTGTTTGCCATCTACTTCTCACTACTTCTCAGAGTTCCAGGCAAGGACAAAGGGCCTGTGGATAACCAAGTTTGCAGATGACTGTAAGTTGGGTGCTGTCATTGACTCTCCAAATGATGTTAAACTGCAAGAGGTTCTCACAGCCACAAATAACTGGTGCCAAAGTCATGGCCTTAAGTTAAATACAAATAAATGTGTCATACCATTCATCAAAAACACAGCCCCTGCTGATTACCACATCAATGGCAACCCCCTAAGCACACAACCTGTGGTGAGAGACCTTGGTGCTCAGGTTGACAACAATCCCACATTCGACCATCATGTGGCAGCGGTGGTCAGAAAAGCCTTTTACTTGGTTCCTCTCATAAGTAAAGGGATTGCATCCAGAAAAAAGGAGCTTATTACCTCTCTGTACTCCTCTCTTATTAGACCTATAATTGAGTATAACGCCCCATTTGGTATGTACCTCTCCAAACACCTGCACCAACTGGAAAGGCCACAGAAATACTTCACAAAGAATACATGCCTTCCAACACCTGTCCTTTGTGGACAGGCTTAAGTCACTATCACTCTGCTCAGTAGTGATCTGTGTCTCGCCTACAAGACAACATTGGACCCTGCCCTACTAGAGATGCTCCGTATCCATAAGTCTAACTCCTCGTGCATTACCCACTTGATAGGCCTAAATCTAATATGCAACATCAACAAAACCTGCTGGAGAGACAGGTTTGTCTCCCAGAGGCTGCCCTTTCACTGGAATAGACTCCCCATACATGTCAAACAGAATACCTCATTGACTCTCTTGAAGTGCAACCTTGATGAGTGGATGGGAAACCACAAATTTGACCCAGGGGTTCCACCTTTATCCCTCACTGACAGGGGTAACTGAGGTTTCTTTTTTGGGGATAAACTCTTGGCTAAGCTTATGAGGGACCCAGGGCCATTAGCCTAGTAACCTCCTATGATAACCTTCTTGAATCTGGATGAGATACCTTTGGCTATTAACTGTGCTAAATAGAAGGATTTCTTGATGATCATTAAAGAAGATGAAACTTTTGAACATGTGCCCAGGTTCCTGCCTACCTTTTCATTTAGCAACAGTGTACCTTTTACACTGTACATTGTGGGCAATTTTTGTTTTCTGAAAGAAACACTACTACAGTTTAATTCCATTTTCCAAACACCGGATTTTAACTAGACTAAGCTCATTCAGAAGAGTGCAGATTTCGGACAGGATTACCAGAGGTCCTGGTCATTATTTTTGAGACTGGAGAAGCAGATGCAAAAAGCATGGGTATCCAGTACAGAGCCCTGGGTACTTTACTGGTTACGTTAACATTATTTGAAGAAGCACCTGCCACATGAACTACATGGGCTGTCTCTTTCAGCTAATGGCTATCCATCTTATCATGTAAGGCCATATTTGTAGAGATATCAGTTTCCCTAAAATTCTGTTATGAGGTATGCTACTGAATGCTTTGGACAGATCAAGACAAGCTTTATGAACAGCATGAACCTTTATGGCATATTGTTTAACCGTCACAAAGAAATTAACACAATTTAACATACATAAATTGTAAAGGGGCAAGCCTAATTCTTAATATCATAAATATTGAGATTGGTTATGATATGGTCTATATCTTTACATATCAGACTCATGAGGTGATTGGCCTGTAACTGGCATCATTTGGTGATTCCTATATATTGAGCTGGTGGAAGTGATTTAAAAGTTTTTATTGTTTGGTTTTGTTTGCATGTCTAGTGGAACAGAATTCCACAACTTTATTGTAGTAGTAGTAGAATATAGCAACTTACCAAAATATTTATTTAATTTAAGAAACTGATTCTGGTTGAAAGACTGGAGTGATCTTAAAGGTTGAACGTTGCATAAAGTAGGGCATGTGTATGGTTTATACTGAATGTTGTGAATAACGTCTAATGATCTGAGGTCTAAGAGGCTTATACTTCCAAAAAACGTATCTATTTGAGTGCTATGTAGTCATATGCTTTGTTTGGTAGGTTAGCCATAAACCATGTTACTTTTTATATGTAATCTCTTAATTATGTAGGACTTCTTTGATAGACTGGAGATTTGGTGATGCATATGGAAATGTTGGGAATAAATGTTTTGGCTATGGTAAGTAATGATGTTGGCATAAGTTATGTTTTTTATAACATCCCTAATTTCTGATTAGTTTTTGTTATGCCATAGTCAATATATTAAATTTCAGCTGTTGGTATATTGTTACTCCAAGTAAATTAGTGTGGGTTGCTTGTTGTACTGGTCAGTAATTCAGAGAAGTGATGTTACTGTATTTTAATCATGCTTTTCAATTTGTAGTTTAGCTAAACTGAATAAGCAGTATTTAAGAGGATATCTTTGTTTGAAAGCAGCTTAAGGGATTGGAGTTCTGTGGAAACTTTAACAGAAGATATAGTGAAATTGCACATTATAGCAAGGTGGTGTTTGTGGCTGTCATTTCCATGTTAGTGATAAATATGTCAAATGATAATGGCTTCAAGACAGATCTTTGTAGAACCCCAATTATAATTGGTAGGTAGATTATCATTCCACTGGACATATCATGTGTTAGTGTAGGTACCTTTTAAACTGCTTAGCAGCTGGGGTTTGTATAAAGTTGACAGTCATAGCAAAGGCGCATGTGTGATACACTATCATATCCTTTAGATAAATTAGGTATGTCTAAGAAAAGGGAGACAATATATAAGCCATGATTTATTTTTCTTTTACTTTCATTTATGAAATTCAGTAACGCAGATTTAATACTATGATGAAGTCAGAAGCCATGTTAGGTTGAAGAGAATGTTGTTAAAGAAAATATTTAAGTACGTACTTGTGTATGCATTTTTCTACAAGTTTTGATAAAAGGATATTGGATGACTTTTGCTCAATAGATGAAACAATTATGTGAATGAACCACCTTCATCTAGAAGGATTATGTATGATTTTTATAGATTTTTGGTCTCTTTTTGTTCTTTGATGGATTTATTTGACATAGGTATCTGATATGCAATTGATTCTACTCCATATGCCAGTAGAGACAATTGCATAGGGATCTGATATGATATTGCAGGGGTGATCATCTGCTACTAGTGATATTAGTTTTAGTCTGTTAGAATGTTTTTCACTAGAGCTGGTTGAGATGGGGTGGAGTTTGGAAGACTTATTGATGTAGTCATTGTTGCCATGTGGATTAGTAAAGGTTTGTAAATTCATTAATGCTGAGTTTGCCTGTATAAAGTGAGAACTTAAACTGTTTTATAGTTTCTCTCATGTGGCTCAGGTTTGAATTGTTTCTGTTTACATGGTTTTACTAGTTTGTTTATTGAATTCTAGAATTGTATTATGTTATTTTATGAGTTGTCTGTATTTGTATGAGCCTTTTCTGTTGTTTATTACCATCCGTTTTATTTTATTTGCAAGTGTTGTCTTCTAGGTGGGAGTGGGCTATTCTTCATGCTTTCAACACTTTGCCTCTCTGATATGCATATTTGTTTGGTTTCAAGTGTTAGCCATGGAATTCATTTATGTTTTAGTGTCCTTTTCTGTAAAGGCGCAAATGAATGTATCACTGAAGTAGCATTGTTTAGGGTAAGTTGTTTAATGGCATTCTAACTGCATTATGGGTGTAGGCCATTAAACAGAAATGAACGTTTTGAGGAGTATTTACCATCTGGTCAATGTGCTAACAGGGTCTTCAGTTTTACTTTATATTATTTATGTATAGGATGATAATGACTTATTTTGTCTGTTAATATGTCTGATTTGTTAACATTGAGTGGATTGTTTGTAAGCATCCAGTCCATAAAATGTTCCTTACCAGAAGAATTTGCAATGAAGTCAAATGAGTGAAACCGTATAGGTTAACTGGTAGATAGCATTTAGCAGATGTATTATTATGTGTTGGTGATAGTATCCAATCAACATTAAAATCTCTTATGGCTATTCTCTCTCCTGTTAGGGGATTTATAGTCCAGAATAATATGTTTATTAAGGTGTTATTATATTTGTAGTGTTGGCTGTGCATGTGTAGTTATTAGATGTAACACTTTGTCCATATGGCGTTTTATACCAAGTATGACCATTTCAGTTTTATTGAATGTTGGAATTATTTGTTAATCCTTACTTATGTTGAAAGGACAAGTACACCTCCTGCTCTCTTTTAAAATTGATCTGTCCTAAATATACTACATCCTGGAGTGCGTATGTATATACTAACACCCCAACTCTTTACCACAATCCCTCTACCTTACCTAACACCTTAAGCGATCATCTACCACAATGCCTCTACCTTACCTGACACCTTAAGCGATCATCTTCCAACCCACATCAAAAGACACTCTCTCCTAGAACCTAAAATATGAACTCATTTAACAACAGAATTGCCAACATCAACTGGTCCTTCCTTCCTCTGGCAGCTCCCTCTCAATGAAGCCATATTAAAATTTAATCTAATCTTCCTTGATATTCTCAACTCTCATGTCCCTTGTAGGAGAATCCAAATTAAATCTACCTATGCCCCTTGGCTCACTAAAGAAACTTGCGCCCTTATGCATAAAAGAGATAATGTACAGAAAACCTGGGTCAAAACTAAATCCCCCTCTCTGTTCCAAAACTATAGAGAACTCAGGAACCTTTAAAAAAAAAAAGCGTATCAACAAAGATAAGAAAATCTACTTCAACTCACCCCAATTTGAAAGAAAATCCAACCCACAAAAATGTTGGTCTACCTTAAAGAAGATTCTTCACCCTGGTAACCCTTCCACTTCCACCTCATACCAAAATAATACCCCACTAGAAACTGCCACCCTTCTCAATAAATACTTCATAGATAGTATCCAAAAACTTACTCTCACCAACCACAACACAGACCCTCCTCTTCTAATCCAGGCAAAAAAAAACTAATTCTCCATCAAACCAGTCCCCACTAACTACATCAAATCACTACTGCTCAAACTTAAACCCTGTTCTCCCTCTGCAGACAACCTACCTCCCATCTTTCTCAGACTAGCTGCTGAATCCATAGCATATCCCGTATCTTTACTAATCAACAGATTCATACAAGAATCCACTGTACCAGACATCTGGAAATCTTTCTACAATATCCCACTGCATAAAGGCAGAAATTCTACAGATCCAGCTAAATAGAGACCCATAGCCATTCTCTCATTTCTCTCAAAAATACTCAAAAAATGCATCCATACTCAACTCCTAAATTTTCTTCAACTGGAAAGCCTAATAAGTCCCACCAAACATGGCTTCAGACTGCACCACAGTACTACCACTGCACTCCTTTTACTCACATTGCGGCTGAGGCTAGGGACAACAATCAACTTGTATCCTGCCTTTTCTTTGACCTCTAAAGTTTCTTTGATACTGTTTCATACCCTTTACTTATATCTAAACTGTCCAATCTCAATATTTTTGGGCCCTCTCTTAGCTGGTTTGCAAGTTACCTCTTTAATAGACAACAGTCAGTCAGATGGCTCACCTCCTGTTCCCCCTTCCTACCCATTAAATTGGGAGTCCTCCATGGATCCATCCTTGGCCCCCTTCTGTTTAATATCTTCACCAATGACCTCCATACTGCTTGTAAACACTCCTCCCTTATTCAGTATGCTGACCATTCTACTCTCATCTCCACACTCACACCCAACTCATTTCTGTCCATCGAAAAGTGTCTCTCTGACAACCAACTGATTTTAAATCCAAAAAAAAAAAAGTGAACACTTGCTATTCCTACCTCAACCTCTATCTCACCATAAATCAACCTTCACATCACATCCCTTGACAAGACCACCATAACAGTGGAACCGCACTCTAAAATCCTAGGTACCATTATTGATGATGAACTAAAATTCAACCTTCATATCTAACATAGCATCAAAAAAAACCTCCACCAAAAACTAGGTATACTCTACAGAAATGAGAGATTTCTTACCTCTAATATTAAACTGTCCCTGGCTCAAGCTCTCCTCCTTCCTTCCCTCCTGTATGCACCCCAGTCTTTACTAACATCCAATCAACACTTTTGTCTAAATTAGAACAAACTTTTCACAAAATAGCTAATTTTGCTACTAACACCACATATAACTCTCACCACTGCCTTGCCCTCAACACACTTCAATGGCTAGAATTCCCCCAACAACTCCAATTATCACAGTTTTGAATCTTACACACCGTTCTTTACAAACCTACATCCTGCCCCTCTCTCTCCTCCCTTGATCCTACTACACTCCCATCTGTCTTCTCCATACCTCCAATCAAAAACTTCTTGATATATATAAACCTAACAAAAACATTGGTAAACTACTATACAAATACACTGCAGCTCAAACCTGGAATAATCTCCTCTCATCCATTAGATCCACCCCAAGTACTTTAAAAAAGAGCTAAAACATTCCCTACTTAACAGAAGGACCTGCCCCTGTAATGATCCCACACAATCCTCTACACCCCTCCATTACCAGTATAATATACAATTATTATTTTATCTTCCTACTGTCCAACACACCATTTTATTGTCCAAATCCCCATGAGTTAGGTTAGGCTATTATAACCCATGTAAATATGCATATACTTAAATCTACTTCAACTATCTTTGTCTTTATTATCACCATGTTCTACCTTAATTTCTTCTCTTAGTTATGTCTTACACTAACAATATTCTCTCTATTTCTTACTCTACCTCTTTCATCTAATATCACCACTGGTTAAAAAAGTCTTTGAGTATTGTTAACTATAGTAGATTTGTCTTTCTTTCTTTCTGTAATTTTAAATATTTTTGTGTATATATTACAAATGTTGCTCTATATAATCTCTAAAGCTTTTCTCCTCGGGTCTCCACAAAAATGGGCTTTTGGCTCAGTTGGACCAACCCAGTTAACAAATGTCAAATAAATAAATAGTGCAATACACACATGATTCAACTTTAATATATGCGACCTCAAAAAATATCCAAACGTATTTCTCTTCTATTAAAAGTTCGCTGAAAATTCAAACCTGCTCTTCTTCCCATAATACTATCTCAATCAAAAGCAATCCTTTCTAGTTGCATTTGCAAACAATGCTAAAATCAAAGTAGAAACATATACTAAATTAAGAGGTGTTGTAATAGACAATATTACATTTGATTTACACATGCTTCAAAACATTAAAAAGAACCACCAAAAACTAGGCTCTCTTTAAAAGGGCAAAACAGTACCTTACAGACACAAGAAAAAAAAATCTCAACCCAGTTACTTCCATCCCTCTTAAATGCTTTACCCATCCTTACCAGCATAAGCTCCACACTTAAATGCAAACTACCTTATTGTTATAACAAGGCAGCAAACATTAAACAAAGAACACATCAATGTCAATCCTTAAAGCAGTTAAACTGGCTTCAGCTCAACACCTACCTAACATATCCTCAACTATTTACTGCATGCAAGTGCATATACTATCCTGAAAAATGCCCTGCATTAAAGAGTATAAACTTGCCATATTCACCTACAAGGGACTTTCATTCTGGCAAAAAAAAAAATCTATTAAGCACCAAGTAAGGCAAATAATTCATCAAGGGACTCAGTTCACTCACGTTATGTCTCCAACTCTGGAACCCCATCCCTACAACAGTAAAAATGACCAACAACTCCCAAGCTATAAAAATACAGCTCAAAAATACCTCAGCCAATCCCAGTCATGCTCATGCTCATGACTAGGCTGTGATTTGTACTGTAAGCACAAAATTCTTACTACTTATTTTAACCTTCTTCCCTCATGATCTGGAAACAATACAACCTTCTTCATATCCCTCTTAAATAGCTCAATTCTCTTATTTCTTTCTCTGAATCCTTCCTCACCCTGCTATATACATATATACTAATTAGAAATACTCCTTTTATAACGATCTTAATACAAAACTATTCTAATACTTCGCTTACCAGTGTCCTCTTACACATTACTTACATTAACCCCTCCTACATACTTTGATAACATACTTCTCAACTTTCCTCTTGACGATACCTTAAGAACTCTTTACTAATACATTTCTGTACAGAAATAACTGTGCATTTATTTATTGCAACAATTTAGTACTCTACCAAAATGGTATGAACTCTGTTCATTGTGAATAGCTATGTATCAAAACACAATGATGTAAATAGTATTTATTAATAGCCATGTATGAAAACACAATGATGTAAATAGTATTTATTAATAGCCATGTATGAAAACATGATGTAAATAGTATTTAATAGCCATGTATGAAAACACGATGTAAATAGTATTTATTAATAGCCATGTATGAAAACACAATGATGCAAATAGTATTTAATAGCCATGTATGAAAACACAATGATGTAAATAGTACTTATTAATAGCCATGTATGAAAACACAATGATGTAAATAGTATTTATTAATAGCCATGTATGAAAACACAATGATGTAAATAGTATTTAATAGCCATGTATGAAAACACGATGTAAATAGTATTTAATAGCCATGTATGAAAACACGATGTAAATAGTATTTAATAGCCATGTATGAAAACACAAAGATGTAAATAGTATTTAATAGCCATGTATGAAAACACAATGATGTAAATAGTACTTATTAATAGCCATGTATGAAAACACAATGATGTAAATAGTATTTATTAATAGCCATGTATGAAAACACAATGATGTAAATAGTATTTAATAGCCATGTATGAAAACACGATGTAAATAGTATTTAATAGCCATGTATGAAAACACGATGTAAATAGTATTTAATAGCCATGTATGAAAACACGATGTAAATAGTATTTAATAGCCATGTATGAAAACACAAAGATGTAAATAGTATTTAATAGCCATGTATGAAAACACAATGATGTAAATAGTATTTAATAGCCATGTATGAAAACACAATGATGTAAATAGTATTTAATAGCCATGTATGAAAACACAATGATGTAAATAGTATTTAATAGCCATGTATGAAAACACAATGATGGAAATAGTATTTAATAGCCATGTATGAAAACACAATGATGTAAATAGTATTTATTAATAGCCATGTATGACAACACAATGATGTAAATAGTATTTATTAATAGCCATGTATGAAAACACGATGTAAATAGTATTTAATAGCCATGTATGAAAACACAATGATCTAAATAGTATTTAATAGCCATGTATGAAAACACGATGTAAATAGTATTTAATAGCCATGTATGAAAACACAATGATCTAAATAGTATTTAATAGCCATGTATAAAAACACAATGATGTAAATAGTATTTATTAATAGCCATGTATGAAAACACAATAATGTAAATAGTATTTATTAATAGCCATGTATGAAAACATGATGTAAATAGTATTTAATAGCCATGTATGAAAACACGATGTAAATAGTATTTATTAATAGCCATGTATGAAAACACAATGATGCAAATAATATTTATTAATAGCCATGTATGAAAACACAATGATGCAAATAGTATTTAATAGCCATGTATGAAAACACAATGATGTAAATAGTATTTATTAATAGCCATGTATGAAAACACAATGATGTAAATAGTATTTATTAATAGCCATGTATGAAAACACGATGTAAATAGTATTTAATAGCCATGTATGAAAACACGATGTAAATAGTATTTAATAGCCATGTATGAAAACACAATGATGTAAATAGTATTTAATAGCCATGTATGAAAACACAATGATGTAAATAGTATTTAATAGCCATGTATGACAACACAATGATGTAAATAGTATTTAATAGCCATGTATGACAACACAGTGATGTAAATATTATTTATTAATAGCCATGTATGAAAACACAGTGATGTAAATAGTATTTATTAATAGCCATGTATGAAAACACAATGATGTAAATAGTATTTATTAATAGCCATGTATGAAAACACAATGATGTAAATAGTATTTATTAATAGCCATGTATGAAAACATGATGTAAATAGTATTTAATAGCCATGTATGAAAACACAATGTAAATAGCATTTATTAATAGCCATGTATGAAAACACAATGATGCAAATAGTATTTAATAGCCATGTATGAAAACACAATGATGTAAATAGTATTTATTAATAGCCATGTATGAAAACACAATGATGTAAATAGTATTTATTAATAGCCATGTATGAAAACACAATGATGTAAATAGTATTTATTAATAGCCATGTATGAAAACACAATGATGTAAATAGTATTTAATAGCCATGTATGAAAACACGATGTAAATAGTATTTAATAGCCATGTATGAAAACACAATGATGTAAATAGTATTTAATAGCCATGTATGAAAACACAATGATGTAAATAGTATTTAATAGCCATGTATGACAACACAATGATGTAAATAGTATTTAATAGCCATGTATGACAACACAGTGATGTAAATATTATTTATTAATAGCCATGTATGAAAACACAGTGATGTAAATAGTATTTATTAATAGCCATGTATGAAAACACAATGATGTAAATAGTATTTATTAATAGCCATGTATGAAAACACGATGTAAACAGTATTTAATAGCCATGTATGAAAACACAATGATGTAAACAGTATTAATAGCCATGTATGAAAACACAATGATGTAAATAGTATTTATTAATAGCCATGTATGAAAACACGATGTAAACAGTATTTAATAGCCATGTATGAAAACACAATGATGTAAACAGTATTTATTAACAGCCATGTATGAAAACACAATGATGTAAATAGTATTTATTAATAGCCATGTATGAAAACACAATGATGTAAACAGTATTTATTAATAGCCATGTATGAAAACACAATGATGTAAACAGTATTTATTAATAGCCATGTATGAAAACACAATGATGTAAACAGTATTTATTAATAGCCATGTATGAAAACACAATGACGTACACAGTATTTATTAATAGCCATGTATGAAAACACAATGACGTACACAGTATTTAATAGCCATGTATGAAAACACAATGATGTAAACAGTATTTAATAGCCATGTATGAAAACACAATGATGTAAATAATATTTATTAATAGCCATGTATGAAAACACAGTGATGTAAATAGTATTTATTAATAGCCATGTATGAAAACACAGTGATGTAAATAGTATTTATTAATAGCCATGGATGAAAACACAATGATGTAAACAGTATTTATTAATAGCCATGTATGAAAACACAATGATGTAAACAGTATTTATTAATAGTCATGTATGAAAACACAATGATGTAAATAGTATTAATAGCCATGTATGAAAACACAATGGTGTAAATAGTATTTAATAGCCATGTATGAAAACAATGATGTAAATAGTATTTATTAATAGCCATGTATGAAAACAATGATGTAAATAGTATTTATTAATAGCCATGTATGAAAACACAATGATGTAAACAGTATTTATTAATAGCCATGTATGAAAACACAATGACGTAAACAGTATTTAATAGCCATGTATGAAAACACAATGATGTAAATAGTATTTAATAGCCATGTATGAAAACACAATGATGAAAATAGTATTTATTAATAGTCATGTATTAAAACACAATGATGTAAATAGTATTTATTAATAGCCATGTATGAAAACACAATGATGTAAACAGTATTTATTCTGTAAAACTGTTTTATGGCAATGCTGTTTTCACAGAACTATAGCTGAAATACAAATGTACTGTGATAGAAGCTTTTCTTCCATGTCCTCTGCTGAAAATGGGTTCTGCACAGTTGGCGTATTCCTGGTCAACAAAGACAAATAAATAATTAAAAAAATATATTTCCTCTTTAGCTGTCTTAGAAGCAAAATATGTTTGCTACACCCATTATATTTAGTCTTTCTATCCATCTTTGAACAAGTAGCATTTTGTTCCATACACGTCTTGCTTTAAGGAGAAAGCTGCTTGATTTCTGTTAGGAATGCTGTATGTGGGTCCTGGGTAGGATGGATATTACTACATTGGAAAAGGTAAGCAAGTAACTAGTGTTGGATGCTGCTAGGGGAATGGAATTTTGTTAAAGTATTTGATGTTTTTGTTGTGAAGGGTTCTTTTTGTTCAGATATACACATACACAAACGTGTGTGTATATATATATATATATATATATATATATGCATCTATATTACTCCCATGAAGTTAGTAATATAGTTATGCAATAATTTTGGGACTACTGTGTCTGTTAATACGTCAGATTTGCATGGAACTGTGGAGCTCTCTTCATGGTCAAGGTATATGTAAGAGAACATAGTGAAAATCATTACACTCTTTGTCATCCCAACACTATTCTATGCAGCTCCCATACTGATTAACTTCATTATTCCAATAAGTAGAGTTGAGAAGATTGTAGGTTACTCACGTAGAATAACTAGAAAATTTCACCAGAAATCATCACTCTAGATTCCACCATTGCAACTTGCTTAAGTAATTTCACTGGCTAGAACTAAAGCAACATTTAACTTGCTCACAGCTAGTACCTACCCACAAACTCATACATGAACCAAACAAATGTCCAAGCCCAAATTATATCCTCCATCATTATTCTTCCATCGCACAGCTCTGCTCTACCGATAAAATGATACTGACATTAACCAAATCAAACACTGCAGGGATTCTCCTTTTATTCCACTTATCTCTCAAAAATGGAATTCTGTTCTTGTTACCCTTAGACTGCTAGAAAACACAACAATCTTTCAACAACATGGCTGCACTCATGTACCTCCCACAGATAAACCTACCCACTGACAACACTAATCCATCCCACACCATCTACAACCTTTCAGCCTCTAGCTGAGCCTATTTTATCTAAATTAACTCTCTCTCTCTCTGCAAACCTCTGAAAATATCTCTGCTTATAGTAGCACATCCTTCCTCTCTCTCTTTCTGTGCTCTTGTCTCTTTCCCCCTTGCTCTCTCTACAGGATGTAACAGTCTTGATCTCACATTTTTTTACCTTTCACACCCTACAGTAATACCACTACTGTGTTATGTTATTTTAGCTCATTTGTACTTATGTATATTGACATTTATGTAATTGTGGTTTAGGTTGATTGTATATTTCTGAATGCTGTGCAGCTTATTATTTTGACTTGAGGTAGTTTCCCTGCCCAGTTAAGACTATCTCAGTAAACAAATGCAATCGATCAGAACATTTTATTAAATGAAAATATGAGGAAACCTATTGTTTATGAGAGGGGAGTGTGATAACTGATGAGAACTGATATCACACGTAGCATGGTTGATAGCAATAAAAGCAACATTACTAGGTTTTGATTCATGGCTGTACTTTAATTGAAGCTGAGAGTATTATTAGCAAATGTTAGGATGTGATTCATACGTGTGTACTTATCTTTTTATGTATATATGGGTCTAAGTTATAACATTGACATTCACAGCATTAACCCTAGAAGTTTGAAACAGCACTATATCGAAATGCTGTAACTCTAAATTTCAAAAGATTGCATCTACTTGTTTTTGCAAGAGAGGAACACCCCTGCAACCCATACTCCCCTGCTAATTATATGAATTCATTTTTCTTAGTTCTGCTCTTACTACTAGTAGGTTGGGCTCCTCCTCCTCTTTCAACGTAGGCTCTGTCTAGCACAGTATAGTTTCTGTAGGGCTTTCTTCATTCAGAAGCTGCTGGAAGTACTCTTTTCATCTGCCTTTGATATCTTGTAGATGGTGAGATGGTTATGAAGGATGGCTGATGGTTATCTTCCTTATCTTTGTCTTTGCCTTCCACCATGATTATTTTCTTTGTACCATCTACAGAGTCACTTTCCAGAAGCTGGTTGAGTGCCTCTGCTGCCTTGATCTTTGTTGTTGAAACTGCCCTATTAGGCATTATGTCAAATCAACCAGCATTCATTCTTAGTCTGATCTGTCTTTTCTATTTACCACTTTTTCCTGCACTCAGCATTTATGTACCTTATTTCCATACCTGGCACAGTGTTCTATTGTCCTCACACATGCTGTTTTGAGGAGTTATTGTTTGCAAGCAGAGACAAGAATCTAATATCTTCTAGGAAATTTGGGGTGTAGGGCAGGCTGACATGAATGTTTTACCAACCACATTAGATTTCTATGTCCCTGTAAGAAAACTGTCAGAAAAAAAGGCAGTTTATAGGCTGCAATGTATACCACACAACTCAATAACATTACCTAAAAATCAAGTCTTGTAGAGATGTGTGTGCATGGTCAGAGGGTTTGCAACTCACTTTTATAGCAGGTGAGTGGAAGAATTTGTGGCTTGATATATCTTCAGACATATGCCAGCATATTTTACACAGTCATGTTCCCCAAAGTGGTGCAACTGCCAGTTCCTCGTACTAACTCTCTTAACTTTGGGTTGAGGACAAAAAAAGAGAAAAAAAGTGTATTTTCAAAGTAATATCATTTGTTTATATAAATCAACTGCTGCACCATTGGCATCTGTTGATTGTGTCCTTTTGTCATTCCCTAGTTATGGCTCTGCCTATGCATACAGAGTCTTGGAGAAATTATAGCTAGAAGATGTGAATTACTACAAGAAAATGCCCCCTTACACTCCCATGAGTAAATCATGTAATGATAATATTAAAAACTGTCACTTAATGCTAACTCAATAATCACTAGAATGTGCGTATCATTATTGTATTTTTTTATTTTTAAATGGTCTTTATTGGTGGGGTGGACCCTAACCTTACTCGTCTGCTAACTCTAGAACTAATGCTACCCCTCTCCCTTATCCCAAACCTGACACATTAGGTAACTAAATACCTTTTCCTTGTAACTATCAAAAAGTAAGTGGTCTTTTTTTGTGGTTATTTTTTTTTTCCTGATTACCAGAGGACACTGTCTGTCTTCCTTTTCTGATGAATGTAGTTTTGAAAATGGTTGATTTTGGTCGGCTATGTTGTTATCTTGCTTGCAGTGATATTATGTGCATCACTGTTAAGTGCATCCAACTATTATCAATACACTTGGGTCCCCTTCAGAAGATCAAAGTTCCAGAAAGTTGAACTTCATATGATCGAGACAATATGATTGACTTTCCAAAACGCTGAATCTTTTGTATGGAAATTGCGGTACAGTTAGGATTAGTGAATTTATCCTTTTCTCCACTGTACTGCAATCTCAGAATTGGTTTATATAACATGTGGGGGGGGGGGCTTCTCCCCCTGCAAAAACATGGACTTTTGTTGTTTAATCTTGTTCAATGTTTCAGAAAGCCAATCATCTGCCTAGTTATTCTTCAAGGGAATATCTTCATGATAGAAACAAGTCATCTTACCACTACACTCATCCCATGTCAGACCCAGCACGGAATGCAGTGCTCCATTTAGTATCTAACCACTTCACTCATCCCATGTCAAACCCAACACGGAATGTACTGCTCCATTTAGTATCTAACAACTACACTCATCCCATGTCAGACCCAACACAGAATGCAGTGCTCCATTTAGTATCTAACCACTACACTCATCCCATGTCAGACCCAACACGGAATGCAGTGCTCCATTTAGTATCTAACCACTACACTCATCCCATGTCAGACCCAACACAGAATGCAGTGCTCCATTTAGTATCTAATCACCACACTCATCCCATGTCAGACCAACACTGAATGTAGTGTTTCATTTAGCATCTTACCACTACACTCATTCCCATGTCAGACCCAACACGGAATGCAGTGCTCCATTTAGTATCTTACCACTACACTTATCCCATGTCAGACCAACACTGAAAGCAGTGCTCCATTTAGTATGTGTGGCACAAAAGAGTATTAGCCAACAAGATTAAAGGCTTTGAATCCTTCAACTTTTCTGATGGATTAATACAGGCCTCCTGCTCAGCAGCATGCAGGTTGCTCTGGGGTGAACCACCTCTCACTTTTCAAGTCATGAGGGACCCACAGTCTCTTTTGCCTTCCCTTTCTTCACAAGAATGGTGTCTCTGCAGACAACCCATACAGGGTTACTGACTACATCAACAGACAGACAGGAGTCACTGGACAGATGGGTTCCTAGCTCAGAGTGTTCTCAGCCTATGGAGTAGGTGGCACTGCAGGTCAAGCCAGGTGCAAATTTATCCACCTTTGAGGATTGTCTTGATGACTAGATTAGCAGAATGAGATGTGCATTGGGGTATCTTGTGTAGCCCTGATTGATTTGGGAGGTGGCCCCTGTTGGGTGCTTGTGAAGGCTGGTGAGAGCTAATGCGTGTGTATACTTGGAGATGCATATGGCTGGGCATCTTATGGTGTCTGACTTAACTTGCTTAGTTCTGTTCTTATGTACCTAACGGCTTTTACCAAGCTGTTTGTATACTTGCCTGATGGTACCCTCACAGGTGTAAAATTCAGACTTCTAGCAGACTTACTGTCAACAGCAGTCTGTAATTGTAAATGGACAGAAAGGCAGACGCATTACGTTTTCTTTTCATCCTTATGTCTTAGTGGTTGGAGCTTTAAATTAAAATTGTAATAGTATACTGGGTATTTCTGCTTTGACACATAAAAAAAACCCTTGATTTTGATAGTAGAATTACAGTTATATTTCTTCACTTTTTACTCAGTTGTAACTGTTTATGTAACTGTTCCTCATATTTAAGAAATTCCTGGCATAAATCTGTATATACTGGCTATGTAGAAAATGTATGAATACTCAAACTCTCATATGCTGAGACATAGCTTCCTTACAAAAATATACCCTATACAAGTACTGTACATGCAATCTCAAAAGTGGTATCTTGAATCATGTCATTTATTCATGAAAGAGGACATATCGTTACCTACCCCAGGCTCCTTGTCAACCCTGACATCATGAGGCATCATATCAACTTTAAATAAGCTTTGTTTCTTGAGATGCCAAATAGTTAAATTGAGCTTTATTGTGTCCAAACTAATGGCAAAAAAAAAATGTTGATCGATAATACAGCAGATACTGCGGTTCCATTCATAGACTGTCCTGTTTCTAATGTTATGACCCAATTTCCAGTAGAATGTAACCAAGAAACATCACCTTTATCGTGAAGTAAATGTGCATATGTATGTCTGAATATATATGTACAACTTCTGAGCACAATACTAACTGACAGAATGAATGGCATTGAGAAATTTTGGATTTTCCACAAGAACTGAAGATGAGGTCCTTTACTGGGCTTATCAATGGTTCTGGGCAGTACAGTTTATGCAATTCTAACCACATGTTTACTACCTGCATGTGGCAAATATAGCTGTCAAATTGTAACACCGGATGAACTGCTTTGACATGAAGTACATGACTTTCATAAAGACTAGCTGATGCAAAGACACTGCTTGGATATACTTTACAAATTATTTCTTGTTTATATGAACTAGTTATGAAGATATGAAAATGTATTACATTTAGTTTCAGTTGCAGTCCATGCACTGACAGGTTATGTGTGGGTCGCATTGCTGCCACTAAATCACTGCTTTCCTTATTCTGTTTGTTTTGATTTGTTACTCATTGTCTAGTGTATTATTGGGTGAGCTGGGCAGACAATAAGATTTATGCAGAATGAGGGCCGTATTTCACAGACTGCATCCTAACTAGACGTTCTCAGCCAGCAGCAGGTGTGTAGTTATTAAATTTGAAAAAGTCTAAACAAAAACAGCTTAGAAGTTAGCCATTCTCACCATTAAACTTCTCTTCAGCCAGTAGCACCATTTTTCAGCTTACAACTTGAGGTTTCATACATACATATGGTTCAGTATAGGTGCACAGCCATGTGCACAATGCAGATGGCAGCTTCCTTAGACCTGCATGGATACACACTGCTGAGACAGAGCAATAGTGAGGGGGAACATGGATAATGGCTTTTACTGTGACAGCAATGGCTGAAGAAAATGATCATTCTCTGCATTTATGGACATAGAAAGATAAAATACATACAGGCTTCATTGCTTCAGAATATTTAGTTGTATATTCTGCAGTGCCCGAAAATGAAACTATCAGTGTCAGGAAATTCTGTTCTCTCTGTATTTCTAAAAATGAACACGAGTGTGGGTTAGCAGTGGATGCATGACAAAGGGAGAACATGGAAAAGAGTAAATATATAATGTATCCTTATATCCTGTAATGAAATTTGCCAGAATGCATCCCAAAGGTTGCGACCATTTCACTTACCCAAAGTGAAGCATTTATTACTAAAACCCAAAGATTTGCATGCAGGACATGCCATACTCTCAAATAATACAAAGACACAGTGTTACAGATGTTTAGTTGTTCCATTGTTTTTTTTTTAACATTTTAAGGTATTTAGAATACAGTACCTTTATTTTTTATTTTTTTGCAGTACGTATAGAAAAGTTAGCAAATATTTTCCACCTATAACAACATGGTATTTGCCAATTTTTTAATCTTATTTCACAGAATAAGTTAATTCAGGACTATCTTGCAAAAAATTAGACATGTATAACCGTCCCCCCACTTATCTTGTTCTAGAGTACAAACACTGGAGAAGTACGCAGCAGCAGTATTCATAAGGAACATATACAAGTATGGAAAGGAAAACAGCTAGAACAGAAGAAAAAGATGCTATGAGTTTTGTCCATATCTATTTCTGTGTCTAGGAGGTGTCACAGTCAAATATAAAATGCCAAGTTAACAGATTACATTGCATGTCCATGACTATCACAGTAGCAGTGATCACAGATTACTCAGTATTAATTGATGGCCTGCAGCGTAATGGCCAGTGAAAAGCATTACCACTAGATGGCACCAGAAGTCAAAGCAATGCATCTGTAAGCAGCTGTAAAATGGCTACCAGCCAGTTTCCTGTGACTTAAGATTTGCAGTGATTTATGTTTTACGCCATGTGTTGTCTTAGGCCTAGGGAGTTCAGTTTTTAACCATCTAAAGAAAAATATGTTGTAGAAGTATTAACCAAGCCAATAACAACTGTCCACCCATACTATACATCTATAATAGTCATTTTCTTACAAAAAAAAATGCCTATGATAGTAAGCAGTAATATAAAGTAATACGCTACTCGATATGCTACAAGTAGACACCATCACACATCTAGCGTGAATGTTACTTATAGATACCTATCTCTTAAAGCAGAGTATGAATAAATGCTTAACTGGTTCAGTGAATCTGCATTCATGAATTTTGTGAAGATAACAGATCTCTATCAAACAAGAGAAATGTTTCAGCCTTTTCCATGATACACTAGTCAATATACTGGGTATTCAGTGAAGGATAGTTAATGTTGAAACAATCGCCTATGTAGCAGAGTGTTGTATAATCATAGAATGTACTAGGCAGCTGGGCCATGTGGCCATTTACACCTTACAATACAATACACCATTTGCACCTTGCCAGTACCCACTCTCAGACTAACTTCTTTTTCACGAAGTAATAAATAGTTCATACTGGAGGTGAATTTATGAATACACAACCAATTGTCTGATTCCTTCTTAAAGGAAGCTAGTGCATCACGCTGCTTGTTCTGAAGAGAAAGTTGCTCCAGAGAAGAAGTTGCATGAAAAATTTCTCACTCCACCACTTTTTATTTGCTAAAGAAGGTTCAGATCTCTGGTATTATTATTTACTGCAGTGTTATATTTGTGGAGAAATTAGTTTTTTCACTGATAGATCCATAATGGTCCAGAGGGCAGGGCCCAGATCAACCCTAAGGAGTGTATAGGGTACTTAATTCAGGAGTAAGACCTCTATCATCTCTTGGTAGCTGCTCAGGTCTTTTAATCCCATATATTTTTTTTTTTGGGGGGGGGGGGTCAGGAATCTTGGCATCTCTCCAGCTGCTTGTTAGGTCAGTGAAGAATACAGAAAGGTAAGGACTTCTCTGCATCTACAGGAAAGGTCCTTTGTGGTCAGCTATGCAGGCTTTCCTGACCACGGTTACAAAATAACAAAGGATAGAGTTATCAACCCATGTTCCAACTTCTTTCACAACATCTTTTTTACAGTAGAGTATTTTCAACAACATAAGATGGGTGGAAGGTTTGTTTACCAAATGCAACAACTTAGCATTTTTTTAGCATTTATTATTATTTATTATTTAGCCTGCTTTCAGAACGCTGGTTATGAACAGGTGCAGGTTGAATTTGTTGCTTCTGTATTTTAAAAGGGAATTGAAGTACAACACCCAGTTTACAATCTGCAAACCCAGTTAAGTAGAGTTCCCTGTATTTGATTTGTAGATTGGAGAGGTATATGCTGAACTGCAGAGATTCCAGCATGGATCCCTGTGATAACCCACTGGTTACTTTCATGCTCTCCACGCATATAGCTGCCATCCTTACAGTGTGAGTTCTGTCTCTTAATTAACTGTGCATCTAACTACATGGGGATCAATTTGTAGCTCATTTAGCTTGCTGATAATGTTGGCATGTGGTATGGTATCAAAAGCCTTGGTGAGGTTAAGGTATGGTATATGGATAGAGTGACCACTGGTCAAGTCTTGTGTTACCCTCTCAAAAAACTTTATCAGATTCATTAGACACAGTCTACACTTAAAGTCAAACTGCTGGTAGGCAAGTCTTACAAGATTTTTTACATTGTAGGTTATCAGGTCTGTTATCACCACTGCATGGCCTTGCAGATGAGGCTTATCAGGCTGACGGGTTTGCAACTCACAGGGGACTGTGGTGGGGCTGCCCTTGTGATGTGGTACTACAAGTGCTGTGTAACAAACCTTATGGACAAAGCTAGCGGATAAGCTCAGGTTGATTAATTGAAGGAGAAGGTTGAATAGTGCATGTTTAGTGCTGTCCAGCAGACAGCCTGCTAGGTTGTCAGGCCCTATACAAGATGCATGTTTTGTTTTGGAGAGTACTTTTAACAAATATTCTTTTATGATGATATGGGGTTTGAAATCTGTTGGTGTATGTGGGTTTAGTGTAGATGTATCTGAGGTGACATTTGCATTAAATTTCTTTGAATACATTTACATTATCCACCGGATCAGAGCAGGTAGTGCCATTAATAACAATTTTACAGCAATGTTGTGTATTTTTTCATAACTTACTGATGTAAGTAAAGAAGAATTTGTAATTATCCTTAGCTTCCAATGCCAGCCGATATTCATGGTAAGCCTTTCTCAGATAACTTTGTGATGCTGATCTTGATTTATAGGTCTTCAATTTTGCTATATATTCAACTGAGCTTTTTCCTTTTATTGTACATGTTATTTACGCATATGGACTTCCACAATGGTTTGCTCTTACCTTTCAGTTTTTTTTTTTGTTTTCATAGGGAATTACAGATGTATATTATTTTCCACTTAAGTAGAATTTAATTAAATCACTACCATCCATGAAAACATTTTGGGAGTTACAATTATACTTGAAGTTAGAAACGTCATCCATTTGAATTCATTGAATACTGTGATATTTCCATCTGTTGGCTTAGGGATTTTGAAATACAGTTACAAATTTGTGGTCTGACTTAACTGGGATAGGGCATATCGATACTGCATTCGTTAGGACCAAATCAAGAACATCATGTTGTCTGGTGGGTTCTGATCCAGGAAAATCTTGTTTACAATATCAAGAAAAAATGTTGACACATTCCACATTTGATATAAAGCTCTTCAAGTTAATCAATGGGTATTTAAAGTTTCCAAGGATGATGAAGTTTTTGTGCATTTGAAGTTCATCCAATGTATTTAAGAAATGGTCAAGGTTTTCAGAGGTCATAAGGGAATCCTGAAACATGCTGTGATCGGATAGCTGGTGCTATTTAGAGTGAGTTGATCTGACTTGAGGGAATGTAGTTGAATATGCTTCAAATACAGGTGGACCTCAAGGTCCGGCCATTTATTTATACTCCTAGCACTGAGCAGCATTACACTGATATTGTCCAGTGATGTATTTGTTACGAGGCAAGCCATAGCTCCCTCAAAATAAATGAAGAAAGAAAAGAGTGACCTTGTATTCTGTTCAATCCACTGAGAAGTTTTATGGCTTGCTTTGTCTTCAATTGGCACAAATTATAATCATATGATGTAACAGAAGCCTCACGTTAATGATGATTTTAGGCTCCTATAATGATCATAGGAGGTGACTAGGCTAACTGCCCCAGGGCTCTTACAAGCCTGGCCAAGTTCAACCCATGTTCCCAAGGTTGTCTGGTTCAAGCAGACACTAAAATCAGCACCTATTGCCCCTGTCCAAGAGGGCCACACATGGAACCCCTGGGGTGAATTTCCAATTAACCATCCAATCATCCAAATTGTGCTTAAATAGGACTAATGAGGGGCTTTAACATAAATAGGAAGCTTGTTCCAAAGGTGGAGCAAACTCTGTAAGACAAATCTGTCTCTCCAGCAAGTTCTGTTGATGTCACATAAAAAGTTAAGGTCCTTTCATTTGTTTACTGGAAAAGACCAACTGAGACAGAACCTATTTTCAATGGAGGCCTGGGGAGAAATGCTACAGACGCATGTCTTTGGAATTTGGGAAGAAACTGGAGCACCTGGAGGAAACCCACACAAACTCAGGGAGGACATGGAGAGACTGCACAGAAGGTACCCCCAGCTGAGAATCGAACCAGAGAGCCTCCTGCTGTGAGGTGACCATGCTAATTATAGCCTGGAAGCACACTTACTCACTCATATGCATACCTGCACAACCTGTAAGCACTGTTGTGTATTATGGTAGTATATTTCACTCCAAAATAAAGTATTCTGAAGAATAAAACTGACCTGTCAGTTGGCACACAACACCTTTCTAGTACATTGTTTAGACTGTACCACTAAGGTAAAGTCAAATTATGCATTTAAAATTTGCACAATAAGAAATAAGTTAAATGATTTTTTGTAAAGAAAACTAGTTTAATTCATTTTTATTAAACTGTCAGTGCCAACTTACAACAAATATTAAAATACAGATTTGACAAATATTGCAAAGGAAAATGTAATCCAAGTTTCTTTACTGTGTACGACAGCTTTTCATATACAGTTAGCAACCATGAAAAATGGATTTTCAGTCTGGAATTAATTACAGTCACTTAACCTGCAGATGTTCTTCCTCCTTAAGCAGTCGAACAAATGAAGGTGCCTCTTCTTTTTTATGATTTGTGTTTTTGCTCTCTCTAATAACATGGCACTGATAAACACTGAAAATAACACTATTTCCTTTACTGCCACAGCTACCCTCAAAATAAATGAATAAACCAATACTGGTCATGATAAAACAGACACATTTGGATTGTGCTGATTACTTAAGCTGAACTTTTGATTCTCTCATATTTTGAGATCTTTATATCCCTGATTTAGAACAGTTTTCAAATTATCAGTGGATTTTGACATTGATGATTTTTCATAGTGTTTGCTTCCATGGTTTCTTAGGATACCAGACAATACTTTTCTGTTGTATGCAGGTTCTGACAACATAAACATTGGTCTGGATTGTGAAGTATGTCAGTGTGACTGTAAATTACTTATTCAGACAAAATCGGAAGTACATGACAGTATAGCTTTTTCCAGTATCTACTATGCTAAGAGGAAGGGAGAAAAGCATTAGCAGTCATGGCTACTGAACACATTTTTAGGGTTAAGGATTCATGTCAGGTTCTAGGATATGAAGGCAAGACTAAGACTACTCACATAATGCAGATTCAAAAAAAAAAAATACACAAAGCAGTAAATCGATCAAACATTTTAAGAATAAGTTTTAAGACATCTCAAACAATAACAGTAGTCTGACAAGAACCATGCAGAGAGGCAGATGGTTCAGAAGAGCATTGTTTTTCTCACAGGATATTTTATACCTACTTAAAAATGGAGACTGCACCTTAAGCAGTCTGACGGAGTCAGTTTGCAACCCACCTAGTGATATAGGGGTTGATATCTAGCTTAGTGAGTTTTTCTACGATTCCTGAGTGGGGAATGGTATCAAAGGCCTTGGCCAGATCAAGGTAGGCTGTATGAACCACCTTGCCTTCATCCACAGCTCTGGTGACTGACTCAAAGAAGTCAACCAAGATGAGCAGGCATGCTCTACCCTTCACAAAATCAAACTGTATAGGATACATAGTTTGGAGATTCCCTATATCCTTGTTTATTAGGTCTATGATGATGCATTCCATAGCTTTGCATATCAGACTCATCAGAGTAATTGGGCAATAATTCCCAGGGTCTGTAGTCGCTCCTCCTTTGTGAAGAGGGATGACTGTAGCAGTGCCCATTCAGTAGGGACGAAGTCTGAATTGAGGCTGTGATTGAACAGGGCACACAGGTGAGGTGCCAGTTCACTCTGTAGTTCATGTAGCCAGGGATATTGTCAGTTCCCACAGAAGCTGTATTCCTGGCCTTGGACAGTGCTGTTTTAACCTGTGCAGCAGTAATACTGGCTGCCTGGAAATCTACTGGTATTGTGATTGGTCCTTTGGGGAGGGGGGGTAAAGTTGGCACTGAATCTGTCAGCCAGTATATTTGGCAATATCTGTTGGCTCGGTATAGGAGGTATGATTGTGCAGTAGCTCAAAGCAAATTTGGGTATTGCCATGGAGATTCTTTACATAACTATAGAAGGCCTTGTGGTTGTCTTTACTATCCACTGCAATTCTGTTTTCATAGCTAACATTAGTGGACTTGATGAGGGATCTCAACTTTTTGTTGAGGCTGATAAGGGAGTTTTTCCAGTCTTGGGACTTCAACTTATTTTGCATCAGTTTCCTCCTCCTGTTGTAGAGTTTGTTTATAGCAGGGGATCACCAGAGTGGCTTCCTTTTTTTGGAGGACAGCGTCTTGGTTCTATTGGGTATGTCGAGATCCATGCATTTATGTACGTGTTTGTACAGTGCATTGGTGCATGATTTGGTGGTCAGGCAACTATTCTCCATTTGCATCGGTGGTGTGACGTTAGCCACCTCTGTTTTTAGGAGCTCAAAGTTAGCTTTGGAGAAGTTTTTCATGGTGGTTACCTTTGCGGGGGTGGGATGTGCATTTCCAAGATGATTAGTTTGTGGTAAGATATAACCAGGGAGGAGCTGACTACTGGTGCCGAGCAACGGTCGCTCATGTTAGTAATGACCAGGTCAAGGATGTTGCTACCTCTAGTGGGGGTAAGAACGAGCTGGTCCAAGGCATTGGAATTAATGAACTGCAGGAAATGTTGGTCAAGTGTATTGGTACATGAGTAGTTTTCCCATTTAAATGAGGGGTAGTTGAAGTCGCCTAGTATGAGAGTGTTAGGTTGGACCCCAATATTATCCAGGGTGCTTAGGAACATGGAGTGTGAGTCTTGGGACATGGTTAGAGGACCTATAACAGGCTATGACCTGAATCGCTGTCTTATCCAATGTTAGCTGCACCTAAAGTATCACTGATGTGTTATGTTGGGCTACCAGTCTGGAGGTGTGCGCATCCTTTATGAATATAGAAACACCACTGCCTTTGGAGCTTCGGTCCAAGTTCTGGGGCCAAAAAGTGTGGAAAGAGTTAAAGCCTGGTAGTGTAGGGGTGCTTTGTGCTGCCTTGAACCAGGTCTGCGTTACAGCACAATGTTCTCAATTTTAAGGAGTCCTTTGATAGAGTGCATTTTGAGATTTAGACTTCTAGCGTTGAGCAGCATGACCCTCAGATTGCATTTGTTTGTAGCTGTTACAGGGGTAATTTGGTCTTTGGAACACCGCCTAAAAAAAGGTACTATAGTGGTGGCAAGAGCCTTGGCCAGTATCCAGAAGCCCACTGGTGACAGATGCAGGCCATCTCTGGCAAAGTATCAAGGTCTGTCAATCATGTTCCACCCCCCTCTCACCCCCTAAAGAGCCCATCTCTATACTGGAAGAATGCAAAGTTCCTGTAATCACGGCTGCACAGGTAAAAACCACACTCTCCAAAGTAAAGAACACAGCATCCATGGGACCAGACAACATCCCAGGCTGTGTTCTACACGAACTACAGAACGAACTGGCACCCCACCTAAGTACCATGTTCAATCATAGCCTCATCTCAGGCTTTGTGCCTGCTGAATGGCGCACAGCAATGGTTATCCCACTCCACAAGGGGGAGCCACCATGGACCCCAGGAACTACCGCCCCATTAGCCTGATGATCCTGGTCTGCAAGGCCATGGAACGTATCATCATGGAACTTACAAACAAAGATATTGATAATCTCCAAACTTTGGATCCCATCCAGTTCGGGTTTGTAAAAGGCAGATCATGTCTCCTAAACCTGATAGACTTCTTTGAAGCAGTCACCAAAGCCGTAGACAAGGGTAAGGTGGTTCACACAGCCTATCTAGATCTTGCCAAGGCTTTTGACACCATCCCACACTCTGGAATTATATATACACTCTCTAAATTAGGTATAAATCCCTATGTCACAAGATGGGCTGCCAACTGGCTCAATGACAGAAACCACACTGTGAAAGTAGCAGACTCCAAATCCGACTTCAGACCAGTGACAAGTGGAGTACCACAGGGTTCAGTCCTGGGTCCTCTCCTGTTTGGTATCTACTTCTCTGAAGTACAGGCTAACACAGAAGGTCTTTGGCTAATGAAGTTCGCAGATGACTGCAAACTAGGAGCCATAATTGAAACTCCTAACGATGTGGACATCCTACAAAAGGGCCTCACTGAGACAGATGCCTGGTGTCAAAGCCATGGCCTCAA